>NW_011494610.1:3255749-3257203 GCF_000754665.1 Bison bison bison
TCAGAGACTCAGAGAGGTTAAGGAACTTGCCCAAGGTCACACAGCTAAATGACAACCTGGATTTGAGCCCAGGTCTGTGTGACTCCAAGACGGTGACCTAGCCTGGTGGTGGTGGCACTGTCCTCTGGGAGGCAATGGGAAAACTGCGGGTGGCAGGCATTTCTGATCGTCACATGTGGGGTTGGTATTCAGTGGGTGGGAGCTCAGGATGGGAGAAGCCCTGTGATGCACAGTCTTGCATCAAAGTCTCATCCCACCCCCAACGCCAATGCCAGTTTCTCTCTTCCCCCACACTGGCAGCTATTATTGTGTGCCAGCTGTATGCCAGGGATTGAGATCCAGCCACACAATGAGGTAGGTCCTATTAGTAACGTCACTTTATAGGTGGGAAAACTGCAGCTTGGAGGCGAGTGGGTGGTAACTTGACAAAGGTTATATGAAGTGGCACCAGGGCCAAGACTAGAGTGAAAAAATTTAAGGGTGCAAAACTGAAGTCTCCCAAAACTCAGAAATCAAGATATATAATATTTTAGGGCACTATTTTAGAAAATCATACTTAATGCAAAAAAAAATGCATGACAAACAAAAATATCTATATCCATTATAAAGACAGGATCTGCCATGTTGAGCCATCTTGGAGTCTGAAAGAAAAGAAAAAATCAATAATATCGATTCTGGACTTGCCGGCCTCACCTGAGCCCCACCCCTGAGCTGCCGAGTCAGGGTTCGAACCCAAGGCCATATTAATGGTACCCTGTCTCTCTATCACTAGCCTCAGTAAGATGGGGAGTGGAGAGGCCAGTCTTCTACCAGCAACTCTCTGGGGCTTGATTGCAACTGGTTAAATTATAAGCCCCAGAAAGCTGAGATTTGTAAGCCGAAGACAGACAGGCCTTTAATTAGAGCCAGGCGGGTGGGTGGCTGGCTAATACTAAGTTCCGTAATAAGAGCTGTATTTTTGAATTCGCTGGCTTGATCACACACATTCTGGAGGCTTCATTGGAAACCTGTTCATAGAAAATAGAGTAAACAGCTATTTCTACCCTGGGAGAAGGAAAAGGACTCTGCAGCAGGCTGACTGTAACAAGGGTGGGCTCTGAGAACAGTGGATCCGGGATGAACTCCGGCTTTGCAGCGGACCTTCTGTGTGACCCTGGGCGAGTCACAGCCCTCTCTGAACTTCTGTTTCCTCATCAGCAACACGGGGATGAGAAAGGTCTATCCTGGAGGTGGTGAGGATGAGTAGAAACAACACACAGTAGGTCTGCATGCCTCATGGGTTTGGTTCCAAGGATAATTATAAAAGATGAATCATGAATCATCATCCTTTACTCTTAAAAGATCCCTAGCTTTCAATTGGGAGGACTTAAAATCTGGAAATTCTAAAGGCAAGAAGTGAAGTACTTTATTCTGGATAAGATCTCCCTCTTGGAGACCAGGAGGTGCATGTCTAA
>NW_011494610.1:3257303-3286064 GCF_000754665.1 Bison bison bison
GGAAATAAAAGAAATTTTCTTTTTCTGTCTCTTCCTTCTCAAGGAAGAGAAACCCAGTTATGCATTAGCTGCTTGGGTAAGAAAGTCTGTTGGAGTTAAGTCTTTGGCTCATAAGGACTTCCCTGGTGGTCCAGTGGCTATCACTCCCAATGCAGGGGGTCCAGGCTCGATCCCTGATGAGCTAGCTAGATTGCACTTGCCGCAACTAAAGATACTACGTACTTCAATGAAGACTGAAGATCTCACATACCACAACTAAGACCCAGCACAGCCAAAAAAATAAATCAACAAAATTATTTTTTTTAAAAAAAAGGCTTTAGCTCATAGAAGCACTCATTATGGTTCTGGTTCTAAAAAACAATGGCAGGGGTTCCAGACCTCATGAGCTGCCATTTCTGGTTGTGAGCGCACAGGGGAGCTGGTTATTGTCCACAGGGCTGGTCTGGAGCAGCTGAGAATTCACAGTGGAGTCAGCCAGGGGCTGCTGACTTCTTGGGAACAAGGCTGGTTCAGATCGGTCAGGAGGAAATTTCTGCTGATGTCTCCTTTACTTACAAGGCTAATTGCCAAGGTTGTGCACAAATTGGAAAAAAAAAAAAAAGCTGCTGTGGGGGCGTGCCAGGCCCCTGATAATGTAAATAAAGCATAAACAAGCCATTAGGTTGAGAATAGAAGGACCAACAGATAACAGAGTGGCCTTCAGTTTGGACACTGGCTATAAGCTGGAGGCTGGCTCCAGTGATTCTGCCCAGAAGGCCTGGAAAAGTGTGGGGCTGTCCTGAGGATAATTGGGGGGGCACTTGGGCACCCAGGGGGCAGAGGCTGGTACGCTGGGCGGCCTGAACCGCACAAAACAGGGCTGCTTACGATTTCTCGAACCTAGGCTCTGACTCCATTTTACATCTAAACACATCAAAATCTCCCACCAGTGCCAAGGTTTAACATAGCCCGAATTTTCCAGAAATGCAACCATTGACTGAAACAGCTGTAGAACTGTCCTTTCATCTGTTCAGAACTTCACTGAGAGTTACTCACGACACTGGAAAAACCGCATGACTGATGGCAGCGCCACTCGTGGTATGTGGGCTGCCAGCACACCTGCGGCTCGTTTTTCCCTCTGTTGCACTTGCAGCGCGTCTATGTATAGGGTACGCACCTGACGCTTCATCGTGTTTTCTGGAGTCATCGTCGTGACCAGGCATTTGTGTATTGAAATGCATACAAGTTTAATATAAATTATTTTCCTTGTAATTCTTTCTGCTAAAGTTAGGGCATTACGTGTATTGATTTGGCTGGGGGATGAGTTATGTACATAGGCAAAGACTAGTATCTACTTCTTTTTTTTCTTGACTGTGCAGCACGTGGAATCTTAGTTCCCCAACCAAAGATCAAACCCTTGGGAGCGCCCCCAGCAGTGGAAGTGCGAAGTCTTAACACACTGGACTGCTAGGGAAAAGGGAAAAGTGAAGTCGCTCAGTCGTGTTCGACTCTTTTTGACCCCAGGGACTGTAGCCTGCCAGGCTCCTCAGTCCACGGGATTTTCCGGGCAAGAATACTGGAATGGGTTACCATTTCCTTCTCTAGGGGATCTTCCCGACCAAGTCAAGTATATTATCTATGACTTTCATAGTGGTGAGGAGTTCACAGAATATTTGTCATATAAAAGGGGCTGGATTGGTTAGGGAGTGGAGAACAATTACCCTGAGTGACGTGTGTGTTTATACATCTTCCCTTCTCAGGGCTGCCTTCCATGACCCTCTCCTGCCTCCCTGATGAGGGCTCGTCTCTCTGCTCATGCTTTCAGGGCCAGGCTGAGGAGGGGGCATACACCACCACCTCGAGAGTGAACATCTTAAATTTTACGCCCTGGGCACCTCACTCTCTTCCTGGCCCCGCCAACGTGAGTTTGAATGTTTGCAGGATGAGGTGCAATGCCCATCTCCACCACTCTGCTAGGAGCTCTGTGCAGTGGAGCCCAGTCTACCGTGTTCATTGTGTCCATTGCCAAACTTCCAACTCCTAGCACTGTGGTGCCTGATGCACGGGGGTCGCCGGTTGAATGAATGAAGGGCTGGTATGCTGCATATGCTGCATATGCTGCTGCTAAGTCGCTTCAGTCGTGTCCGACTCTGTGAGACCCCAGAGACGGCAACCCAGCAGGCTCCCCCATCCCTGGGATTCTCCAGGCAAGAACACTGGAGTGGGTTGCCATTTCCTTCTCCAATGCATGAAAGTGAAAAGTGAAAGTGAAGTCGCTCAGTTGTGTCCGACTCTTAGCGACCCCATGGACTGCAGCCCACCAGGCTCCTCCGTCCATGGGATTTTCCAGGCAAGAGTACTGGAGTGGGCTGCCATTGCCTTCTCTGATACTGCATATACACCTAAATAAAAATGCATATATTTTAACTAAAGGTGATCAACTCTGGACGAGACACCAGGTCTGCAAGAGCAAGTAAGACCCAACCCTCCTTCCTGTTTAGTAGCAGAGGGACAGACACACAACTTATTGCAAAGCAGAGTGAGAGGGTCCAGGGGAGGGGGGGAGAGCCCACTGCCTGGGAGAAACTGAGTCCACCTGGGAGCAGGAGGAAAGACTTCCTACAGGAGGCACCGCTTGAGGCCTGGGAGAGAACATTTGCCAGGCTCCCCATCCCACCCAGTCTAACCCATTTTATGGCTGGGGAAACTGAGTCTGGTTCTGGGTCCAACTCTGCCACGTGTGACCTCAGCAAGTCTTTCCCATCTTTGGGCCTCACCCTCCCCATATGTACAATGAATGACCTTCAGAGCCAGCCTAATTTTGTGACTGGGAATAAAACTGGGAGCGTGGCCTGCCTCTCCTGCTCACTCTTTGACTTCTCTGGTTCAAACCTTGAGGCAGAGGTCTTCCCTGGTGGTCCAGTGGCTAAGACTCTGTACTTTCAATTCAGAGGGCCCAGGTTCGATCCCTGGTCAGGGAACTAGATCCCACATGCCGCAATTAAGACGCAGCGCAGCCAAAGAAATATTTCACCTCTCTATGCCTTTCTGGTGGAAACTGAGCCCTAAATTTGCAGGTGAAACAGAAACAAAGCTGCCTGTCTCCTGGCTTTGAGTTAGATTGCAGAGGGACTTTCTCCTGACTTTGAGTTAGATTGCAGAGGGACTGTCTGACAGTGGCGCGTTAGGGGAGTATGCAGAAGTGGCATGGATGGTGGGGTTGAGTGGCAGGCAACATGGGGGCCAAGAAAAGGGGCTTTAGAGAGAGGGCTGCGTTCCAGTGTTTGGGTTTCACCCTGGACCCAGGACAAATTCCTTTCCCTCTCCAAATCTGTTTCTCCATCTGTGAAGTGGGCGCAGGGACCCTTCGTCACTCGTTGAGTGGTGGGATCTAACGGGAGCGTGCCTGTGGAGGGCTGGTCCAGGGCTTATTCAGTGAAGGGAGCTGGGGTAGCTCCCGGGTCTGTGGAGGCAGTGAGATGACTGGAGAATTCCAGAAGGCAACAGCATGTCTTCCTCTCCAAGGGGTAAGAGGAAGGAAAGGGCCCTTTCAGCTGCCTTGTTTTCTCTTTCAGGAAATCTCCCCAACTTTTTTTTTCTTTTAGTATTTATCTGGCCTCACTGGGTCTCAGTTGTGGCATGAAGGATCCAGTTCCCCGATAAGGGATGAACGTGGGCCCCCTGCATTGGGAGCGCGGGGTCTTAGCCACTGGACCGCCAGGGAAGGCCCTCTCCACCCACTTTCATGCCACAGAGCTCTCATCTCAAACCTTAGCCGGCCACCCCCTGGGTGCTGAGTACTTCACCAGGAGAAGAGCCTAGAAGTTTGGCTCAGCCCTTCTCTGGGGCATGTTTCACATTTTTCGTTCATTTGGTCACCAGGTACTGAATAATTTCTGAGTTCTAGGCACTGTGCTGGGCTCTGAGGAGCACAGCCGTGAAGGAAGCAGGAAGTCATTTCTCAGGAGAGAGGTGTGTGTGTACTCAGTCGCTCAGTCGTGTCTGACTCTGCGAACCCATAGACGGCAGCCCACCAGGCTCCCCCGTCCCTGGGATTCTTCTGGCAAGAACACTGGAGTGGGTTGCCATTTCCTTCTCCAATGCATGAAAGTGAAAAGTCAAAGTGAAGTCGCTCAGTCGTGTCTGACTCTGCGAACCCCTGGACTGTAGCCCGCCAGGCTCCTCTCTCCATGGGATTCTCCAGGCAAGAATACTGGAGTGGGTTGCCATTTTTATCCTCCAGGGGAACTTCCTGACCCGGGGATCGAACCCGCCTCTCCTGCATTGGCAGATTCTTCACCACTGAGCCACCTGGGAAGCCCCAGGAGAGAGGAGGAGCCAATAAACAGATAAATAACAGCAGGGACGTGGTTGTGGGGAGAGATGCCTATGAGGGAGAAGGCAGCTGGTCGGGAAAGGCCCCTCGGAGGTGGCTATTGCGCTGAAGTCTGAGGATGAGCAAGATAGAGGAAGCAGAAAGTACAAAGGCCCTGAGACAGGAACAAGGTATGTTTCAGGACCAGAGAGGAGGCCAGGGTGGAAGAAGTGAGGAAAGGAAGGTCGGAGATGATGACGGAAAGGCAGATCACATGGGGTTTTGGAGGCTGGAGTGAGGAGCTTCCAGTTTCTTCCTAAAATCCCAGAGGAAAGGAAGATCTTCCCAGTAGGAGAGCTCCGGGTAGGAGAACTCCCCGGAGTTCCAGAGCTCGTGGAGACCAGCCTCAACAGTGCCTCCTCGACTCCACGTGGGCAGGCTGCCCTGCCTAGGCAACCCCTTGCTTTCCCCTTACCTGTCCAACTCTTCCTCAGCTCACCCTTCCTTGGGAAGATCCCCACCCTCTGCCAGCTGCAGCCCATGGGGACCTCCTCCCGCCGACCACCCCTCTGACACTGGAATCCTCTGGGAACTCTTGCTGGCGAAGCATCCCTGGTCCCCCCTACAGAAGCTGATTCAGGAGGTCTGCGGTAGGGCTCAGGGATCGCCTTTGTTTTTTTTTTAAAGGATTTATTGGGCTGTATCAGGTCTTAGTTGCAGCAGGTGGGATCAAACCCAGGCCCTCTGCCTTGGGAGTGCAGTCTTGGCCACTGGCTGCTGCTGCTGCTGCTAAGTCGCTTTAGTCGTGTCCGACTCTGTGCGACCCCATAGACGGAAGCCCGCCAGGCTCTCCCGTCCCTGGGATTCTCCAGGCAAGAACACTGGAGTGGGTTGCCATTTCCTTCTCCAATGCATGAAGGTGAGAAGTGAAAGGGAAGTCGCTCAGTCGTGTCCAACTCTTAGCGACCCCATGGACTACAGCCTACCAGGCTCCTGCGTCCATGGGATTTTCCCTGCAAGAGTACTGGAGTGGGGTGCCATTGCCTTCTCCACTTGGCCACTGGACCAGCAGGGAAATCCCAGGAACCTGCACTTTCAGCGAACTCTTCCAGATGATTCCATTGCCAGGCCTTGGAGAAACAGTGGCTGGCATTTTTGCAGAGCCATCTCAGGCAGTGGGATGGGTGGTGTGTATATGGAGGGGAAGGGAAGGGGGCAGTCAGTGGAACCAGAAGACCCTGACTTTAAATCTCAGCTCTGCTACTTATCCAGCTGGGTGATCTCGGGCAAGTGCCATCACCTCTTTGAGCCTCAGTTTCTTCATCTATAAAATGGACATGCTGCTACTGCTGCTAAGTCGCTTTAGTCGTGTCCGACTCTGTGCGACCCCTGAGACGGCAGCCCGCCAGGCTCTCCCGTCCCTGGGATTCTCCAGGCAAGAACACTGGAGTGGGTTGCCATTTCCTTCTCCAATGCATGAAAGTGAAAAGTGAAAGTGAAGTTTCGAAGTCGTGTCCGACCCTCAGCGACCCCATGGACTGCAGCCCACCAGGCTCCTCCATCCATGGGATTTTCCCTGCAAGAGTACTGGAGTGGGCTGCCATTGCCTTCTCCACATAAAATGGACATAGTCACACCTAATTCCACGTGCTGAGATGAGATTTGTCCACATAATGTTCCTAGCCCAGGGCGCAGCCCACAATTGGTACTTAATAAACCCAGTCTGGCCCCTGCGCCATAGCAGCGTCCCAAGGGCCTCAGTGAGTTAACACCATCTGAGGTTTGTTGTGTACCAGGCAACGCTCTCTAGACGAGGCTTCGGCAAACTTTCTCTGTAAAGGGTCAGACATCGTGGGTCACACGGCCTGTCGCAACCGCTGCACTCTGCACTTGGTACAAGTGAAAGTGTTAGTCACTCAGTCGTGTCTGACTCTTTGTGACCCCGTGGGCTGTAGCCCACCAGGCTCCTCTGTCCATGGGATTTCCCAGGCAAGAATGCTGGAGTAGGTTGCCATTTCCTTCTCCAGGGGATCTTTCCAACCCAGGGACCAAACCCAGGTAGGTCTCCTGCATTGCAGGCAGATTCTTTACCATCTGAGCCACCAGGGAAGCAGTATCTTTTGCATGAAGGCAGCCAGAAACAAACAGAAACAAATGGGCTGTGTTCCAATAAAACTTCATGGGACAGTAAAATTTGAATTTCACATAATTTTCATATTCTCTGAATTGAGATTTCTTCTTTGATATTTTTCAGTGAGTGAAACATGTAAGAACCACCTGTAGCTTGCAGGCCATACAAAAACAGTTGGTGGGCTAGACTTGGCCAGTAGGCCCTGGCTTGCTGACCCTGCTCTGGACATTTTGTGTGTATCCATTCCTGGGATCGTTATGAAATAGGATGTTATTAACAGCTGAATTTTCAGATCGAAATACTAGCTCAGAGAGGCTAAGATCCTTGTGCCAGGTCCACCTGACCTCAGTCGTGAGAGGTGGTGGTGAGATTTGGATTCAGGCAGAGCTGGGTTCAGAGCCCTCTCTCGACCACTGCACCCACCCACTTTGTGGGGGCCCCATACACCTCAGATGTATATATCGCATTTCAAGAACCAGTGACCTCTCTTTACTGAGAAAGAGAAGAAACATATTTGATATTGCATAAGCCACATCTATTTGGGTCTCTACCACAGCAGCCAAATCTGTATTGTCCCTAAGTAATTCTTAGAATAGTTGGGGGGCTGCTGAGTAAGGTGGTTGATAACGGCCTTTCTAAGAGGAAATGTTTGAGCTAAGATCTGACTGTGAGAAGGAGCCTGGGGCAGATGGCCCCAAGCAGAGACCAGTAAGTTCAAAGGCCCTGGGGTCAGAAAACCTTTCAGAGTTGAGATGATGCTTGCATGCTCCGTCCTGTTTGACTCTTTGCCGCCCCATGGCCTGTAGCCCGCCAGGCTCCTCTGTCTATGGGATTTTCCAGGCAAGAATTCTGGAGTGGGTTGCCATTTCCTACTCCAGGGGATCTTTCCAACCCAGATATTGAACCCGTGTCCCCAGCATTGGCAGGCAGATTCTTTACCTCTGTGCCACCTTGGAATTACTGTAGCTTTGGATTCACATCCCACCAGCAGGCAGTGCTATGAGGGTCCACAGGGGTCTCACTCCTGTGTTAAGTGGTTTGATTTCTCATCTGAGAAATAAGAATAGTACTCTCTTCATAGGGCTTTTGTGAGGATTGATTAATGCACATAAGGTTCTTAGGATGGTGCCTGATCCATAATGGGTGCTGAATAAATGGTGGGTCTGTTTCCAGTCTTCTTTGAAAGGAGTTGGCCTCTGAACTGCTTGATCCTTGGGGAGCATCCTTGATCAATGATCCTTGACCATTGGGGAGCATCACCAATGACTTAATGTGCAAGAACACTTTCTCATGTGGAAATTGTCTATCTCTCACACCTTTCTTGTCTTTTTCTACTTCATCCACCTCACCCATCCTTCCTTCCTTCCATCCACCCATCTATGTACTTACCCACCATCCATCCATCCATCCATCATTTAGCCACTTGTTCATCTATAATTCATCTACCCACCCATCCACAAATCCACCCACCCATCTACTAGGTATCCATCCATCTGTCTTCCTACGTATCCATCTATCTATCCAGCCAGCCAGCCAGGATGTATGGAGGGCTTGTGCCAGATTCTGGGGATGCAAAAACTAAATACACTCAATCTATGCCCTTGAGGAGCCCAAAGTCCCTTAGGCACAGAAGTACCTAAGCTGCTCTGTAAAACATGACAGAGTATAGTTTGAATTTCTGCCACCTCTGCCACTTCCCTCACATGACCTCAAGATCGTGACTTTACCTCCTTCAACCCTAACTTGCTCATCAGTAAAACAGAAGCAGTCATCTCTGTCTCCAAAGATTAGATGAGACCAGAAAGATAAATTACTTTTTACAGAGCCTGGCACTTAATAGGCATTTAAAATATGGTACCTATTATTCTAAGTGGAAAGCCAGGAAGGTTTCTTGGCGGCTTCTGGGCTTGACATAAAAGGGTGGAGAGAATATGTGAGAGTTGAGAGGGGAAGTGGGGCAGACGGACTTCCCTGGAGGCCCAGGAGTTAAGACTCCACCTTCCAATGCACTGGTTCCATCCCTGGCGGGGGAATCAAGGTCCCACATGCTGTGGGGTGTGGCCAAAAATTTAAAAAAAAAAAAGAATAAAAGGAGGGGAAAGGGGATTTTAGGCAGAGGGTACAACAAGAGCACAGACAGGGGGATCCAGGGCTCACAGACGGGCCAGCGGAACAGCAATGTTCTGGTTTTCCTCCCTCAATGTTCTTGGGGCCGCAGGGTCCTGAGAACTGAGAACACCAGAGAGGGGAGGGTGGGTGCGGGACAGGCTCTGGGGGGCAAGGCCCTGCAGTACAGGTGACCCACATAGCCACCGGCAGACAGAACTGGGTCACGGGAATTAATCTCTGCCGCAAGGCGGGCTCCCCTCCACACGCCATCTGGGCGGGCGGGGCCGGGCTGGGTGGGAAGAGGTTGGCTTTGACACTTGGATGTCCCACTGGTGTCTCCAACTTCACGAGGCCAAGCCAAGCCCCCACTTGCTCTGTACTGGCTCTTCCCTGTTGCGGCAGAGGGCACGCCCGTCTTCCCAGAGCCTCAGGCCACCAACCTGGGAGCCCTCCCTGATTGCTCTCTCCACCTTCAAAACGGACCCAGAGTCTGACCGCTTGTCCCCACGTCCCCCACCACCACCCTGCTCCAGGTTCCTGAGTCCTGCAAGGACAATGGCAGTGGTCCCCTTACTGGTGTCCCCCCTCACCCCTGCAACCCATTCTCCACTCAGAAGCATCTTTTAAAAACACGATGATTCTGTGACTGCCCTGCTCAAAAGCCCCTAGGGTGACCCGGCGCACCGATGATTCTGTGACTGTCCTGCTCAAAAGCCCCTAGGGTGACCCGGCGCTCCGGGAACAAAAGCCAATCAAAGGCCTCAAGGCGCTGCCTGATCTGGCGTTGACTGCCTCTCCTGTCTCACCCACCTTCTCCTCACCCTGGCCTCTTGGCCCTCCAGCCTCAGGGCTTGGTACTTGTGGCCCACTCTCCTGAGGTCTCCCTAGGTCTCTTTCGTCCTCCCTCTTCAGGTTTCAGCTCAGATGTTACCTCCACAGAGAAGCTTCCTGACCATCTTGGTAAAGCAGCCCGCCCCCTACCCTCACTTGTCATCCCTAGACCCTCTTCCAGGGCTTTGAAAACACTCGGTCATTTCTTTCTTGGCTTGTTGTCTCATGCACTAGAATGAGGGGCAGGGACTGGGTCTGCCTTGGTCCCCTATGTGTCCCCAGCTCCCTGTACACAGGAGGTGCTCAATAAATGTTTGTTGGATGAGTAAGTACACGAGGCCTTCCCCACTGGGGAAGTTGGGGAGATTTCTCAGAATCAGAATCGCAGGCTCATAGGAGCGTTTCTGAGACATCTGAGTGGTGAGTTTCCTAAAGGGCCTCTGAGCCACCATGCCCATTATACGGGTGTGGAATCTGAGGGCCAGAGAGGGGAAGGAACTGGCCCTCAGGCGCACAACCCTGCTGGGGGGAATTAAGCCTGGGACCCAGGTTTCCCGCCTCTCAGCTGAGGGCCTGTTTTCCGTTGTGACCTCATAGTGGTGCCCTCCCCTCACCCCTCCCCTCCCCTCCCGCCCCCCACCCCTGCCTTTCCACAGCCTGCAGACACTGCCAGACTGGCCGCCCCTCCTCACAGCCCTGCACAAGCCACCGCATCTTCCTTTGCTCCACTTGGGAATTTCCCCTAGACTTGCTGGCTTTTGGAAAGTCTAGAAAGCAGCAGAAAAACTACAGCCTTCTCCCCTCTGACCTGGGGGTGGGGTACTAGAGAGGCAAGATCACTGGGTTGGGGGTTTGCACTGCCTCTGGGGTCACAGCCAAGGGTAGCCCTAGCCCCAGAAGCCCCTGCCCAGACAGACCGAGTCCTGCCAGGCCGGAGTTCTCATTAGCAGTCAGAGGATTACCCCTCTACCTCCTGCAGACCTGGGGCTTCCCAGGTGGCACTGGTGGTAAAGAACCCACCTGCCAATGCAGGAGACTTTAGAGACACAGGTTTGATCTCTGGAGGAGGGTATGGCAATCCACTCCAGTATTCTTGCCTGGAGAATCCCACGGACATAGGAGCCAGGTAGACTACAGTCCATGGGGTCGCAAAGAGTCAGATATGACTGAAATGACTTAGCACGCATGCATGCCTGCAGGCCTAGATGGGGGAGGGTAGGCAGTACTCAGGCCTGGTCAGGCCAGGGTTTGCAGCTCTGCTTGGTCCACTGGCATGGGACAGCCTCTTCTTTCTCTGAGACTCAGTTTTCCTGTGTGTAAGATGGGGTGAAACTGCTGATACTGTAGAGAAGTCAACAGGAAGTCTTTTCTTGCTACCCACAAGAAAACATCAGCCACCACAGTTTGAGTGTTACTGTATGAACTTTGTTGAGTATTTTAATGGTACTTTCAAGACTTTAAGAAGGGCTGCCTGAGGAAGAGAGACATTTACACAACAAACCAGAGAGCATTCCCATTCTGAAATAAAGGCTCCTCACACAACATGGATTCCCAGTGAGACATATTCTGGCATTTTTGTTTGTTTGTTTGTTGTTGATGTTCTTGGGTTTTCAATGGTGGTTGTGACCCACTAAATTGACTTTATGACCCTCAGGTTGAAAAGTGCTGTGTTAACTCACTTAAACCTCTCAAAACCCTATGAAAGAAGAATTATTAATACCTCATTTTATAGCCCAGGAAGGAGCTCGCCCGAGGAAGTGATGGGGCTTTGAGGCCAAGCCAGACCTCAATCCCTAGCCGCCACGCCCAGCTGCCCCTTTAAGAGCAGGGCCCCTTCCCCAGACGGCGATGGAAACCTTCCCACAATGCCCGGCGGCTTCCCGTCCTGGCCCCAGGCAGCTCCTCTTTTGGTTTCCCTAAGCAAGATGTCAGGCTAGTAAAACAGATCCCAGAGTTTAATTAAAATAACGAGCTCTGCCAAAGGAAGGGCGCCAGGGCCAGCCAGCGTGGGGAAGATGAATTAGAGTTCTGTTCAGGGAAGCGGCGGGAGGGAGGGAGAGATGGAGCCGGCGGGAGAGGGGAAGGTGAGTGAGTGAGTACGAGAGAGACACGATGGTAGGAGAGAAGAGACAAGGAGGAAACAGGGAAGGAAGGAGTGGGAGAGACAGCGAATAAAAAGACGGGGGAGGGGGACAGAGGAGCGGGACAGACGGACAGACAGACCCGAGTGGGCAGTCATGGTTTGAGTTGGCGCTGCCCACTCTCTTGCCTCCTCTAACCCCTCCTCCCGGAGAACCCCAAGATCAGAATTGTCTGCGGGATCTGAACGCCTCACCCCTCTGCTTTCGAGCTTCCTATGGCTCCCCGGTACCTTGGAAATGAACCCAGACCCCAGAGCTGTGGCTCTCAAGGCCCTGCAGGGTCTGGCTCCTGCCCCCCTCCCCCTCTAGTCCGCATGTAACCTCCTCACTGCCTCACTGCCCCACAGCCCGTGGCCGCCCTCCCCTTTCCCCACTGGGCTGCCCCCAGGGTCCACACACGGCCTCTGCTCTCTCCCCATCCCTCCTGCCCCAGATAACTCTGGACTTCTCCTCCAAGGTCTCTTTAAATATCACTTGGGTTCACAGGGCTGAATCGGACTGGCAACACTCCCTTCCTGAGCTCAAGGTTCAGAACAGGAGCCCGATGACACACGAGCAATGAATGAAAGGAGATGAGATTTAAGGCCCTGGGTGGAAAAGCAATGTCCGACCTGAGCACTCTCCAAGCCAGACCCTGCTCAGAATACTTTATGTGCATTTACTGCATCTCCATCCAGCCCTGAAAGGTGGGGGCCAGTACTGCCTTCACCCCTATGAGCAGTGAAACCAGGCTGCTCACAGCTTGTCTGGGCAGAGTGGGGCTGTGAAACCACCAGGCTTCCAGGTGGCTCCGAATGGTGAGGAGATGGGGCAAGCTGGGCAGGTGGGTGGAGACCGGGAGAGGGAGGAAATGGATCAGTGGTGGCCTGGGAAGGTGAGCTGCTCAGAGAGAGATGGGTTGGCCATGCAAAGATGGATGAGAGTGTTTTAGGGGGGCCGAAGCAGTGGGATATTCTGAGCTCTGCCCACTTCAGCCACCCATGAGTTCCCATTTGAAAAATCTGTGAGACTTCCCTGGTAGTTAACTTCCCTGGTCTGGTGGTTAAGACTCTGTGCTTCCAATGCAAGGGGCACGGGTTTGATTCCTGGTGCAGAACCAGGATCCCACATGCCATGCAATACAGCCAAAAAATAAAAATAAATAACAATAAAAATAATGAACAAAAGTGCTTGCCCCGTGCCCGTGTGGGCACTGGGAGAGGCCAGAACCCAGCTGATTGAAGACCTGGAGGGTTCCTTCCTCTCTGTGGGTGACCTTGGGGAAAGCTCTAGGGGACCCACGGGCGGCAGCCACCAATCTTCCCAGAGGTCAGGAGAGGGCCATGCCTGTCTCTCGGAATATGATGTCTTCAGTTGTCACTGAATGAATGTCAGTGAATGGCTTCATTCATTCATTCATTAGCTCCCTCCTGCCTCACCTCACCATGGCTCGATTACCCGCTGAAGTCCTCTCTAACCTCTCTCCCTCACAGGTTCCACTCCACCCACAATGGCCTTCTTGCCATTTCCAAATAAATTGAGCTCATTTCTGCCCTAGGGCCTTTGGATTGCGGTCCCCTCTGCCTGGAATGTTCTCTGTCCGTTTTGTGATGCTGTACTTAATCAAGCTTCACCTTCCAGAAAGGGGTTGAAGGTATGTAAAAAAGGAGCCATTCCTCCCAGACCTCATAATCCCTAAGGGTCTTCAACAAGTTTTCATGATATAAACATAAAGTTACTCACTGCATTGTTGTTTATTAGATTAGAAAGATCTGAAACAACCTCAGTGTCCATCAACAATGCAAGTTAAATCAACAATGAGTCAGCCATACAATGGAATACTATGCAGCTGTAAAGGAGGAGCAGGATGGCCCAGTATGCATAAATAGAGAATAATCCCTGAGGAATAATGTTAGCAAACAGAGCAAGATGAGAACAATATGTGTAGCCAGCCCCTATTTCAATAAAGCAAAGAAAAAGGATCTATGCACACATGAATTAGGATGAACTTGTATGTGGTTAAATTGTTTCTGGAAGGAATCAGAAGAAATTAGTAATTGTCACTGCCTCTGGGGAGGAGGGCTGGGGACAGGGGTGGGAGAAGGACTTTTCACTGTATGCCTTTTTTAACACTAACTTTCACATCAAGAAAATATATCACCTATTTAAAATACTGACATCCCAATATTTTTAGAATTTTGACCTTAACTCTAAATGGGTTACATACCCAAACAGGGACACAAGTGATGATGATGAGATAAGACTGCTTTCGCCAGACCTCACCACTCTTGCATCCCATTACTGGCTCAGGCTACAAGAACAGCATGAATTTAAAATATAAATATATAAGCACATAAAACAAATCCTGTGATTTTCTTGTGAACCTCACACATACACTGTGTTGTAATTTTGTGGAGGTAGGTCAAAAGCATGAATTTGTTCAATTTAATATTTTAAATGTTATGCAAATTTTGGGAGGTCTTCATTTTGGGGGTTTAAGAAAGTAAATTCATATTCCAGGAATCTCAAAAAATAGAAGTCTTCTAGTCTTCAATACTTTGGCTACCTGGGGCAAAAAGCTGACTCACTGGAAAAGATCCTGATGCTGGGAAAGATTGAAGGCAGGAGAAGGGGACGACAGAGGATGAGATGGTTGGATGGCAGACATGAGTTTGAGTAAGGTCTGGGAGTTGGTGATGGACAGGGAAGCCTGGTGTGCTGCAGTCCATGGGGTTGCAAAGAGCCAGACACGACTGAGCAACTGAACTGAATTGAGGTTTCTCTTGGCCTGAAGGACCCAGTTCTCAGGGAGAGACCAGGGAAGCTCAGAGAAGAGGAACAGTGAGCCCACGATCCACATTTAGCCATTCCCGGGGGACAGTGACAAAGTCACCAGGATGCAGCGGCGGGGCCTGGCTCCCCTCTGGGAACCTTGGGTGAGAGGGGGCAGGAGGGAATACCAGGCTGGAAGGCTGGTCTGCCTGTGAACTTAGGGGATCGTTGGGTTTTTTTTTAGCTGACTTTCCGGAAACTGAGCTAGAAGCTCCACTCAGTTCTGTCCGACCCCACATGCAGCCCAGGCTGTTTAGCCACAGCATCGAAGTAAGAGATGTATGTTTTCACTTATAAATCTAAGAAAATGAAATAAATGAATCAATATTGGACTAGCGGCTAGCCAGTGGGGAGAGAGGCAAGATAGAGTAGCAGATTAAGAGAAATAAATTACTAGGTATAAAATAAATAAGATACAAAGATTTAATATGCAGCACAGGGTAGCTCAGATGGTAAAGAATCTGCCTGCAATGCAGGAGACCTTGGTTCGATCCCTGGCTCAGGAAGATCCTCTGGAGAAGGGAATGGCAATCCACTCTGGTATTCTTGCCTGGAGAATCCCATGGATAGAGGAGGCTACAGTTTGTGGGGTCGCAAAGAGTCGGAGATGACTGAGCGACTAACCCACACACACCACACACCACAGGGAATAGAGACAATCTTTTCTGGTAACTTTAAATGGAGTATCATCTGTGAGAATATAGAACCACGAGGTTGTACACCTGAAACTAATATTGCAAATTATGCTTCAATAAGAAAAGTGAGATGTGTTCATTTAGCATAGCTGTAGCCTGACTTGAACCAAGGTCAAAGTTCCCCAGCAGCCCACAGGACAGCAGAAATGACCAAATATCACTACTGATAACGTGGTTGAGTTTAACCCCTTTGTAAATGTGGCCCTTTAGTGTCCTCAGAACTCGTGCCTAGCCTGCATCTGACTTCTCACAGCCACCCCAGGAGGAAGTAGGGTTGGTTTCAAAATTCCCACTTCACAGATAGGCAAGCTGAGATTCAGCATGGGGAAGGAGACTTGTCTAAGGTCACACAGTGGGGGGTGTCAGCCATGGTAAGGCTCTTCAGTCCAGAACTCTTTCTGAGACACCACCTGGGAGAAGCCAGGACGGCCCTTGCCCAGTGCCTGGGTCCCCAGGGCATGGGTGGACAAGGCCGCCGTCTCCCCAAGTGGGCAGGGCCCAGCTGACCTGGTCTAGACTGTGCTGCTGAGCCTGCTGATGGGAGCAGGTGGAGGCCCCAGTGACAGGGAGTCTCAGAAGAGCTAATGTATCGGCCAGACCTGTCACATCTACCTTCAAGAGATTTGGGGGGAATTTCCCTGGAGGTCTAGTGGTTAAGATTCCGGGCTTCCACAGAAGGGGGCGTGGGTTCGATCCCTGGTCGGGGAACTAAGATCCCGTGTCTCACAGTGTGGACCAAAAAAAAAAAAGAGGTATCTGGAATGTACCCACTTCTCCCCCTCCCCTCACTGACGCCCCTGGGCCAGGCCACTATCCTCTTCTGCTTGGTCTGTTGCAGTCGCCTCCTCACTATCTTCCTGCTTCTGTCCTTGTGCCTATGACAAACAGATTCATTTTCCACATTTATCTGAGGGGTCCCAGAACCTAAGCTGGCTCATTTTTGTCTTCTTGGCTCAAAACCCTACCATCTCCCAATGCACTCAGAACAAAGGCTGACGTCCTTACGAGGCCCGCAAGGCCCTGAGTGGTGGGCCCTTCTTCCCTCTCTGGCCTGCCTCTCTCCTCTCCTCCCCTTGCTCACTCTGCTCCGCCACACTGGCCTTCTTGCTGCTCCTGGAACACACCAGACACTTCCAGCCTCAGGGCCTTTGCACTAGCCATTCCCTCTGCCTAGAACACTCCACCCCCCACACAACACTCATCTCTTTTCTTTACTTATTTCGCATCTCTGCTTAAATGTCACATCCCCAGAAGGGCTTACCCTGACCTCCTTCAAATGCCACCAACTTTCCATCAAAATCTGTGCTCTTCCTTATTACATCTGTAGATTTATTGTTGTTTAGTTGCTAAGTCATGGCCAACTCTTTTGTGACCCTATGGACTGTAGCCCACTGGGTTCCTCTGTTCATGGGATTTTCCAGGCAAGAACACTGGAGTGGGTTGCCATTTCCTCCTCCAGAGAATCTTCCTGACCCAGAGATCAAACCTGCGTCTCCTGCATTGACGGGTGGATTCTTTACCACTGAGCCACCAGGGAAGTGCATCTGTGGACAGATATTATATATTCCATGGTGTCCTGTTGTTTTTTGTTCCTCTCTCCTTTCTAGACTGTAAGCTTCATGAGCTCTGGGGCCTTGGCTCTTTTCCTTCATCACTGTAGGCTCGGAGCCTAGCAAGGGGCTGGTGTACAGTAGACATTACAAAGAGATTTGTTGGAGGACAAACAAGTGAATCCAGACTCCTTAGTACTCCAACTGGACTAAGGAGCTCTGAAATGCCCAGTGGATTTTTCCTTCCAAGAAATGCAGATCTGACTTCCCACTGGGGTTGGGCAGTTTTTCTGCTGGCCACCTGCCCACATCACTGCAGTAACAATACCTGTTTTGTGTGTTTGATTGGAGGCAAAGCATGCTCTATTTAGCCAAGGTAGTCAAGAAACACAATGAGAACTTTTTTGGGCTCAAGGTAATATTTGTATAGTGACATACTGCTCCAAATGCATGGTTACCAAGGAACTAGGAAATGTTCCCATGTAAACAGCAAATGAAATCTTTTTAGTAAAATATTATTTATTTCTTTAGTTGGCTGTGCTGGGTCTTAGTTGTGATGCTCGGGATCTTCCATCTTCACTGTGGCACGTGGACTCTAGTTCCCCAACCAGGGATTGAACCCGGGGCCCCCTGTTTTGGAAGGTGGAGTCTTAACCACTAGACCCCCAGGGAGGTCCCAGCAAATGAGATCTTACGCAAAATTGGCTTTCCTTGGAATTGGCTCCCCATTCCAAAAGACCACTATTAGGCAGAAAAAGATCATTCATCATAAGGATAGTTACGATTAACTGAGCAGCTATTATGGGGCAAAGCACTGTAAGGAGTATAATAGGTACACGGTCTACTTCATTTTTGCAATATCCAGGAATGGTATTTCTGCCTACCAGAAAAGGAAATGGAGACTCAGAGAAGTGAAGTCACTTGCCTGATGCCCCACAGCCACTAAGAGCGGAAGACAGCATCCAAAACCTGGTCTCGTCCCCTCCTATCCAAGAAGAGATCCCCTAAGCACACTGGCATTAGCAATTTGCTGCTCAGACAGCCATGCAGGTAAGGACAGGCCTGCTGCGCAGGGTCTGAAGAAAAAGGATTCTAGAAAATCCAGATGACAAGGGTGTCCAGTCATGTGGTACCCTGAGTTCATGGTGGGGGGGTTATGCTTCACTGCTGGTGTGTTCCCGGAAGAAGCTGGAGAGCTCTAGCTATTTTCCCTAAAAGCTCTGATGAAAGGTGTGTCTAGAGAGGTTTCTTTGGATTCCATTAAAGCAGGGACTTAGGGACCTGGCGAGGCACCTGTGTGTTGCCAGACCAACTCATTAGTGGGTCTCCCCATTCTTTTTTTTTCTTTTTAAAGATTTTTTTGCTCTGGACCATTTTTAAAGTCTTTACTGAAGTTGTTACAACATCGTTTCTGTTTTATGTTTTGGTTTTTTTGCCAGGAAGCATGTGGGACTTTAGCTCCCTGACCAGGAATGGGACCCATATGCTCTGCGTTGGAAGGCTTAACCACTGGACTGCCAGGAAATTCCCTGGGTTTCCCCACTTGTGAGACAATGTTGTGGGCCAAGACTGAGCAAGAAGGCCTGGATTTCCAAAGGCAGGACACTGACCTGTGGGCGTAGAACTGGAAGGGTGGGGTCCTGCTTTACGTTTGGCCCATGGGACAAAATGAAATTTGGCTGAAACCAACTTTGGCCAGGGGCTTTCCAGGTGGCTCAGTGGTAAATAATTCACCTGCTAATGCAGGAGACGCAGGTTTGATCTCTGAGTTGGAAAAATCCCCTGGAGAAGGAAATGGCAACCCACTCCAGTACTCTTGCCTGGAAAATCCCATGGACAGAGGAGCCTGGCGGGCTACATTCCGAGGGGTCACAGAGAGTCGGACACGACTGAGTGACTGAGCACGCATGCCGTGTTGGCCAACATGAGGCAGTCGGGGGGGTCTTGTTCTAGGTTTGATTGTCCCATCACATCTTCCTCCAAAACCTCCTGACCTACTGATGTGCCATGAACTTGCTAGCCACGTGAGTCTTAAAACTTCACTTTCAGGGCCTTCCCTGGTGATCCAATGGCAGGGGCTGCGGGTTTAATTCCTGGTCTGGGAACTAAGATCCCACACGCTGCACAGCACAGCCAAAAGAAAACACTGCCATCACGATCTTTGCCTCTCATTTGTCATGAGGTGCGGTTGATGTTCCTTCCTCCTGAATTTGGGCTCTGCAATCACTTGTTCAATAGAGTATGGCTGAAATGACGTGCTGGCAGTTTCAGGACCCGAGCCGTGAGAAACGGCCATCTATCACTTCCTGTTTCTTGGTGTGATTACGCTTGGAGCCCAGTTACCATGCTGTGAGGAGATGCTCCATGGAGAGGAACTGACAGCCAGGAACAACTCCTAGGCTGGGCTGTGTGAGGGAGCCCCAGCTGAGGTGTTGCAGTGGGCATCACATGCCCTGTAGAAATGAACTAGCCCCACCCATCCCTGTACCCATTTCAGATTCATGAACAAATCAATGATTTTGTTTCAAGCCACTAAGTCTTGGGGGTGGCTTGTTACACAACTATAGATAACCAGAACACCTCCCCAACACACTCCCCAACTTGGAAGGCATTTCCTACATCTTGCAGGAACCCCAAATCCAGATGTAGGATGTGAATAACAACGGAGAAGCCTGGCTATTTGAGGAAAGGAGGAAGTGAAGTCGCTTAGTTGTGTCCGACTCTTTGCGACCCCAAGGACTGTAGCCCGCCAGGCTCCTCGGTCCATGGGATTCTCCAGACAAGAACACTGGAGTGCGTTGCCATGTCCTTCTCCAGGGGATCTCCCCGACCCAGGGATTGAACCCGAGTCTCCCACATTGCAGGCAGACTCTTTACTGTCTGAGCCACCAGGGAATCCCGATTTCTGGTTATTTGAAGGAAGGTCAATAAATCAGGCCAGAAAACTTTACCTGCTGATGTTTCCCCTGTCTCTCTCCAGTTCATCAACTAGAATAGCTAAGAACAGTCGTGGACTCTTCCTTTTTTGAGACAGAATCCTTTATTAACCAAACACACCCCCAGAGCCTCCATAGTCAAGGGTGAAGGTGGCAGAGGTGGAGAAGAGATGTTTTCCTTTAATTCCGTTTTGCACATATTTTTCATGGAACATGGAATTATCTGGGAGTTCTTGTCCTATTTGGAATGTCTAAGGAGATAAGGCCATCATATAGGAAAGCACCAGAAATCTCTCCTGCTCTTCTCTTTGGACGATTGTGTGGGACTGCATGGAGATGGAGCTGGGAAGAGGTAGGGGAATTTGGCCTGTAAAATCTTCATGAATGCCTGCCTCTTTCTCCAGGGCTTGGACTGGCTCCATGGAAGTGGGTTTGCTTGCTTTTCATGGAAGTAGATGTGCCATGTGGTTTTAAAAGTCTCTAAAACTCCATCTGCCAAACTGCTCCTCTCTTATTTTCAGCTCGCCAGGACTCCCCAAAGGGCCAAGATGACAGGATAAGGCCTAAGGAGTGCCAATAGCAGGATCCCAGCTGTGACAGTCAGTGCCCGTGCCGAAAATGACAGCATCCCAAGAGCTCTCATCAGGAACCTAGGGAAGGTTATTGGATACAAAGTGTGGACTAGACAAAGAACGAAATACTACTCAGCTGTAAAAAAGGAATGAAGTGCTGGTGCATGCAACGCCGCAAACCTCCAAAATACTATGCTCAATGGAAGAAGCCAGACGCCAAAGGCCACGTACTGTGTGAGTCTGTTTCTATGAAATGTCCAAAAGAGGCAGATCCAGAGAGACAGAAAGCAGATGTGTGGTTTCCTGGGCCTGTGGGTGGGAATGGGGAGTGAATGCAAGTAGGCGGGAGGTTTTTTCTTGGGGAAATGTTCTGAAATCGGATCATAGCACAGCTCCGTAAATTTACTAAAAACTATTGCATTGTACTCTTTAAAATGAAGGAATATTATGGTATATTCATTATATATATATATATATACACATTATATATACCAAAAAAGCCATTAAAAAAAAAGAACCCAGAGAAGTCAGAGGGAGCAGCTGGGGTGTGGACTAGGGGTTGTTAAAGCTCTGAGGAGCCCAGGAGATAAGTGGGCATGTCCTGGTGAGAAAGGGTAGAAGCCGGTATTTTCTTCGTCGCCTGACTGGGAAACCACAAAGCAGAAGGCCTCTGACTTCCTACTAGTTAAAGAGAGATTATATTATGAAGGGAGTTCCCTGGTGGTTGAGAGGTAAAGAATCCGTCTGCCAATTCAGGAAATGCGGATTTGATCCCTGGGTCAGAAAGATCCGCTGGAGAAGGAAATGGCAACTCCTTGCAGTCCAGGCAAGTATTCTTGCCTGGAAAATCTCATGGACAGAAGAGCCTGCTGGGCTACAGTCCATGGGGTCACAAAAGAGTCAGACGTGACCTAGTGACTAAACAGCAACAAAAGCTGAGAGTCATATGATAGCCGCTGACGTTATTAAGTGCTTATTCTTCGCCAGGTGGCCGTGTGAAGCAGTTTACGTGTGTGAACTCCTTTGCTCTCCCAACAGCCCTACAGACTGAGGCAGGAGACGATTCTCCACGGGTCACTCCATGTCTGCCTGTCTTCCGAGCAAGAGACAATGAGAGCCTTGTTCTGGACTCTCTTCTCAAGGATGTCTAGCCAGCAGCCTTGGAAGATAGAAATAGTACACCGAGACTTGTTTCCCTATCAGTACAATAAAGATGAGGTCTCCTACCAGGGCAAAGGCTGAGCCACTTTGCCAGCAGCTTTCTTATAAAATTGGGGGTTTCCTAAGCCCAGGGATCCTCAGCTGTGACAAGTCCAGGTGGAGCAGCAGCCATCTGGGGCAACTTGCAGGGCTCCCACGGAACCTGGGGGCAAAGAGGGCTGATGGGAACGTGAAGTTCATGCCACCTGCTGGGCTGTAATAGTCCTTTGTCTCTGACACAGCCAGCTCATGTCTCCTGCCAGTATCCACTCAACTGTGGCAGGCTCCCTTGTTAGCTTGCAAGCCAAGTGAAAGCTCAGACCCTCCACAGTTCTCGACCATCGGCATTCACATCACCCCCATTTTACAGATAAGGACTTTGAGATCCAGAGAAGGAAAGCTTGTCCAAGGTCACCCGGCTAGCAAATGAATGGAGTTGCCCAGACAGACTGGGAAGGGCAGGATATCTGGGCAGGGGATTGGTGAAGGTACCGCCCGGGAGTGACAGGAGCTGAACGCTCTGAAAATGCTCAGGAGGTCATGCCTCTCAGCCTCCCAACCCCACACACCCCCAGATGCTGCCTGTCCCCACATCCGGCTGCCGGGGCTGAGCCGCCAATTTGGGACGGCCGTGATATATTTAACGGTGAGTCACGCTCTCCCCCAGCAATCAGCAGTGGCAGGATCGGGGAGGATGTAGGGAGCATCTCTGGGAATCCATGCCCGAGGGTCGCCATGGCAACCCCACCAGGCTCACTTGCCAGCAGCTGGGATGCCAGTGCCTGAGTCAAGGCAGAAAATAGTCTCATAGGCCGAGTGCGGCCAAGGACAGGAGCGGGTCTGCCACATGCTATCACCAGTGGGTTCACCAGGGGTGGCTGCAGGAGTCCTGAGACTTGGTGATCAGAAGTCTCATGGGCACGCTGGGGAGCTCAGAGTCCCCTACTGGAGGCCTGGTGTCCCTGGCCTGCTGGGATGAGGGTACTAGTCAGGCACTCTGGTGAGCCCCGTCTCTTTCTGCCTGGTTCCTCTCCATTTGTCTGTCTTTCTCATACATACCCACCCTCATGAAGACCCCTCTCCATCTGAGGCTTCTAATCAAGCACCATTAAAACAGCTCCAGACTGATGGCAACCTGGCACTGTTAATCACAGACCAACATCTTCCAGCATAATTCTGAAGACTTCAGACCCTAAGACAAAGCAGTCACACCCACACTCCCACAGCAAATATGAATATTCCGGTGAGCAGTTTGGAACCCATTCATTCATTCATTCATTCATCAATTCGTTGTCTTCATTGTTGATTCTGAATTAAATTCAGGCTCCCACGGGCCCTGTATAGATGTGGACCTGGTTATCACTCCTCATCCCCTTCCCCTCTCCTGTCTTACTCCACTCCAGCCCACAGCCTTGCTGCTATGCTTCAGACACACCAGGCTGTTTCCTGTCTCAGGGCCTCTGCGTTTGCAGTTCTGACTTCCTGGAAAGTTCTTCGTCCAGATTAACCACAACCTGATTCCCTCACTCCCTTTAGGTCTTTGCACAAATCTCATCTCCTCAGAGAGATACTGTCAAGACCACCCTAGGAGAGAGCACCCAACCCAGCCTCAAGGATAAGGCCAAATATGTCTGTATCACTTGTAACAGGGGTCCCCAACCTCTGGAATTGAATGCCTGATGATTGGAGATGGAGCTTATGTAATAATAACAGAAATAAAGTACATAATAAATGTAACGCACTTGAATCATCCCCAAACCATCTCCCCATTCCCCTGGTCTGTGGAAAAACTGTGTCTTACAAAAGCGGCCCCTGGTGCCTAAAAGGTTGGAGACTGTTGACATATAACACTGTGACTTAGCTTCTTTTGTTTGTAACAAGGAAAGGGAAATTGACAATTCGTGGCCTGTAAATTGAATCTGGCCCATAGATACATTTTGTTTGGTCTAAACAGTGTTTCCAAAACATTAAATTAGTTGCTAACATTCATAAAATTGAGATTTCATTTTATATCCCCAATTTTCACCTTCTCTTGCAAAACTGGAGGATCAAGCTACATGTTCCTGCATCTCAGCAACTGGGGAGGTCTGAGAAGCATCCACTCCGTTAGACTGAGCTTGAGAATTTCTGTCTGCTGGGCACCCCACTTGGTCACCTTCATTCATTTACCTGGCCACATGCAGTCTCTGGGGAATTTTATACTCTCAAGCCAGGTCTCTAGGCTGAGGTCACTAAGCTTGGTTTGGGAGGGAGGGAGTGGGGCATAGACATTTCTTTGCTTTGATTAGACAGAATTGAGTTGATGGACTAATCTAGGGGCTCCAGGTGGGTAAGCAAAGGCATGAAAGTGTAGGGCAAGTTCTAGGACTGCCAAGAAGTAGCCTGGAGTGGGAAGAGGCCAGCTAAGTCACTTGGGACCAGAACCTGGAGGGCCTTGAATGCCTTGTTAAGTCCTTCAGCTTCTCCTGAGGGTAGTGGGGAGCCACAGAAGATTGTAGAGCAAGGCAAGGGACACGGTCAGAGCCAGCAGGGGTGTAGGGAAGCAGGAGTGAGAATCACCCTTGGTATCAAGTCTGGCTCAGGGTTCTCTTGGGGCCAAACCCCAGTCTGGAGAGCATACAGGGGCGATAAGGATGGTGTCTTCCATCAGCCCCTCCTGGCTCCTTCCTCTCACTGTCTTATAATAATAGTGTTTTCAGTACAGACGTTCTGGGTCCCCTGTCGTGGCTCATTCAGCCACCCTTCCAGAGAGAAAACAAAAAGCAGTGTTTTTTCACATCTATTTTAGACTGCTGCCTACATCCTTGTTCTTCGTGAGGAACACATGCTCCCAGAGGGCCCCTTTCTCAGCTGTGGCCAGCAGGCAGGTCTGGACCACCAGGCTGGGTTCCAACAGGAAAGAGCCAGCAGATGTAACAGAATCATGCCTGTTAAGCTGGGAGCTGCCTGGGGATGGTGGCGTCACTGAGTCCCAGATATGTGGAAGAGAGGGGGAAGGAAGTTTGTTCTAGTCCACACGCCTTTCCTGGATGGACCATCTTAAACTATTCTGAATGTCTAGGAAGAGCCCCCTGTCCTTGTTTCCTAAAGATGATCCCTGCAGTTTGGGAATTTGTGTCCATACAGTATGGTTCATTTACTGATGGACTGCACCTGGATGTATCCAGCACACCCATTTAACAGGTAGTAAAACTGAGGCCTGAAAAGGAAGCATGGTTTGCTCAAGATTATAGAGTGGCTGGCCACAATCTGAAAAGACCAGAATGTAAAATCTCAGAGGGCATGCATTTTATTTGCCTTGGTCACAGGTCCATATCCATCACATAACATAGTATCTGGCAAATAACAGGCTCTTGATAAATATCTGTTGAATGAATAAATAACATCTCTACTGGTGTGCTGCAGTCCATGGGGTCACAAAGAGTTGGACACGGCATAGCAGCTGCACAGTAACACACAGCTGTTTTTAGCTTTTACAAATACTTCTTTCACACGTGTCCTCATTTTGACTGTCATAATTATCTTTCAGGCTAGGAATGGCGTCTTTCCTTATTTTGCAGGGAAGGAAATGCAGGTTAGAGAGGTTTAGTCACCTGCCCGGGATCACACAACCTTGAAGAAGCAGACCTGAATCCCAAATGTCTTCCTGTGGGATCTCTTTAGAATATTCAAGTAGAGGAAGAGACCTTGGCAACAGCCAACCACAAGGTAAAAACCTTGGCCCGCAAGAGCAGCTCTGGCCTGAATTCTACTCCACAGTCTCGGGGGAGAGAGACCCAGAGAGCAGTTCCTCAAACTGTTAAACAGAGGTGCCATACGAGCCAGCAGTTCCACTCCTGGGTGTAGCTCCAAGAGAACCGAAAACCTCTCTCCACACGCAAACATGTACACGCATGTTCATAGCAGCCTTAGTCATAAAAGCCAGGAAGTAGAAAAAACCCAAATGCCTACAAACTGATGAAGGATGCACCACATGTGGCAAATCCACACGATGGGATATCATTCACCATAAAAAGGAAGGCAGTGCTGATACCTGCTATAGCACTGATGAACCTTGAACACACCACGCTAAGTGAAAGAAGCCAGATGCAAAAGGCCACCTGGTGTATGATCCGTTTATGGGAAATGTCCAGAAGAGGCAAATCTAAATGGACAGAGAGCAGCTTACTGGTTGCCAGGGGCCGAGGGAACCCAGGAATGGAGCGTGACTGCTCATGGGTATGGGGTTTCTTTGGGGGATGATGTAAATGTTCTAGAATTAGACTGTGGTGATGGCTGCACAAACTCTGCAAATACACTAAAAACTACTGAGTCATACCTTTTTAAAAATACATAGGTTCAGAGGGTTTCATTTTATTTATGTATTTTTTGGCCGCACTTTGAGGCATGTGGGATCTTAGTTCCCTGACCAGGGATTGAACCAATGCCCCTTGAAGTAGAAGCTCACATTTTAACCACTGGACTTCCAGGGAAACCCCTGAGTTATACCTTTTAAATGGTGAATTTTATGCCATGAATTACATCCCAACCAAACCATTTAAAAAAAAATACCGAGAAGCATTTCCATGACAACAGAGTTTTAGTGAGAAAGGGAAACACACAAATAAGAAAATATCCCCAGTTCAGGCAGCCCCGTGCTGTCTTCCTGGATGTCTCAAGAGGGCTTTCAAGACAGAATTCCAACCCCAAGCCCCAGCGATTCACCTGTGGGCTTGTTCCTTGATGCCTTGCTGAAGCCATCCACCTTCCTTAGTTCAAGAGAACCTTGCCACCCCGATTACCCTGGCAAAGAGATGGAGGCTCAGAGAAAGGAAGTGACTTACCCAAGCTCACACAGGGTGTGATGCTTTCCGCTTCAGCACAATACAAGAACCAGCCAGGTGACTTGGGGCCACTTGCTGGGGAACGCCAGTCAAGTTCCTCGTTCTCTGTGGGCCTTGGTTTCCCCATCTGAACCACAAAATCCCAGCTCACTGCCCCCTTCACTGTCCAGGCGGGTGATTCAGCCAGAACACTCCTCACTGCCTCTGACAGAATGATTCTCCACATTTCATCAGATTTCACTTGAACAAAGACAAACAGCTTTTCTCAGACCTCCACCCACCCAGGGATTCTAGGCTAAATCTGTGCTGTTTTTCTCGACTCTGTCCTTCCACTGTCTGGCAGGCTGCTCTGCACTGTGGCCTCTGCAGCCACTTCTCAAATAACCCCGATGTCTAGGTTCAAGGAAGACAAGGTTGTTGTCAGGTGAAGCATTTGCATAATGTGAGTTCACAGGTGTGCTTTCTTCAGAGCTGAATGGGATGCTTTTCAGGGGCCCTCCCTTTACTTTTGAAGTTCTAGGTTCAGCTTTGGGGTTTGCAGACCTAAGAAGACTTCCCCACCAAAGTGTACAGGCACAGCTTCAAACACACACCTTTTCATATCTCTCTCCATATGCCCACCCATTTCCCCATTCATTCATTATTTCAACAAAAATATATCGAGGGTCTCCTATGTGTCAGGCACTGTGTTAGTCACTGCGTATGGTGGAAAGAAAAGATAAAACAGGTTCTTTGTCCTCATGGAGCTCACAGACTAGTAGAGGAAGATGAGTCTTAACAGATGCACAAAATATTAACACAAACTGCGATGAATGCCACCAGAGGAAAGTTCAGAATAATAAGGGCAACCTAATTTCTACCAAGGAGCAGAGGAGATCTCTGTGAGGAAGCTGACATGTGAGATAAGGTCTGAAGCATGATTAACAGTGAGAAATGCTCTTGGTTCACGAAGTAGAAAATTCTAAGAAAGGGTCAAGCAAGCAGGAGATTTATAGCTTCACATAACAAAATGTCCCAAGACAGACTTACCCCATCACTGAGGCTCACAACAATATTATCAGAGATCCAAGTTCTCTACCATCTGCTCTACCAACCTCAGAGGATTGGTTCTTTTCCCAGGCTCACTCACCTCATGGACCCAAAGTGGCTGCCATCATCTGACCATCATGTGAAGACACGACCACAACCAAGAACATGAAAAAAGTCCTTCTCATCCGCCTATCATTTTCTGAAATAGATGACAACCCTTCCAGAAGTGTCCCAGCAGATCTGATGGGTGGCATCACATATCCACATCTAAGTCATCACTGGCAAAAGGAATGGGGCCACCATAATGGTCTCAAACCAGCAGTTTTTACCCAAAGGTGATTTATTCCCCCTCCACAGGACATTTTTTGGTGCAATAATTGTGTGTGTGTGTGTGTGTGGGCGTTTCAGGGGTGCTACTGGCATCTAGTAGGTAGAGGTATGTGGTACTATTAAACATACTATAGTGTACAGGACAGCCCCCACTCCAGAATTATCCAGATGTCAACAGTGCGGAAGTTGAAAAATCAGAGGCAAATACTGACTCATGGGGGCGGCAGGTGGAAGAAGGGTGGGGAAATTGGTTAGGGAATGTTTCCTGGAGGCTATAAGAGCTCAGCTGAGTCTAAAAAGACAGGACATTGTCCAAACCAATGCAGGTAATGAGTCAAGCCTAGCATCTCCCCAGTGTCTGAGCAGAAATGCAGATGACCCTTCCACTTTTCCTGCCTTTACCAGCAGGAGGTGAGCTCATGTGGGCAGGGATCTTGCCTATCCTCCTCAGGGCTTCATCCCCATTCCCAGTTCAGCGACGACAGTCACAGAGGCTGTTCGACAGGTCACTGGTAATGAAGATGTGAACGGACGGAGGCAGCAGTCTCTTGACTGTAAAATCTCTTGAAATTTCTGGGCATCACACAGAGTGGACATCATGTCACACAGAGTAAATGAGCATAGAAGGGGCAGTCAGTGAGCAGTAGTCAGACCCTCCGAAATGATCCAGTCCCATCATGGGACAGATGGATGGGCAGACCCTGGGAGGGCGGAGAGTTCAAACGCACTCAGCAAGCTGGGGGCAGACGCAGGCCACGCGCCCCTCTACGAGCCCAGGATCAACACCAACAGGGACGGACTCTCCAGGTGGAGCAGTGGCTAGGAATCTGCCTGTCAGTGTCTCCTTACAAAGCGGTTTTCCTGGATTCGCTGACCTCGCGACCCCAAAAGCGCGCCGATCAGGGCTGCCGTTTCGGAGGACGCTTCTCCGCTCTGGTCGCGGAACGACTGCTGAACCGGCCAGACAAAATGGCTGGCCCACGCACGTGTTTTGTTTGGCCCATGCTGTTCTTAACAATTTTACCATGTGCCGTCTTTGCCAACAATAAAAGTAATTGGGAAAGTGAGCCTATAAACCCAGCTTCTCATTTAGATAATCGGGAGGTTTGGCAGTACTTTGTGCCCATTTTCTGGCACGGTTGCCATTTCCCGGAGCTGGACTGTGGCCTCAGTCCGGACACCAGCGCTCCATCCCAGCCCAGGGGCCTTCTGGCACCTCACTTGCCTGCAGCTCCAGAAAGGCATTCTGAGATGAAAGTCCAGCCCCAGCAGAGGGGGCCCAAACGGGAGTGGGCGAGGCCATCCGGGG
>NW_011494610.1:3286164-3287334 GCF_000754665.1 Bison bison bison
CCACTCCCCACCCTCCCTCAGAAGGAAGCGCCTTAGTGACCATGGCAACAGGCTGCCAGTCTCAACATATCTTCCATTCGAAACGGAGAAATGACAAAGGACACCTCTCAGCGCAGGCAACATCAGCTCCCAGTACCCCCAAAACCTAAGAGCCAGAAGGAGTGTGATCTGTCCTCTCCAATCTGAGCCCCCAAACACCCCTATTTGTCCAACCAATCCAGAGATGGGGTGTTGGGAGGGGTTGATTTAGATTCCACCTTATATAAAAAGACCAGAAAGTGTTTGATTAGAGATAGAGGAAGGCGTGGGTGTCTGAGACGGGGCTCTGTTTCTGGGCAAATGTACACATTCCCTGCTGCCTCCCTCCCTCTCCCCTTCCTCTGGGCAGACGCACTGCCTCCCCTGGCAGCTCAGCGCAGCCACCTTCCGCTCAGCCGTGACCTAAGCCCTTCGTCAGTATCCTGGAGCCCCCAGTGCATCCGGCGTGTTTCTAGACTGCTTACAGGATCAGAAGGAAATGAAGGAATGGAATGAGAGAATCTTCCAGAAATAAGAAAATGCCTCACGCAATATTTCCCTTTGAAACTAAGAAGCTGACACCCAGAACACTGGAAAACGGCAGCCGTATTGAGAAAAGAAGCAAAGAGAAGACTGCCAGTTAGCACCCAAGTCCCCTCCTGGGACTGAAAACCATAAATATTAATGGCCATAACCATCTGGTGTTAGTCACAATGCCTGATAAATTGAGGTCATTTTACCAGGAGTAAAGAGCATGTTGATGGCAGCAAAGGGTAACAGTGCTGTTGGCTGCATGACCGGTGTGGCCCGCCAAGGTGATGGCATAAATCAGAAGACCCAGGTCCAGTCTGGGAAGCGGGGTAGTGGCTTCTACAACAGGTGGGGTGGGGGTCCTGGGACAGGGCTGATCTAGATGTAGCTTCAGACAGGTGCAGGCTGGGAAGATAACGCTTCCAGAGATGGGACTTCCCTGGTGGCCTAGTGTTTAAGACCCTAGCCCTTCCACTGCAGGGAACGTGGGTTTGATCCCCAGTCAGGGAATGAAGATCCCGCATCTAATGCAGTGTGATAATATAAATAAATTAATTTAAAAAAAAAAAAAGAGAGCTTCCAGAGGAGGCGAGTCCAGGTGGTCAGGGAGAGGGGAGTATC
>NW_011494610.1:3287434-3291922 GCF_000754665.1 Bison bison bison
GCAAATGCTTGGGCAGAGAGCGGAAATTCTGGCTGCGGCCAATCCTGTTTCGTTGCAGTCTTGATGTTTCTTCTTCCTCTACCTTCTCCCTGCTCCTCTCTTCTCTTTTTTCTCTGCCTTTACACCTGCCAGGGCCAACTTCACTATGAAATGCCAGAGGGACAGAGTGTGGGGCTCACGTGGATTCTAGGGACCTCTCCCCAGTGTCCTCACTTCTTTATAATTAGAAGGAAGACCACAAAGTTTTAATTTTTTTGATTGTGCTGCATGGCTTGAGGGATCTTAGGTCAGCGACCAGGGATCAGACCTCGGCCCTTGGCAGTGAAAAGCGAGGAGTCCTAACTGCCGAACCACCAGGAAAATCCCCGAAAGACAACAGACTTTTAGACTGCAGAAGATGTTTTCATATGTAATCTTACTCTATTTACCTTTGTATCAATGCAGCCATCAAATGTAACGTTTAGTAGTTTTGGGGGAGCGAGGCCAAAGTTCTCAGGGCCCGTGAAAAGGGTAACATGGTCCTGCTTTCTGCCACCCTCTGCTGCTCCATCTCCCTCCCCTGCTCCCACGAGCCAGGGGATCTTAAGCAATCAGCGTTGCCTTACGGAGTCTCAGCTTCATCCTGTGCAAAACGGACTGATAATAATAATAATGATGATGCTGCTGCTGCTAAGTCGCTTCAGTCGTGTCCGACTCTGTGCGACCCCAGAGACAGAAGCCCACCAGGCTGCCCCGTCCCTGGGATTCTCCAGGCAAGAACACTGGAGTGGGTTGCCATTTCCTTCTCCAATGCATAAAAGTGAAAGTGAAGTCGCTCAGTCATGTCCGACTCCCAGCGACCCCATGGACTGCAGCCCACCAGGCTCCTCCGTCCATGGGATTTTCCAGGCAAGAGTACTGGAGTGGGGTGCCATTGCTTTCTCCAATAATGATGATAATTTGGTGAAATACTTTGGTGAAATAACATTAGGGAAAGCTCTGGGCACAAAGTGGTGCTGACCAGTGGTATTTCCCTTCCCTTCCAGGAGGTTCTGGGGTCCTGGGAGTGAGAGGTGTGATTTATAGAAAAATCTCAGGGGACAAAGTCCCTGGTAATCAGCAACCCCGGCCTATCTTTTTTGTTGCGGTTGTTTAGTTGCTAAGTCATATCCAACTCTTTGCATTCCCCACCTCCTTCCTGTTAGAGCATGGCGCAGCCCTCTCTCTCCCTGTTTCTTGGGCTCTCTGGTTCTTCTAAAAGACAAACACTTCTCTTGACCCTCCGAGGAAACTCACAAGGCGCTTGATGAGAGAAATCAAATAATGTCTCCAGATCCCAACAGAAAGCAAGCATCTATTTGGCTAGCTCTGGCAAGGGAAGGGGGGCCTTCTAGCTCAGCTCCATGTCAGCCAGGGCTGGATGCCTGATATACAGAACCCAGTGCCAAGTGAAAATGCAGGGCCCCTTGTTCAGAAATTATTATGATTTTCCAGACAGTGACAGCAGAGCATAAACAAAGTGTGGGGCCCTTCCGAGCGTGCAGCCCAGCGCTACTGCAGGACTTGGGAGCTCGAGACAGTGCCTGTGGTCGGTTTGGAGCTGCCGGCCTGAGGGTGGGGGTGGCAGTGGGAGGAGGGGGAGGTGTCCGCAGTGATGCTAACTCTGGTTCTCCATCCCCACTCCACTTATGCCTAGCTGCAGGCCTGGCACATCATAGGTAACCTGCAAGCTTCTTTAAAAAAATTTCTTTTTATGTGGACCACATTTTAAAAAAATCTGTATTAATATTTTTACAGTATTATTTCTGTTTTGTTTTATTTTTTTAGTCATGAGGCAAGTAAAATTTTAGCTACCCCGACCAGGGATCAAACTTGCAACCCTCACATTGGAAGGGGATGTCTTAACCACTGGACCACCAGGGAAGGGCCCTTGCAAGTTCTTCCTGACTCACAGCTCACTCACTTATCCTCTTAGCACTGGGCCTACAATGTCAGATGAGACCCTCCTGGGGGTCTGTGCCCTGGACCCTCCCCCTCCTCCCTCTGCCCCCAGATCCCTGGCTCCAAGTTATGCCGACCAGAAGCACCCCCAACCCTGCCCATCACACACAGTATAGGCCAGGAGTAAAAATAAAATGAAAAAGCAATTGAAACAATAAAAGCCAAATTTGTTAAGCATTTACAAGGTGTCAGTCTAAGCACTGGGTCTATCTCACCCTATTTTTTTTAAAGCTTCATTTGAATATATTAAAAAAAAATACATGTACGTATTTGGCTGCTTTGGGTCTTAGTTGCAGCACTCGGAATCTTCCTCGCGTCATGTGGGGTCTTTTTGTTGCAGAGCACGGACTCTCTAGTTGCGGTGCTTGGGCTCCAGAGCTCAAGGGCTCAGTAGTTGCGTCGTGGCACGTGATATCTAAGTTCCCCGACCCAGGATCGAACCCACATCCCCTGCACTGCTAGGTCGATTCTTAACCACTGGATCACCAGGGAAGTTGCGATCTCAGCCTATGTTAATTCTCACACAGACTTTCTGAGGTGAGATCTCCAGTTGGCAGAGGAGGAACCTGAGGCCCAGAGAGGTCAGGTCCCTTGGCCAAGGCCACGCAGTTGGGAAGTGGAGGCCCTGGGCTCCAGTGAAGGCTGATGCTGGGCCCCAACAGGGCTGGGAAAAGAGGGTCACGTTTTGTCCTCCCAGCCTCTGGGCAGGAGAGCTACAAACCCCCAAGAGATGCCTTCTCCTGGGAGTGGAGAAGAGAGCGAGTGTGACAGGAGAGGAGTGTGTGGCCCCCAGGAGAGCCCTGGGCTACAGGTCCTGAGAGCCAGGCTCAAATCTGGGTTCTTGCTAGAGGTCGCCCTGCGAGGTCACTCACCCTGATCTGCACCTCCCCTCAAGCCTGCTGACCTCACCTCCTGCTCCCTCCCTTCCCTCCCACACCCGCACACTGGGCTCCCTACCAGTCCTAGAAACTACTAAATGCATTTCCACCCCAGGACATTTGCACTTGCTACTTTCACTTCTGGAGTGCCCTCATGCTGCAATTCACATGGCTCCTTAGTTTTCTGATTTAAAGTCAATGTCCATGAAGCGTGTGTGTGTGTGTGTGTGTGTGTGTGTATGTGGTGGGGGTGGGGCAGCAGGATCTCTTTTCTCTGTGACAGAGAGGCTTCTCTGATTGCCTCACTTGGAAATATATATAAACTGCTTGGAACGGCACCTGACCCTTGGTAAACACCACAGAAGTGTCTAGTACTGTTGCTATTTAGCCGCTAAGTCTTGTCCAACTCTTTTGGACCCCATGGACTGTAGCCCACCAGGCTCCTCTGTCCATAGGATTTCCCAGGCAAGAATACTGGAGCGGGTTGCCGTTTTCTTCTCCAGGGGATCTTTCCGACTCAGGGATCGAACCCACATCTCCTGCATTGGCAGGCAGATTCTTTACCAATGAGCCATCTGGGAAGCCACATCTAGTACTATTATTATCATCTAAATCAGCAGCCTGTCTACTTGTCACTCAACTTCCCTTTTCTCTACTCTTCCCTTTTCTCCACTCTTCTTCACTGCACTTATCCCTTCCTGAGATCACCTTCCATGTTTGTCCACGTGTGCACTATGTAACTCTCCCACTACAGGGAGAGCTCCGTGGGCTGAGTCTTGGCCACGCTGGAACCTCCCCACTGACTGAGTTGGCATGGGGCTCAGATGGTGTCCCAGGGCCCAGAAGTCAGAGCCTCACTTTTTTCTTCAGGAGGTAGCAGCGGCTCCCACAAAGGCTGAGGAGCAAATGGAAGGAGGGGAGACCCAGACATGGTTCTGCAATACTGGGGAGGAGACTGCAGTGATGCTTCCTAGAGATTAGCCCCCAAAGCTAGCCACTCCTGCCAGTCAGAGTGGAGGAATGCCCTGGAGAGTGGCCAGCCTCAGACAGATCCTGGCTGGTGATGGGGTGTGTGTGTGTGTGTGTGTGTGTGTGTGTGTGTGTGTGTGTGTGTGTTGCAGGGGTGGGACACCTTTTAGCATCAGACTTCAGCCCTGTCCTAATCTGGAGATCAATTGAGTTGGCTGAGCCATGTAGATTTTGTCATTCAATTCACTCTCTCAAGTAATGTTCATGATTAGCCACCAGGGAAAGGCAAATCAAAAACACTGGGAAGGGACCTCCCTGATGGTCCCATGGCTAAGACTCCATGCTCCCAATGCAGAGGGCCTGGGTTCAGGCCCTGGTCAGGGAACTAGATCTCACATGTTGCAGTTAAGAGTTTGGATGTTGCAACTAAGACCCAGTGCAGTCAAATAAATTTTAAAAAATTAAATATAAAAAAAAAACAATGGGAAATTCCACTTCATACCCATTAGGATGGCTAGAATTAAAAAAAAAAGAAAACAGTAAGAAGTGTAGATCAAGATGTTGTGATCACTGACCTAGAGCCAGACATCCTGGAATGTGAAGTCAAGTGGGTCTTAGAAAGCATCACTACAAACAAAGCTAGTGGAGGTGATGGAATTCC
>NW_011494610.1:3292022-3304914 GCF_000754665.1 Bison bison bison
GAAAGACGATGCTGTGAAAGTGCTGCACTCAATATGCCAGCAAATTTGGAAAACTCAGCAGTGGCCACAGGACTGGAAAAGGTCAGTTTTCATTCCAATCCCAAAGAAAGACAATGCAAAGAATGCTCAAAGTACCGCACAAATGCACTCATCTCACACGCTAGTAAAGTAATGCTCAAAATTCTCCAAGCCAGGCTTCAGCAATACGTGAACTGTGAACTTCCAGCTGTTCAAGCTGGTTTTAGAAAAGGCAGAGGAACCAGAGATCAAATTGCCAACATCCCTGAATCATCAAAAAAGCAAGAGAGTTCCAGAAAAACATCTATTTCTGCTTTATTGACCATGCCAAAGCCTTTGACTGTGTGGATCACAATAAACTGTGGAAAATTCTGAAAGAGATGGGAATACCAGAGCACCTGACCTGCCTCTTGAGAAACCTATATGTAGATCAGGAAGCAACAGTTAGAACTGGACATGGAACAACAGACTGGTTCCAAATAGGAAAAGGAGTACGTCAAGGCTGTATATTGTCACCCTGCTTATTTAACTTAAATGCAGAGTACATCGTGAGAAACACTGGCTGGAGGAAGCACAAGCTGGAATCAAGGTTGCCGGGAGAAACATCAATAACCTCAGATATGCAGATGACACCACCCTTATGGCAGAAAGTGAAGAGGAACTCAAAAGCCTCTTGATGAAAGTGAAAGAGGAGAGTGAAAAAGTTGGCTTAAAGCTCAACATTCAGAAAACGAAGATCATGGCATCTGGTCTCATCACTTCATGGCAAATAGATGGGGAAACAGTGGACACATTGGCTGACTTTATTTTTCTGGGCTCCAAAATCACAGCAGATGGTGATTGCAGCCATGAAATTAAAAGACACTTACTCCTTGGAAGGAAAGTTATGACCAACCTAAACAGCATATTCAAAAGCAGAGACATGACTTTGCCCACAAAGGTCCATCTAGTCAAGGCTATGGTTTTTCCAGTGGTCGTGTATGGATGTGAGAGTTGGACTATAAAGAAAGCTGAGCGCCGAAGAATTGATGCTTTTGAACTGTGGTGTTGGAGAAGACTCTTGAGAGTCCCTTGGACAGCAAGGAGATCCAACCAGTCCATCCTAAAGGAGATCAGTCCTGGGTGTTCATTGGAGGGACTGATGTTGAAGCTGAAACTCCAATACTTTGGCCACCTGATGTGAAGAGCTGACTCATTTGAAAAGACCCTGATGCTGGGAAAGATTGAGGGCAGGAGAAGAAAGGGACGACAGAGGATGAGATGGTTGGATGGCATCACCAACTCAATGGACATGGGTTTGGGTAACTCTGGGAATTGGTGATGGACAGGGAGGCCTGGTGTGCTGCGGTTCATGGGGTCGCAAAGAGTTGGACACGACTTGGCGACTGAACTGAACTGAACTGAACAAGTGTAGAGGAAGTGGAACTCTCAAATATTGCTGGTGGGAATGCAGGAAGGCACAGCCACTTTGGGAAACAGTCTGGCAGCTCCTCAGAAGGTTAAACATTGAGTTACCAAATGATCCGGCAATCTACTCCTGAGCATATAGCCAAGAGAAATGACACCCTATGTCCACGTAAGAACTTGTTTACAAATGTTCACAGCAGCATTATTTATCATAGCCAAAGGAAGAAACAACCTGAATATCCATCAGCTGTTGAAGGATAAGCAAAATGCAGCATCCTCCATACAGCGGAATGTTACTCAGCCATAGAAATGAGTGAACTACTGATCCATGTTACGTGGAAGAACTTTGAGAACATTATGCACCTGATAGAAGCCAGACACAGAAGCTGCAGACTGCATGACCCCACTTAGGTGAAATGTCCGGAAGAGGCAAACCACAGAGACAGAAAGTACATCAGTGTTTGCCTGGGACCGGAGAGGGGGTGGGGAAATGGAGAGTGATTGCTAGTGGGTACGGGTTTTCTTTCTGGGATGACAAAAATGCTTCAGGGACTTCTCTGGTGTTCCAGCGGTTAAGACTCCGTGCTCCCACTGCAGGGGGGTTGGGTTCGATCCCGGTCAAGGAACTAAGATCCCACATGCTGTGCGGTGTGGCCAAAAAAATAAAATGATAGAGCATTTGTGTGAGCGAGGTTCTCCTCTTATCAAACAAAACTATTTTTAAAATGCTTTAAAATTGATTATGGTGATGGTTGCACCACTCTGTATATACCGAAAATGAATTGTACATTTTAAATGGGTAAATGATACATCTCAATATCTCAACAGAACTGTTATATATATGTGGATGTGTATGCAGATAGATAGATATATTTATGAGCTGAGTGAGTAAAACAAAATGCCTGGCCTCTCAGGAAGCTAACAAGAAGAAGACAAGGGAACAAATAAAAATGTCATTTGACTTGTGGAGATAAGAAAAATTAAGCAGGAAGGGAAGACAGGGATAGGTGGCGGGGACGAGGCACTGCGGTTCAGGAAGACCACTCTGAGGAGGTGACATTTGAACCTGAGTGAAGAGATGGAGGGAGTCACTGATATCTGGTGGGACAGCACCTGGAGAAACAGCAAGTACAAAGGCACTGAGGCAGGAGCAATAATCCAGTGGGGCTGGGGACTTCCCTGGTGGTCCAGTGGCTAAGACTCCACACTCCCAGTGCAGGAGGTCTGGGTTCAGTTCCTGGTCAGAGAACTAGATCCCACATGCTGCAACTAAAGATCACATGCAGCTCCCCCCTCCCCCTAAAAAAAAGTTTAAAAAAAAATCCAGTGGGGCTGGAATGTAAGGAGCCAGGAGGAGGGTAGCAGGAGGTGACAGCAGAGAACTGATGGGGGCTGGATCACGGAGGGGGTAGTAGGCTGTGCTGAGAATGGTAGCCTTATTCTGAGTGAGGTGGGAGCCATGAGGCAGTTGAGAGCAGAGCAGGGATGGGTTCTGACTCAGGTGTTCGTGGATGCCCTTTGGCTGGGGATTGAGAGTGGACTTGGGGGTGGAAGTCGGCAGGAGGGAAGCTGGGAAACCAGGGAGGAGGCTACCATGATGGACCAGGTGAGAGATGATGGGGGCCTGGCCTGGAGGCTGAAAGAGGACGTGTGGGAAGTACTCAGGGGCTGGTGTGGAGTGCACCGTCCCATCCCTGGACTTGCCTGCACCTCCCTACAGCCCTGGCATTTGCAGGGACTTTTAGAGAGGAGGCTTCCTACCTAATGATCAGTCTGAACTCCTTGCACTGTCCAAGGTCAACACCCAATCCACAGACCCTACCCAGAACCCTGAAAACTCCTATGAAAGCGTAGACTGAGGATCCTTGCTGCGTCCCTCTCCTGTGACCACGTGTCCTGGCCCCGCCTGGGCCCTGGCTCAGCCTCTACGACCAATTTCCATGAGAAACCCGACTCCATCCGGCACTGTCATTCTGGCAGACTTAACTGCAGACTCAGTTTCTTTTTTCTTTTTTTTTGCCACACCACATGGCATGCAGGAGCCCAGTTTCCCCACCAGGGATGGAACATGCGCCCCTTGCATTCAAAATCAGAGTCTTAATCACTGGACTGCCTGGGGAAGTGCCCAGACTTAGTTTCTTCATCTATAAAATGGTAATAATAATAGACCCCCTGAATGACTATTGTCTGGGTTAAGTGAGCAAATGTATGTAAGAGCACTTGGAACACTGCCTGGCACATGGTTGGCACTTAAGAAAAGCTATGAAAAGCCTAGACAGTGTATTAAAAAGCAGAGACATCACTTTGCCAACAAAGGTCCATATAGTCAAAGTTGTGGTTTTTCCAGTAGTCATGTATGGATGTGAGAGTTGGACCATAAAGTAGGCTGAGCACTGAAGAACTGATGCTTTCAAATTATGATGGTGGAGAAGATTCTTGGACAGAAAGAGATCAAACCAGTCAATCCTAAAGGAAACCTATCCTGAATATACATTGGAAGGCCTGATGCTGAAGCTGAAACTCCAATACTTTGGCCACCTGATGCAAAGAACCTACTCATTGGAAAAGACCCTGATGCTGGGAAAGGTTGAGGGCAGGAGGAGAAGGGGGCAACAGAGGATGAGATGGTTGGATGGCATCACCAACTTAATGGACATGAGTTTGAGCAAACTCTGGGAGATAGTGAAGGACAGGGAAGCCTGGTGTGCTGCAGTCCATGGAGTTGCAAAGAGTTGGACACAACTGAGCGACTGAACAACAATGCCCTATTCCCACCAGCAAGTCTTCTGTTTATCTCACGAAGCATAATTTCACTCCCTTCCTGGGAAGCATTGGCTGCGCCCCCAGTGCCTCCAGAAGCTCACTTATTTAAAGAGGTCTCCACAACAGCACTGGGCTCCTGGGAGGAATTCTCTGCCAGCCGCTCAAAGAATGTGTTTTTCTGTATCTTGTTCAAGGAAACGGGAGCACAGAAAGATGAAGATACCTGCCCTAGATCGTGAAGATACCTGCCTTAGACGTGGCAGACCTGGCAATCTAATCCACATCTGATGCTAAAACAGGTGCTTAAATACAGAGTCAGTTTTACTGACAGCCTATTATATTCCAGGCATTTTGTAGACATTGCCTTTTTTCTAAATTACATTTTTACATAAATAATATTTTCTGAGAAGGTAATACATGTATATCATTTGAAAATCAAAACTGTACAAGATGATATACATACAGCTAAAGGGGGGGAAATCTCCCTCTGTCCCCATTCCTTGTGGTTCAGCTCCCCTCCCTGGAACCAAGCACTGTCCCCAGTTTCTTATGGATCCTTCCAGTGATGAGCTATGAATGGTGGACCCCTACTCAATATCCATCCTCCAGCTTACTAACAGAATCCCAACAAGGATCAGCCCCCAGTTCTGTGCAGTGAAATGTAGGCAAAAGTCTCTGGGCAAGGCATCCCTTTCTACTTCCCTGCAAAGACAAAGCACCTAGAAAAGAAGACTTGTCTCTTTCTTTTCCTTTTGTTCTTTGTCCTTCATTTTCCTTCCTGCCTGGAATGTGGACTCGATGCCTGGAGGCAGTGCAGCCATTTTGAAACCACAAGGATCAAAGCCACACACTCTGAATGGGGAAGAAGAAGGAAGATGCTTGAATCCGTGGGAATCTGGGCTGGCACTGGTCTACCCAACTCTGGACTTTTGTTGTGTTTGTTCACTCACTGTTTGTTGAATGTTCTGTTCCTTGCAGCTGCATGCCTTCCTGACTAATGTACTATTCATACATAGCATTTATATTTTCCCTGGTGGCTCAGACGGTAAAGTGTCTGCCTACAATGCAGGAGACCTGGGTTCAACCCCTGGGTTGGCAAGATCTCCTGGACAAGGAAATGGCAACCCGCTCGAGTATTCTTGCCTGGAAAATCCCATGGATGGAGGAACCTGGTAGGCTATAGTCCATGGGGTCACAAAGAGTTGGACACGACTGAGCGACTTCACTTCACTTCACTTCATATTCTTCTTTCCCCACAAAAAGGTAGCACCCTTTATACCTGCTCTTCAGGATCTTACTTATTCACTTAATGATATGTCTTGGAGGTTGTTACAGATCAGTACACACAAAGCCTCAAAATTAACTAAATTATTGTGTCAAAGACTTTGTATTCATGTCCCATAAGTCCTTCAACCAGCCCCCTCTTAGGCCACATTTCTCAACCTTGCAAAGATTATCCAAGTACATATATTTCCCACATGGGAGGCAATGGCCCCCCCTCCAGTACTCTTGCCTGGAAAATCTCATGGACGGAGGAGCCTGGTAGACTTCAGTCTATGGGGCCGCTAAGAGTTGGACACGACTGAGCAACTTCACTTTCACTTTTCACTTTCATGCATTGGAGAAGGAAATGGCAACCCACTCCAGTGTTCTTGCCTGGAGAATCCCAGGGACGGGGGAGCCTGGTGGGGGGCCGTAGAGTTGTCCCATCGAGTTGGACACAACTGAAGTGACTTAGCAGCAGCAGCAGAGGGCATAGCTGTGCACGTGTGTGTGTTCAGTCATTCAGTTATGTCTGACTCTTTGCAACCCCATGGACTATAGCCTGCTGGGCTTCTCTGTTCATGGGATTCTCCAGGCAAGAATATTGGAGTGGGTTGCCATGCCCTCCAGGAGATCCAGGAATAGAAATGGCAGATATCATTTATCTTTTAATTTAAATATTTCTTTTTATTTACTTATTTGACTAAGCTGGGTCTTAGCGGTGGCACTCAGGGTCTTTGTTTTGGCATACAGAATCTAGTTCCCTGGCCAGGGATGGAACCTGGGCCCCATGCATTGGGAGCGTGGAGTCTTAACCACTGGACCACCAGGGAAGTCCCCAGATGCCATTTAAGTGTTCCCAAATGTCAGATCATCCTGCAAAGAAATTTGGCCAATTTGCGTTCCACCAGCAATGTGCTAGAGCCCCCAGGCATTGTCTTAACCCTTTCAATGACAACAAATGCTAATGCCCATTTTACTAAGGCTCAGAGAATTGTAGTGGCCTACTCAAGGTCATGGCAGGTAACTGGTAGAACTGGGATTTGAACCAAGGTCTGTCTGAGGTCAAAGCTGTGCTTGTGAACACTTATATGACGTTGCTTTCCAGGCAGGCTGGACTCCAGGGCCTCTCATCAAAGAGGGAAAAATGACTATAACCTGGATACCGGTCTGTGCCTGAGAAGGGCCTTTGGGTGGAGCTCCTCAGATCTGCGGAGAAGGCAATGGCACCCCACTCCAGTACTCTTGCCTGGCAAATCCCATGGATGGAGGAGCCTGGCAGGCTGCAGTCCATGGGGTCGCTACGAGTTGGACATGACTGAGGGACTTCACTTTCACTTTTCACTTTCATGCATTGGAGAAGGAAATGGCAACCCACTCCAGTGTTGCTGCCTAGAGAATTCCAGGGACGGGGTGCCTGGTGGGCTGCCGTCTCTGGGGTCGCACAGAGTGGGACATGACTGAAGCGACTTAGCAGCAGCAGCAGCAGCTCAGATCTGCCACTGCCTTGCTGTATGAGCAAGTCCTACCCCCTCTCTGGGCCTCAGTTTCCCCATCTGTAAAATTAATAGCTTGGGGTTGTTGGTCTCTAAGACCTTTCCATGCTCAGCTTCTGGAAAATCCTCGCCATCTGAGGGTCCCCTGGGAGCTGCTTTTTCAGCCCTCAAAATGGAAACGGTCTTCTGAGCAGTTTTTTCTCCATTCCTGACCCATCAGAGGTCAGTAGCATCCAGGGGCTTCTATTTCTATCTGTGGACTATGGTCACACTCCCTGAGGGAGGCTGGGCTGTGGAGCAGGGAGCGGCCTGGCTGCCCTGTTTTCACTACACAGCACATCTTCCTCCAGCTCACTCTGACACCTAGATTCTCAGGGCAAGGATTCCAATTATGGTCTCATATACTGAGAGCTTACCATAGGTAAGCTCTTGCCAAAGTGCTCTACAAACCTAATACATATAAGTTTGGAAGAAAGGGCATCTTCTTTCATTTGCTCGTTTATTTATTTATTATTTGGCCATGCCCGGTCTTAGTCGTGGCCCATGGAATCTTCAGCGTGGGCACGCAGGGTCTTTAGCTGTGGCGTGTGGGAATCTAGTTCCCTGACCAGGGATCAAACCCAGGCCCCTGCATTGGGAGCTCGGACTCTTAGCCACCAGACCATCAGGGAAGTCCCGAGAGTGCCTATTCTTATCCCCAGTTTACAGATAAGGAAACAGGCACAGAGAGGTTAAACAGCTTGCCTAAGATTGCTCAGCTGATAAACTTCCTTTGGTTCCAGGAAGTCTGGGCCAGAGTCCATGCTCTTCACACAGGGTTTCTCCACCAAGGTGCCATGGGGCTGGATCTTTCTTGTCTAAAGGGTCGTGCACTGGAGGGTGTTTAGCACCATCCCTGTCCTCTACCCCCTAGATGCCAATAGCACCCATTGTCCTGGGTGGGATAACCAAAAATGTTCCATACATTGCCAAGTGTCCCCTGGGTGGCAAAACACCCCTGGCTGAGAACTGTTGCCTGAACCACAGCTCTGGAGGAATGGATCCCAGGTCCATCTAGCCTCTTATTCTCCTGAACCCGCATTAGGCTCTTGGGAAGCATTGCAAAGCCTGGGAGACCCTTGTTGAAGGTCCATACCCTGTGAAGGAGATCAAAGTGTTGCAGGGCAGCTTTCTCTGAGATTGGTGAAGGAAAAACTCAGTGGTGGGCCTCAGTTTGGTGGTGGAGTGGGTCTGGAAGTGTGCTGGGTGAGCTAGGGCAAGTGACAGCCCCTCTGAGATGTTGTCTTAGTCAGAATCAGAGACAACCGCTTGCAGAGTCAATGTGTGGTATCACAAAAATGGAAACCAGGACTTCCTGATGGTCCAGTGGTTAAGAATCTGCCAGCCAATGCAGGGGTCACAGGTTTGATTCCTGGCCTGGGAAGATTCCACGTGGCCCGGGGCGACTAAGCCTGTGATTCACAACTATTAAAGCTCGACAGCCCTAGAGCCCATGTTCTGCAATAAGAGAGGCTACGTCAGTGAGAAGCCTGCACACCGCAACCAGAGAGCAGCCCCTGCTTGTCTTAACTAGAGAAAGCCCTCATGAGGCAATAAAGATTCAGCTCAGTCAAAAATAAATTAATCACATTAAATTAAAAGAAAAGTGAAAAAACAGAAACTACCTCAATGGAGGGTCTACTTAAATAAATTATGGTTCGTCCATGGCCTGGAAGATTATGTAGCCGTTAAAAACAAATGAGGTAGGTGTGTTTTTGCTGATGTGGAAAGAGCTCTAAGGTTTATTAATTTATTAAGAGTTAAAAAGCAAGGTACAGAGCAGGATGTATGACATAATTCCATTGGTATTAGAAAAAAATTGAATTTTCAACATACCCTTATTGAAAACTTGCTCCTTGCCAGGCTATGTTCTAAGCAGTGGGAATATAGCAGTGGACAAAACAGACAAAAATCCTTATTTCTGCAGTGCTTGTGAAATGTTAGAGTATGAAAATAACAAACACATGAAAAATATTTTTAAAAGAAGTACAGAAAATTTTTTTTTTTTTTTTTTCCTGAGCCTGGAGATGTGGGGGTGAGATTGCTATCTTTCCATTTATACCCTTTGGTATCATTTGAATTAGTCTTCACTGGGTAGGTGCATTCATTTTAATGATCAGATTTTAAAAGATTGGATCAAAAAATCAGAGGCAAAGCACAGCGCCTGGATGCCTTCATTATGATCACATATTCAGTAACTGTTTCTTGAGCACCTACTGTGTGCAGCTGCTACGCTGGGTGCTAAGAATACAGCGTTAAGCAGGAAAGATGAGAAACCAGCCCTCGAGGGGTAGATACTATAGTTGGGAGCACAGATCCACTTCCAGCATTATTCGTGATACAATGATGGTGTCCAGGAGATTACAGAGGCATTGGAACTTAACAGAGAGAGGGCTTACAGATCTGGGGAGTGGGTCAGGGGTCAGGAGCCTAGGCTCAAGCCCTCTCTCCCCTGATAGGACTTCCCTCCTAGGCTGTTCACAGGGTGTGGCCCCGTGTGGCTTTGGAACTAATACAATTAAAACCCAGAACTTACAACTTACCAGGCACTTTGTGGGCAAGAGGAGAAGGGGGTGACAGAGGATGAGATGGTTGGATGGCATCACAGACTCAATGGACATGAGTCTGAGCAAACTCTGGGAGATAGGGGAGGACAGGGAAGCCTGGCGTGCTGCAGTTCATGGGGTCACAAAGAGTCAGACACAACTTAGTGACTGACAACAACAAGGCACTCTGTTAGCATTTTACACATATTAATTTACTTAGTCCTTACTTCAACCCTATGAAGTAAATGGACTTAAAGTGTGGCTCAGACGGTAAAGAATCTGCCTGCAATGCAGGAGACCTGGGTTCGATTCCTGGGTTGGGAAGATCCCCTGGAGAAGGGTGTGGCTACCCACTCCAGTATTCTTGCCTGGAGAATCCCATGGACAGAGGAGCCTGGCAGGCTGCAGTCCATGGGATTGCAAAGAGGTGGACACGACTGAGCGACTAACATTTTCACTTTCATGAGGTCAGTAGGATTTTCATCCCCATGTTACAGATAAGAAAGCAAAGGCACAGAGAGGATGAGTAACTGCCCAAGGTCACACAGCTGTAAGTGGCAGAACCAGAACTAAAACCTGGGCTGTCTACTCTAGATCCCAGACTTGTAAATACTTCCTTTCATGACTTTCTTCTCTTTTTCCTCCTCTTCCCTGTTCATCAGGGGCACTCCTCTGCCTCTACACCCTCCTCCAGACCTGAGGATGGCTCTCTGGTCCCACCTCCAGCAGAACACACAAGGGCAAGGGAGCACCCCTCTGTAGCTCACCTGACCCCGAGGCGCACATGGCACCTTGGCTTTGCCCCCGGAGCCCAGGGGCAGGAGGGAGCAAGAGGGGCAGGAACCACCAGGAACTCACAGTGCCTCTGCCTGCCTGTCCTTTAGCATGAGGACCTGAGTTGACTCTTAGAGTCCAAGGATCCAGACTGAATCTAGTTCCGGTTCCTACAGGAGCCTTGCCCTGGGTCACAAACTAAGTTCTAATCCTGGTCACACTGAATTCTGATTCTGGCCACAGATTCCTTCATGACCCTGATCCCAGTCTAAGCCCTGACCCTGCTTACAACAGAGCTCTCAATTCGGTCACGGTCTGAGCCCCAGTTCTGGTCACAGACCTACTCTTACGCTGAGCTATGATCCAGGTCACACACTGACCTCAGTCTCCGATTTAGCTCTGATCCTTGTCAAGAATTAGCCCTGACCCGCATCACCCTGAGCCCTGGTCCTGGTCACACTCTCAATCCTGATCTTGCTCATCCCTTGAGCCCAGAAACTGGTCACTGACAGATCCCGAATTCTGGCCACAGACTCAACCCTGACTTGGCCCTAGGGTGAGCCATGACCTTGGTCACAGGCAAAGAGCCCTGCTCCTGGGCATATGCTGAGGTTACCTTGGCCTCAGGTACAGAGCACCATCACCAGCTGCTGCTGTCTACCGTCCAGGGGTCTGGAGATCTTCCAGAATGCCCTCGTCCCACCGTTCCCTGAGCTTGGACCAATCCATCCCTTCACCTGCGTGAGCATCGTCCAGACTGCCGCTTCTGGGAGGCGGGGGGGCAGCCTGGTGGGACCTGGGGAGCCCTGAAGAAGCTAAGGAAGGCATGATTTAGATGGAGCTACATTCTTGGGAGGCCCCCTTTCATCCAAAGGCTCTCAAACCCCTCCTTTTTCTCCCCGCCCATCTCCTACCATAGTTATGCACGGTAATTACCCTGAAATAAAACCCATTGGCAGGATCCTGTCTTTAAGGAAGGGAGGGCAGACAGCCGCCCCGCAGCTGGGAGAGTTCTGTCATCAGGAGGAAGCTCCGCCAGCGGGAAAGGACAGGGCCCTCCTCTTTCTCCGCTAAGCTTGACCCACTCCCCACAGCCTGGCTCCATTCTGAGGGGCCACGGAGCTCCCTGTGGGAGGAGGAGGGCTGCTGGCAGAAGGAATCTGTCTCCCCGGGCGGCAGCTGCCTGCCCCTCAGACGGCCGGCCTGGGAATCCACCTGTGTGTGAACAACGCGAGTGTAAAGACTGAAAAGGATCCCCCTCTTCCAAAGGCGGCAGGGCCCGGCGGTACTCAGCACACTGGGAGCACGACCCTGTGATCTCCCTGAAGCATGTTTCCTCTGTACGGCCTCTGGGGGTTCCCCGAAAACAGGGCCGGGGGATGGGGTGAGGGACACACGTTCATCACGACTCCCTGCCCCCGCCCAGAGTGCAGACAGTTTGAAGTCGTGGAGATGGAGCAGATGCTGAGTTTCCCACCCAGTTCCCTTCCCTCCTTTGGAGGGCAAAGGACGTAAGCTCCTGTGGGTGGCGGGGGCTACGGGGGCACATGGGGGCGCTACGTGAAGAGATGGCGGGAAGCGTGGCTGCTGAGGCGGGCTGGGGTGTTCCAGCCGTGCATCCTTCAAACCCTGTCACTACCGGGGACAGCCTGTGAGCTGTGTCCTAGTTGGGGAATCAAGGGTCAAACGTCCGGTAAGCCAGTCAGTGGGACGTGGAGGTGAAAAAACAGCCAGTCATCCTGTCGGCCGTCTTGTCAGTTGGACACAGAGAGAGGCAGATATGAGTCAGTCATTCAGCCATTTGATCAGGCACACGGTCAGTCAGACAGAGAGACAAATGGTCACTCAGTCAGTCAGACAGACAGACAGACAGACACTTTGTCATCATCTATTAGTCAGATACAACAGATACCCAGCAGACAGGTCGACAAACAGGCTGTCAACCCTCTTGCCAGTCAGACATGGAGACAGCCAGGCAGGCAGGCAGGCAGACCGGGAGATGAAGAAATACACTTGGTCATACATCTAATTACAGCCAAACACCCTGGAAAACTGATAGCCCTACGGACTGTCAGCCAGTCAGAGAGACACGGAGGCAGGCAGACCATCAGGCGGTCACTAAGCCACTGGGTCAGACACCCAGGCAGACAGATGGCCAGTCAGTCAGACACTCACAAAGGTGTTTAAACGAGGAGACGGACCACTTGTTATGCGTTCAATTAGTGAGATACAACAGTCAGTCAGTCAGTCATCCTTTTAGTCAGAGCTCTGCCAATGTTGTCAGACAGGGAGCCATTCAGTTTTGCAACCACTCAGCCAGCCTGGAGGCAGAAAAAGAGTCTGTCACCCGCTCAGTCAGCACAGGTGAGTCAGGCAGACACCTAGCTGGACAGAAAGACACAGTCAGACAACTGTTTATCCAGTCAGTTAACCGTCCAGTCAACCAGACACCCAGGCAGGAAGACAGACAGACCAACAGTGACTTGGGCATGTGACCAGTTTGTTAGATGGACAGGTCATCAGGAAGACAGGCAACCGCCAGGCCAATCGCTCAGACATTCCTCCTCTAGTCAGTGGTTTGGTCAA
>NW_011494610.1:3305014-3305569 GCF_000754665.1 Bison bison bison
GGTCAACAATCCAGCCAGTCTGGCCCAACCTGCCCCCTGACCGCTGCCAGTGACCACCTGGTCATCATAATGATACAGGCCGGGCAGAGTAGTAACTGGACCCTGTGAAGGATGTTGGGAAACAGGTGGTCATGGAATAACCATCTAGGGGTCTGAACACCCCTTGCAGGACCCTGACACAAACACCTGTGCAGTCAGGAAAGGCTTCCAAGAAGAGGAGTGGGGAAGACCAGGCTCAACAGGCGGGAGCACAGCATTCTGGGCGGGCTAGCTGCCCATCCCTCAGCCGGGACTGGAGGCAATTTTCCAGCTTGTGTCTCCTCTTTCCTTAGCCTCCGTCCCCTAACTATACTGGGCATGGGGTCCACACACATTCCCCAGTGTCTTTATTTTCACCATGCCCTGTTCCATCCCTGGAGCCCTTTCTTCCTATGAAGTAGCCAAGGGCCTGGGACCACCCTGAAGTCTTCCTATTTTTTACAGGCTGCCGGGCTGGAGAAGGGCTGTAGTGTGTGTGTGTGTGTGTGTGTGTGTGTGTGTGTTTGGGGGTGGTGC
>NW_011494610.1:3305687-3316738 GCF_000754665.1 Bison bison bison
CTTCCTATTTTTTACAGGCTGCCGGGCTGGAGAAGGGCTGTAGTGTGTGTGTGTGTGTGTGTTTGGGGGTGGTGCGTGGAGTCCTTGGCTGGGCCCCCTCCTTTCTCACAGCTCTGCCAAGTTCTTCCTTCCTCCCTCCTTCACCGGAGCTGGGGGTGGGGAGGCCCTCCCCACCTCCCAGGCCACTTCCCATTTTGGGAATTGGTCTGAGAACTATGCAAGGAGACAGAAATAATTCCTTTTTCGAGCCTGGCCAGGGCCACAGCAGCCCAAACATTGGCCCCAAACCAGTGTTGGGGAGGGGCCCGGGAGGGGGCAGCTGGGGGCGGGGCTGAGCCCTGGGGCCCAGGGAGACAAAGGCCGGGGAGTCCAGAAAAATTTCCTCGGCCAGCCCCAAGACTGCGTATCAGGAAGCTGAGAGACGCAGAACCTCCCAATGGGGCACTGCCAGGCCAGAAAAGGTTGGGGGCAGGGTATGAGGAGCAGGATAAAGAAAGAGGAAGAGAGAAGTCACAAAGTCCCCGCTAGCAAATACAACTTGAAAAACAGAGCATTTCTGGAAGCCAAGAAGGGATTTCTGATATCTCCTGAGAACAAACCCCCTTCCACAGGGGCTACCCTATGGCTTAGCTGGTAAAGAATCCGCCTGCAATGCAGAAGGCACAGGAGACGCGGGTTCAATCCTTGGGTTGGGAAGATCCCCTGGAGGAGGAAATGGCAACCCACTCCAGTAGTCTTGTCTGGAAAATTCCATGGATAGAGAAGCCTGGCAGGCTACAGCCCACAGGGTCACAAAGAGTCAGAGGTGACTGAAATGACTTCGTACACAATAGCACACAGACAGACTGGGTTTTTGGCAAAATGAGGACAGGCCCACTGAGTCCTCACCAAGAGATAGTATCCAGGGAAGCATCTGGCACACAGGTGGTCCACACGAAATGCAAATGACCTTTTTCCTTAATTTTTTATTTGGCTGAACTGGGTCTTAGTTGCAGCATGCGGGAGCTTCGATCTTCCTTGCGGCATGGGGGAGCTTTAGTTGCAGCAAGTGGGATCTAGTTCCCTGGGCAGGAATCGAACCCAGGCCCCCTCTATTGGGAGCTCAGAGTCTTAGCCACTGGACCACCAGGGAAGTCCCATGAAATGCAAGTGTCCTTCTGATGGGAATTCATATACAAGCAGCTTGGTACCCTACTTGCACCATGTCCTAGCATGTGGGACTCTGGGCAGGTCACTTTGAGTTGTTCAATGTTACATTTCACATCTGTAAAATAGGGGCAATGACAGAACCTACAGAATGAGTACAAGGATTAAATGACATGATGAGGGTAGAAAATCTAGCATGGAGTAGGTATACAATGCATTTTAGTCCTTCTTTTCCTTCCTAAAGCATTATTATTATCTCAATGTGATCTAACAGCAACCCACCAAAGTCAGATCTCAGTTCATATTTTCTAGGTGACACCCACCTGGCACCTCTTTTCCCCGAGCCTCAGTTTCCCCTTGGTAAACGATAGTGAAGGACAAGAAATGTCCCTGAGAACTCTTTCATCCTTGTCATCACTAGAGTCTCTGGTAATCTTCAGCCTCTTATTGCATCATTCCCAGCATGCTTTTTTCCCTTCCCAACCTCTTCTGGTCAGCTAGAGATCCATTTGGGCCTCAGGAGGCTGACTCCACTCCTGCCCCAGGGATAAGCCAATCAGCATACTGCATCCTCTAACCACTGAGATTGCTCAGAGTGTGACATGTGACTTAAACTAGTCCAATGAGATTGACTTCTGAGACTTTTGCTGGAATGCTGGGAGATCTCTTTTCTTCTGGATGACACTGTATGCAAACGTGAAGTCTAGAATTCCCTTTAGGGCTCTTGTGAGGGGAACCAGCCCAAGAGCAAAACTGACTCACAGAGAAGGGCAAAGCAGAATGAATCATTGACACGAAAAAGACATGTGACTCCTCTTTCACCCCTGGATCAAAACTCACTGAGACTTTTCTGTTACACCATACAATAAATGCCCTTCATTGCGTTTGCCAGTTTGACTTGCTTTTCTGTTTCATGCCTCCTTGCAGACATATTCCCTTTAGAAAGACTTTCTGCCATTTTTAACCCTCACTGTAACCTTTCTAAATAGGTTCTATCTTTCTTACATTTTAGAGATGAGGAAACAGGCTCAGAGAATGAAGTGACTTGCTCAAAATCACAGAGCAAGGAAGAGTGACCTCTGGGATTTGAGTCTGGAAATGTCTTGTGCTCTTTTATTCATGCTATTTGACCTCCCCTTTTCTCATCTATCTCTGAGCAACTGAAAGGGACAAAAACAGTAACAACCACTATATTCCACCTAATAATTGTTCTAGGGAAGACAAATCTCACAATGTCAAAGCCTGGAAGATTCTTAGAGATCATTCAAGTCAACCTCCCTCAACCCTCCATTTTGTCGATGCAGAGAAGGGAAGGGGCACAGGGAGCAAGAAGCAGGTTGGGAACCAAGGCCTGGGAGAGTAAGAGGAGACTGTTCCTATGAGAATGGGGGTGTCAACTGCTGTTTCGTGTCTGCCTGGGGGGCTTCCTCCTGGTAAAAAAAATGCCCTCACTTTAAAAAAAAAAAATTAGTTTTTAATTTTTGCCTGTGTTAAGCATGTGGGATCTTAGTTCCCCAAACAGGGATCGAACCTGGGTCCTCTGGATTGCGAGGTGAAATCTTAAGCACTGGACTCCCCCCTCCCTCTTTGGAGGAACTATCCCTTGGCTTTGGAGCCAGGAAGCTCATTGAGCTGAGCTCACCAATCAGAACTGTGCATTCCCCTGGCAACAAGGATTGGCTCAGTTGGAGCACATGACCAAGCCAAGCCAATCAGAATGGACCCTGGGACTTTTGAGGAGATGGCAGTAAAGAGCTTCTCCAAGTCCCAAACTCTAGGCTCCCAGCCTGTGGCAGGCCACAGTTTAATAATCTGGCTCATTTACACAGTTTTCTTTTTTAAACTTGCCTTCCATTCAGGGTAAGCAACTCAACCCTGTTTGCTAGGACCATCCCAATTTTAAAACTGAAAATTTCCATGTCCAGAGAACTGCTTCAGTCCCAGGCAAACGGGGACAGGGATGGTTGGTCACCCTACTTCAGTTTATGGGTATCTGATCCTCATTTTCTATTCATGGTAGAGTCCTTTGAAAATAAACTTACTTAAAAATTTTAAGTGAACCATTTATGGGAAAAATACTAAGAAAACAATATTAATTAGCTTTAGTAAAAGGAAAAGGCAAAAAAAAAAAAAAAAAAATCTCGAAAGCTGCATGTGAGTGCCTGACAGTGGTGAGAGACACACATGACTGCAAGGCTCTGGGTCCTGGGTCCCTGGCCTGCTAGCTGTTTGACCCTGGACAAGTTGCTAAGCCTCTCTGAGGTTCCATGTCCTCCCTAACTCACAAGGTGGTAGAAAGGACAGAGGCTGGGCTGGCGTGAGCAGACAGGCTCTGTTCATACTTTTAGAAGTGTGGGTTCCTTCCAGGAACAGCCAAGAGTGGCTCACAAGTTGGTGGAGGCCCATCACCCCCCTGCTGTGCTTGGCTGATGGGACATGTCTGCAAATTAGCCACCGGTCAGCCAAGACGCCCTTTAGAGATGCTAATTGCCTGGTGCCCATGAGTCTCCACCCCTCCCTGGCACAGGCGGCGGGCTGTCGGTCTCTTGCCACTATTGTCTGAAAGAGCGCTTGATTTGTCTACGCAGAGCAGGGCCTGGCAGGCCATCAGCATCTGACTGTGGCCCAGTGCCACTCCTGCATAGAGCACACAGGTGCTGGTAGACGTCGTTTCCTGTGGGTGTCTCTGTGGGCACGTGTGCACCCTCGTGCCTGCCCTGCTGAGGCCCTCAGTTTGGGAATGAATGAGTGTATGTGTGTGCTCGGTGACCCACTCCTACGTCTGCATAGAAAGAGCTGGAGACAAGGTACACACAGGTCTGTGGCCCTGAGTGCACGCACAGGCACGCTACGTGGGGCTGCTGTGAGGAGGAAATGTTAGACACCAGCACGGCACCCAGAACAGTGCCTGACACGTGGTTAGTTCACCCTCAGTGAACGAGATCGCATCCTGATCATTTTCCTCCGATATGCTTTTATTTATTGAAATATAATTTACGCATATAAAATGCACAAGTTTTAAGTGTTTCAGCATAATACCTTTTGATAAACGGATATACCTACGTGACTACCATCCTAATTAAGATACACATATTTCCATCACCCAGAAAGTTCCCTCGGGGCCTCCTTCCAGTCAGCATTCCCAGAGGCAACCACTGTTCTGATTTCTTTCACCAAATTTCATTTTGCCTGTTCTTGAAGCTCATATAGAGATGACGACTGTTAACATATTCAGACACATTCAATAAGCATGCACGGTTGTACATACGTGCATGGATGTACCAGGTACAAGCTCAGGGATGCAACCGGGTACACACTCAGGAAGGGGTGTTTCTGAGCTGCAAATCCAACAGCTTCAGTCTGCAGCTCAAATTAGCCTCTCCAAGGTCCCAGTTGGCTAAAGGGAGATGGGGGAGTTCTGGGCACTGGGACCGGACCACGGGAAGGTTCCTTCAGCTCTTTTTCACTGGTTGACCTCAGGAAAGTATGTAAAATCTCAGCTTTCTCCTCCATAAATGGAATGACTAGCACCCACCTCCCCTGGATGGACCACTTACTATGTGCCAGGCACTGTTCTGAGGCCTGTACAAGTCCTAACTCACCCCATTCTTCCAGCCAGCTTAGTACGTGGACCCCTCTCTTATGGGTAAGGAACCTGCACAGAGAGGTGCAGAAGCTTGTCCCAGGTCACACAGCTAGGCAGTGGCAGAGTTGGATTTAACCGAGTATGGCTGCAGAGCCTTCATTCACCATCCTTAGAGGACCCCTCCTCATGGAGAGACTATGAGGGTTACTATCTCCACAGATGTTGTTCAGTCGCTCAGTTGTGTCCCACCCTTTGCAACCCCACAGACTGCAGCACACCAGGCTTCCCTGTCCTTCACTATCTCCCTGAGTTTCCTTAAACTCATGTCCATTGAGTTGATGATGCCATCCAACCGTCTCATCCTCTGTTACCCCCTTCTCATCTTGCCCTCAATCTTTCCCAGCATCAGGGTCTTTTCCAGTGAGTTGGTTCTTTGCATCAGGCGGTCAAAGTATTATCTATATCTATGCCCTGAAAAACAGTAGGCGCTTAATAAATGTTAGATGTGGCTACTACCAAGAACATTTGCATTCCCTATCTCAGTCATGTCCCAGCACAACCCTCCTTTACAGATGAAGAGACTGAGGCTTGGAGAAGTCAGTGGCAAAAAAAAAAAAAAAAATCCAGGTCTTCTAATTAAAAATCCACATTCTTTCTATTCTCCCAAGTAGGGCTATGCTATCCCACAAGGAAGGGACTTTGTTTCATTTATTGACGGACAGAAGAGCCTGGGGGTTACAGTTGATGGGGTTCGCAAAGAGTTGGACACGACTAACGACTAGCAACTAACATTACTACCACCACTTCCAGAACCTAGAAGAGTGCCTGGCACATACTCAGCACGTCGTAAATGTTTTTCCAATGAATGGGCATATCAGGGAGCTGGGAGGAATCACCCAGCCAACGCCCTCCTTTAGAGTTGGGGGATCAGGGACCCAGGAAGGGGGTGTGACTTGTCCAAGGTCAAGCAGGGCCTCAGGACCATTGAATCTATCATTTTCTCCCTGCCTGGCTCACCCTCTCTACTTCCTGACCTGAACAGGCCAAAATCTTTCGGGAGCCCCTGAGACACCCTCAAGGGCCATGTTAATGGGACCTGGCACACAGCCTCTCCCAAATTCATTGCGCAGTCCAAGGTCGGCGTGGAGGCTGCCAAGCCAAACCTCAGAAAACACCCAGGCCACAGGGAGACAAGGCCCAGCTTGCCAGCGCTTTCTACTGGGGAGGGGAGGCGTTCCCGGCAGAGAGGGCAGGGAAGGAGGGCCAGGCCAGCCTTTAAAAGCCGTTGCACATGAAGGCTTGAGCTGCAGCCCACTCTGGCCATTGTCCCCACCAAGTCAGCAGAAGATGCTAAAGCTTTCAGCCCCACAGGACAATGGGGAGTGGTCTGGGGTCATCCTGAAGATGGAAGGGAGATAGGAGGAGGGCAGGAATTCTGGGGACGGGGTGGACTGCCCTAGATGGAGGATCGCTTTTAGTTGTCAGTCCCTAGTAATTGTGTGTGTTAGTTGCTCAGTCATGTCCGATTCTTTGTGACCCCGTGAACTATAGCCCACCAGGCTCTGCAAGAATACTGGAGTGGGTTGCCTTCCCGTCCTCCAGGGGATCTTCCCAACCCAGGGATCGAACCCAGGTCTCCTGCATTGCAGGCAGATGCTTTACCACCATCTGAGCCACGGGGACTTCCCAGATGCCTTGGTGGTAAAGAATCCGCCTGCCAATGCAGGAGACCTGGGTTCGATCCCTAATCCTGGAAGCTCCCACATGCCAAGGAGCAGCTAAGCTCATGCGTCATAACTAATGAGCCTGAGCTCCAGAAACCGCAATGACTGACGCGCATGAGCCCTAGAGCCCGTGCTCTGCAACAAGAGAAGCCACCCCAATGAGAAGCCTGCGCACTGCAACTAGAGTAGCCCGTGCCCACCATGACTAGAGAGAAGCCTGGGCTGCAGTGAAGACCCAGCACAGCTCAAACTAAAAATAAATAAATAAAAAAAATTATTTTTTAAAATGTCGACACAATCACTTCCCCTGATGACCGTTAGGTGGGTGTCCCCAGAAGCAGACACTGAGAGCCTGATGTACAAGCTTCCCTGAGGAAGAACTTTAGGAGACAGTGAGTGAGGGAGGCCCAGAAAGGGATGTAGATGAGGTTCCTATAGCATCCAGCCTGTGGACTTACTGAGTTAACTCATCAAGCCCTAAACCTCCCCAATCAGGGCCGACCCTTGGAAGAAAATGAGGAAAAGACTGGAGTGAGCTGAGGTTCAGTTTCCACCATCCTCCCTGCATGGCAGGCCAAGGAATCTAGTATTTGAAAAAGTAAGAAATTAAAAAAGAAACAGCACTTTGCATATCTGGGTCCACAGAGTACAAGATAGAATTATCCTGTCTGTAGGATTCTAGAATCTGCGAGGCACTCAGGGTGGCACGTTGGAATCATTGCTTTCAGACGCTCTGAGCTAATTTGCTCACTGGGGAGGCCTCACCCAAGGAGGTCGGTATGGGGGCCAGACTGGAGGAACAGGCAGTGTGGACGAGGTTACAAGAAGAAGAAAGACAAAGCAGCCTGGCTGGGCCTCGGGGAAGGCCCTGAACAGGCCGTGGGAGGGTGGTGGGATCTGATCCTGTGAGAAGGGGGTGTGGTGCAGCAGGAGAGGTGAGGCAGAGGGTCCTGGGGAGGTGAGGGCCTGGCCTGCAGCCCCGACCCCGGCTGCTAAAGGCACCAGACCCTTTGGCCCTGAGCCGGCCCGCACCTCCCCTTCACTCATGCCAAGCTGAAACCCCCTTCCCTGGGAACAGCAATCTACAGTGAGCAAAACACCCATTAGCTCAGAATTTTGAAGTGGGTAAGTCAAACTTCTGAGTGCATGCATGCATGCTAGGTTGCTTCAGTCGTGTCCGACCCTCTGTGACCCCATGGACTGTATGTAGCCTGCCAGGAATTCTGTCCATGGAATTCTCCAGGCAAGAATACTGGAGTGTGTTGCCATGCCCTCCTCCAATGGATCTTCCTGACCCAGGGATCAAACCTGTCTCTTATATCTCCTGCATTGGCTGATGGGTTCTTTACCACTAGCACCACCTGGGAAGCTGGAGTCAAAGTCTATGAATGGGGAAACTGAGGCTTAGAGAGGTATGGTGACTTCATTCATTAACAGTTCAGTTCAGTCACTCAGTCGTGTCTGACTCTTTGCGACCCCATGAACCACAGCATGCCAGGCCTCCCTGTACATCACTAACTAACTCCCGGAGTCCACCCAAACCCATGTCCATCGAGTCGGTGATGCCATCCAACCATCTTATCCTCTGTCGTCCCCTTCTCCTGCCCTCAATCTTTCCCAGCATCATGGTCTTTTCAAATGGGTCAGCTCTTCGCATCAGGTGGCCAAAGTATTGGAGTTTCAGCTTCAACATCAGTCCTCCTAGTGAACACCCAGGACTGATCTCCTTTAGGATGGACTGGTTGGATCTCCTTGCAGTCCATTACACGTCTTGATTAAATACCTGCTGGGTGTCTGGCCCTAGTTCAGGTGTTAGGGACACTTTAATAAACAAAACAGAAAGCCCTGCTCACATGGAGCATATATGCAAGTTGGCCGGGAGTTAGGTGGGCCAGAAGGGAACAGTTGCTATGGAAGAAAATGACAACAAAGCAGGGAAGGCAGAAAGAGTGCAGGGGCAGAAGGTGCCATTTAGAAATGGATGTGAGGCCTTTCCTGGCGGCCCAGCAGTTAGGAACGCTGTGCTTCCACTGCAGGAGGCATGAATTTGATCCCTGATTAGGGAACTAAGATCCTGCATGCCAGTGTGTGGGGAAAAAAATTAAAAATGGATGCAGAGAGAACTCCAGCTTTGGAGTTAGGCAGATTCAGTGTTCGAATCCCAGCTATGCCATGTACTCAGGGCAGAGCCCTGGGCAAAGGACTTGGCCTCTCTGAGCCTCAGTTTCCCCACCTATAAAAAGGAAGCTACTGGGAGAAGGGCGTGGCTCATGCAGGCTGAAGAAGAGGTTTTTATGGTGAGCCCCGAGGCAGAGACGCTATGTTTTTAAAGTGTACTTAGAGGACCACCAGCATCAGAATCAACTGAGATCCTTGTTTAGAATGCAGATCCCAGGCTGCCTCTAGAGACACTGATTCTGTAGTCTGGAGGCTGGACCTGGGAATCTGTATTCTGCTGGAGTTTGACAATCCCTGACCTAGGGCTTGGGTGGGTGGTTGAGGAGCCTGTGGCTGCCTCCCTGATGAAGATCCATGGGTCCCCAGGGTAGAAATGCCCTTAAAAATCGCACAGCCCAGCAACATGTTCCCAGGGTGCCGATGAGGAACCTGAAGACCAGAGGGGCTGAGTGACTTGCCTGGGGCCGCACAGCTAGCCTGCCGCAGAGCTGGGTCTGGGATGGCTGACGGATGGAGAGGTAGTAGCTGGTTCAGATAGCAAGCAGTCAGATATCAGCAGATATAAGCAGTCAGGTGAGACTTGAATTTCATTCCAGGAATCTTATGCTGCTGAACTGGGAGATAGATGAGTGTTTCCTTCCATTTTGAGGGTGTTAAATGATCCTCCCTGGACTCCTGCTCACTTAATTTCTTAAGGAAAAGGGAACCTGCCTTTGGACCACTCTGACCAGCCCAGGGCACCCTAGCTTCTCAGTGAGCCCCTGGCTGCAGCCCAGTGGGTTTGCTGAACCTCTGTGCGTGCCAGTGTGGAACACACACCGCCAGTACCAGACACACTGAAATCTGATTTCTCAATCGTGATGCACACTGAAATCACCTAGGAACTTGGCAAAATACCAGTCCCTGGGTCCCACCCCCGGAGATTCTGATTTAATTGGTCTGGGGGGGAGGGTGTTGCTGGCATTGGGATTTTTCGAAGATCCTCAGGTGATTCTCATAGGCAGCCAAGATGGGGTTAGCTATTCAGGGAAAGACATCAAATCCTATTGATTCAAAGTGAGATGGTGCTAGCTTTTCCGATTCTCCTTTGAACCCTCAGACTCCCTCAAGGGGAAAGTCTGTGTTGGAAGCTACTAGGACTGTCACAACTCTCTAACACACAAAAGTCGCCCCTTTGAACCCAAAGAAAGCAAGGGTCAGGCTCCAGCATCTGGCTAGAATATCACAACATGATTTATGGCGAATTGTGCCAATTCTTCATGATAATTCTTTTAAAATAATTTGATTGAAGTAAAATAAATTAATGAATTTAAAGAAGAATATTAAGTAAATATTTTTAAATAAGAGTATTAAGCAAATATTAAGTAAATACGTTTCAGGTATTTCCCCTGCACTCAGTGGTGGTTTCTGACCTAAGTGAGTCCCCTCAGTGATGTCCTCCTCTGGCCACAGGGATTGGTTCAGAGATGAGCACGTGATCCAAGTGTGACCAATCAGAGCCAACCTTGGGACTTGGCGGAAACAGCCAGGGAAGAGGAAGGGAGTCTCTCTCCTGGCACTGGTCTCTGAAGATGAGGTTCAGAGAAAATGTCAGCTCAGAGAGAGAGGAAGTGACCTGCTGGAGGCTCCAGGCACTGGTGGTGGGGTTGGGATTTGAACCAAGTCCATCTGCCCCCAAAGGTAGCGTTAACTTCCAACTGCACCATATTTCTGGTGAATCTTCTGGGATCTTTCATTTAGAAACCTCCCTCAGAACTTCTGTTTCCTGGGTTTAGAGTCTTCCTATGTGGCATTTGCTTTAGACAAGCTCAATAGCACCCTATAAAAGATAACGCAAGTAAGCACCTTTTAGAAAAGCTGATAGAAGACTCTAAATATCAATCAGTACATTCTGAGCACCAGAGAAGATAGCTGGCTCTTTGGAAAGAATTTGGTACCTTTGTTCCTTTCAGTTTGGGATGATAAGAGCCTTCTGGTTGGAGTTCCAGCCAGACATTTCAATTGATTTCACCCATTCCTCACTCTAAAGAGTTGGATATTTACTTCCTGCCGATTGTGACTAACCTCCGAATTCTTTCATCCATCAGTTCACTCAACACAATCCTACAGAGTGCTTACATGAGGTAGGCACAGTGCTAGGTGCAGGAGAGACAGGTGAACACAGCAGACAAGTCCTGCCACTGGGCAGTTCACAGTCTGCATGGGGAAAGGAAGGCAGAGTAATCAGCTAATCCCCCAAATCGATGTGAAATTACAGTGGGAACAAGGGCCATCCAAAAGAGGTACATAGAACTTTGAAAACCATTACCGGGAGGTTTGATCCATTTGGAAGACTTCCTGGAGGAGGTGACATGTGATCTGGGAGCTTCAGGATGAACAGGCAATAACTGGGTGAGGAAGAGTGGGGAAAGAATTCC
>NW_011494610.1:3316838-3337896 GCF_000754665.1 Bison bison bison
CCAGGCAGAGGGCAAGCATGTGCAAAGGCCTGAGGCAGGAAGGAATTTAGTATGAGATTAGTGTAGCTGGACACAGGGAGCCAGGAGACTGTGGTGGAGATGAAGTCAGAAAGGTGGGAGGCCTTGCTCAACACTAGGAGGGCATTTAGCCTCCCCTTCCACCGTCTTCTCCAGCAGATCAATTGGAAATCCCCACCTTTCCCCTCCACCCCCTTTACATCACAAAGATGTCAAAACACCCACTGCTCGATGATTTCTGGAATTTGAAAAATACAGCAAAACATCCACATAATTGGGGTTCTTTTTAAAACTTGAAGGGTGTTTGAGCTACTTAAGGAGAAAAGGGAGACGAGTCACATGAGAAAGGCAAGAATTCCAAGAAGAAAAGGAAGAAGCACGTGAGGGAGAGCTGTGGAGAGAAGGAGAACAGAGCGGGCGCTGGCCCAGTGCCTGGGCTCTGCAGGTGACAGCCGGAGTCGGACGCTGCCCTGCCCCATCTTAGTTGCATCCTTGTGTGTATTACTCCATCTCTCTAGGGCTCAGTTTTCACATCTGTAAAATGGGGATAACTGTTGTACCTTCGGGGCTTACCCAGTGGTCCAGTGGCTGAGACTCCATGCTCCCAATGCAGGGAGCCCAGGTTCAATCCTTGGTCAGGGGATGAGACCCCACAAGACATAACTGAAAGATCCCAAGTGCTTCAGCTAAGGCCCAGTGCAGATAAAGAAATAAATATTAAAAAATGACAAAACACAGTATCTTCCGCAGAGGGGGTCGTGAGGGCTGCCTGAGTTCACATCTGTATGAGTGGTACAGGAGTGCAGCCATGTGGATGTGGCCAGAGAAACAGGCGGCGTGGTGCCTCTGAGGTCCTCAGAGTCCCCAGGGAGGCCTGGACAGCTGGAGGGTGAGATGTACTGAGTGGACACGGGGTCCACAGTGTCGGGTTAGTATGAGACAGGCTCAGGAGGGCAGCTAAGAAGTCTTCCTGGGAGATGAAAACTCCTCCTCCCTGGAGTGAGAATGCCTCATATCTGGGAGGAGGAACCAGGTTCTGCATTTTTCTGAGTGAAAGGGAAGGGACGCTGGGCACCTCCTCCAAAGAACTGCCAGTTCAGGGAGGATTATCTCCGAGTCGTGAACTTGGGAATCCACAAGCAGTGACCGAGGACGGTCTAATGACAAATCCTTGAAAGCAATATCAGAGCCCATTGTATGGCTTAGAATGACATCAAATTTGGGAAGTCAGGGGCCTTCCCTGGCAGTCCAGTTGTTAGGACTCTGCACTTTCACTACAGACAGTTCCGGGTTCAATCCCTGGTTGGGGAGCTAAGATTCCTGAAAGCCATGCGGCATGGCTAAAAAATAGATAAATAAATAAAAAGTGTGTGGGAAAATTTAAAAAAAAAAGGGTGGTGGGGGTAAAGAAGAATCAAAAGTTTGGGAAGTCAAGGGAAGGGTGTTCAAGTAGAGTTTTAAAGGATGAGTTAAGGAGGCCAAGAGGCCAGGGTAGGAGCAACTGGATTGTTCTAATCAGCACAGCATGTGCAAAGGCCCTGAGATGAGACTCAGAATGGCGTCTGGAAGATTTGAGAAAAGAGATAAGGAGCCATATGACGTGTGTGTAACGTGAAGGTGGGGTGGCAGCTCTTACAAGCCCTTAACACCAGATAAGGACTTGGAAATCATCCTGAGGACAACGATGAGCCATGGCGGGGTGGATGCCTCTTCCTGTCGCTGCTCCCCCTTATCCCCATCTAAGACTGTCCAGGTGGAGTGGGTGCTGCTGCAGGTGGGCTCTGCATGAGAGAGCTCGTGATCTGAGAGCTTAGAAAACTCTCTAAGACTGCACTAGGGACTTCCATGTGATCCAGTGGCAAAGAGTCCACGCTCCCAGTGCAGGGGCCCAGGCTCAATCCCTGGTCAGGGAACTAGATCCCACGTGCTGTGGTGAAGGCTGAAGATCCCATGTGCCAAAGCTCAGACCTGGTGCAGCCAAAAAGATAAATACTTAAAAAAAGACTATATTAGAAGGGGCCATTCATCAGAACCCATTCATTCACTTATTCAATAAACATTTATTTATGAACTACTATATGCTAGGCACAGTTCTAGCACTGGGAAGATAGAAGTAAAACCTGACCAAGTTCCTGTCTAATGGGGCTAATAATGCAGTAGAATGAGACAGGCAAGAGCCGGATAAACATATAGCATTCTAGGTGGTGGAAAGGGCTATGAGAAAACACAAAAGAAGGTAAAGGAATGCAATGTGTGAAGGTCTGGAGGGGGGTGCTGTAACCATTTACTAGTGGATGCGACCCAGCAAACTCCCTGCAAGACCCCTTTCCACTCAGTGCCCCTTGAGTGTCCATTATTTGCACCATTGTAAGCAGAGTTTTGGGGCTTCCTTGGTGGCTTAGCGGTAAAGAATCTGCCTTTCAATGCAGGAGACGTGAGTTTGATCCCTGGGTCAGGAAGATCCCCTGAAGAAAGAAACAGCACCCACTCCATTCTTGCCTGGGAAATCTCATGGACAGAAGGAGCCCAGAGGGCTACGCTCCATGGAGTTGCAAAAGAGTCAGACATCACTTAGTGACTAAAACAACAAGAAGCAGAGTTTAAAGATGATTTTTTGGCACCTCTCCACCCCACAATCAATGCAGCTCCCCTTCCTGTTGGCACCAAGAATGCATCTGTGGTGACCACAGTGACCAGCAAACTCTTCCACATCCCCCCGTGTTGCTGCCAGCCACACGTGGGGGAGCCACGAGCCCTTGGCGCTCTGTTCTCACCTTTGCCTGACACCGTTTGTCTTTCTCTGGGTAACAGAGTGGTATGATCATCCAGGTACCCCCCAAGGGGTTGGCAGGACTGCGCCTCTGGCGCTGCTCCAGGCCCACCAGCAAGAAGGGGAGCTGACAACTGGCTGAAGGGTCTTTGGCAAGGGTGGGGCAGGGGAGTCACTCTTGGGCTGCCTTCCTGAGGATCATGTCACCTCTAATGGCACCACCTGAGTGGCTGGGCGTCAGAAACGAAAAGAGCTATAATAGAACCCCTCTGGCTAAATCAACGTTTGGGGACCTTCTGTGGCTTGCATTTCTTCAGGAATTCTGCCAGGAAGGTGAATGACGAGTGGTAATGACACATACAAGGGATGAGACCCACAAATAACGAATTGGAAACAAGAGTTCCAACTCTAAACACCAGCGTTCCAAATGTGCCTGCCAATCACGAAGGCCACTGAGGTGCCCTGATCTTGAACTTCAGAATTCCAACTCCACCCATGAATTCCAACCAGAAACATCAGCAGTTCAACCTCGCTGATCACTCTGGCTGTGTACCTCTTTGGGTACAGTGACAAATCTGAGGATTCTGACCTTGAACCACAGAGCAGTGACCTTGAATGGCGATGCTCCAAGAATGAACAATCAATCACAGCAGTGATCTTGAGTGACAGAATTCCAACCCTGAACACCAGAATTCCAATCCCAGGTACCCTAGTCTCCACGAAGAATTTCTGAAATCCCAAAATTTCCCACCTGAATTTGGAGAGCCAACATGACTCCACAAGGATTTAAAGTTAAACTCTACACAATAAACTCTCCCACAGGCCCATGACCCCCAGAAACAAGTCAGCAGCTTGGATGATATGAAGAGGATGAAAACAACAATGTGAATAATCAGTTCAGTTCAGTCGCTCAGTCGTGTCCGACTCTTTGTGATCCCATGAACCGCAGCACGCCAGGCCTCCCTGTCCATCACCAACTCCCAGAGTTCATCCAAACCCATGTCCATTGAGTTGGTGATGCCATCCAACCATCTTATCCTCTGTCGTCCCCTTCTCCTCCTGCCCTTAATTTTTCCCAGCATCAGGGTCTTTTCCAATAAGTCAGCTCTTCACATCAGGTGGCCAAAGTATTGGAGTTTCAGCTTCAACATCAGTCCCTCCAATGAACACCCAGGACTGAGCTCCTTTAGGATGGATTGGTTGGACCTCCTTGCAGTCCAAGGGATTCTCAAGAGTCTTCTCCAACACCACAGTTCAAAAGCATCAATTCTTCGGCACTCAGCCTTCTTCACAGTTCAACTCTCACATCCATACATGACCACTGGAAAAACCATAGCCTTGACTAGATGGACCTTTGTTGGCAAAGTAATGTCTCTGCTTTTTAATATGCTGTCTAGGTTGGTCATAACTTTCCTTCCAAGGAGTAAGTGTCTTTTAATTTCATGGCTGCAATCACCATCTGCAGTGATTTTGGAGCCCAGAAAAATAAAGTCAGCCACTGTTTGCACTGTTTCCCCATCTATTTCCCATGAAGTGATGGAACCATATGCCATGATCTTCGTTTTCCGAATGTTGAGCTTTAAGCCAACTTTTTCACTGTCCTCTTTCACTTTCATCAAGAGGCTCTTTAGTTCTTCACTTTCTGCCATTAAGGGTGGTGTCATCTGTGTATCTGAGGTTATTGATATTTCTCCCAGCAATCTTGATTCCAGCTTGTTCCTCCAGCCCAGCATTTCTCATGATGTACTCTGGCTAACAATTATTTGTTGTATTTTGCTGAGCGCTTCACATGCTATATCTCATTCTATCCTCTGGACCAACCCAGGAATTTACTATTCCCATTTTTACAGATGAGGAACCTGAGGCTCAGAGTCAAGCTGGCTTGCTGACTCAATATTCAGCGCTTAACTAATCACTTCAGCAGATTTTTCATCCTGCTATCTTTGGAGACTGGGGAGGGGGACCTAGGATCCTATTAGCTAGTCAACTGAGGAAAATGCATGAATTTCCCTGACATGTGTTGGCATTCACCAGGAATGGACTGCCTCGAGTTTTGGAGCCAAGTTCCATCTGTGTGGGACAGTCATTCATTTAACAGACACTTGCCACCCTGTGTTGTCCTTGATGCCAGGAGTAAGGAGAGGGGATCTGTTGCTTCTGTCATCCAAGCTCTATCCCCCTTACCCCACTCCCTTCCAGATGGGAGGGTCTCAGAGACAAGAAGCGATCCCCCCGCCGTTTCTAGCTATCAAAGGTTCTATGCTGCAGGGGTTAAAAAGTGGAACCCCAAAGGCTGAATATGGCCCCCAGAGGCGTTCTGTTTGGCTCACTCAAATGTTTTTAATTTTTAAAAAATTCTTCAGCAGCATTGAAAAATTGGGATATCTCAGTGAAAGCTCACATTCCTTGTTGGGCCCAGAACCCAGGCTGGATTCAGAATCCAGCCTAGACCTGAATCCAGCTGCCTCGTTAGAGGCACGTCTGCTCCAGGTCACTGCGGTACCCACCACTCCCTCCTGCTTCTCTGACACTAAGGCTGAGAGTTGAAAATGACCTCTTTGGATTGGCCTATGCTCCCAGTCATGAGGCCAGCAAGAATCTACAATTTTTACGCAGGGCATACTGGCAGATAGAAACCTGGAGGGAGGTAGAGGGACTAGGGGACTTAGCTTGGGTTGCATTTGCTTGGGGCTTTGTGTAAGATGGGGAAAGCTCCATGCGTCCACATCAGAGGATGCAGGGGTGATGGAGACTGGGTTACTCCTTGGCACAGTCATTGCATGAAGGGTTTGAGCACGCAAAGGCCTGATTAAGGCAAGGTTTAGGGTAGCCTCTCTTCCCCCTCTTCCTCTTGAGAAAAGGAAGGGAAAAGGAAAATAAGCAACATGAATGGAGCATCCATTCCTGGCCAGCGCAGTGCTGGCCACTCCAGCACAGGAGAGTGCAGCTGTCTTTCCAGTAGTCCTGCTTGACAAGTTACCAGGCCTATTTTTCAGGTAAAGAAACTGGGAACCAGAGAAGAGCTGGATCTGTTTGCCCAGGGTCTCATAGCTCCTATGTGGTGATGCTGGAGTTATGAAGGCAGGCCTCCAGAGTTCCAAGTCAAAGCTCTTTCCACTCATCCCACCAGGGTGATGGCACAGGAGACAAGGAAAAACACTGGTGAAGAGGAGGGAAGGACGCCTGCCTCAAGTGGGCCTAATCTCAAAATAAACCAGAGAGATTTTTATCACGGAAAGAGCGGAAATGCCACCAAGTCCAAACTGGTAGTTCAAGGTCAGGGAGATTCTTTCCAAAGAGGTGCCATATGAGCCAAGATCTGAGGGAAGAGAAAGGACAGCTGGCATCACAAGATACAGAGCCAGAGGCCCAGAGAGGTTAAGTGATTTGTTCAAGGTCACACAGCCAGCTTGTGCCTTCACTCCGTCTCTCCAGTCCTTCAACAGACTCCCTTTGAAAAAGTCAGCCACTCGCCTGCATCAGGCTCTGGGATGACTTTAGAACACAGGTCAGAAAGCTTTCCCTCTAAATGCTGTTTTTACCAAAAGTGGCCCTCGTTAATAGATAAACGAACATGATGATGTTCCAATAAAACTTTATTTACAAAACTGGCCACCCATCCTGCTTTAGAACACAGCAATGAGTAAGATAAACTCCTAGACTTTGAGAATATCCTGCTTTAGCTGGAGCTATAAGACAGGATGAGAAGAAAATAGAACACGAGAGGCAGCATGCTAAATGGTGCAGGAGAGGTAGAAACAGAATTTGTAGAAGACGATCACCACTGTGGCTCAGAAAAGAGAGAAATCAAGTTCAGGGTCTCAGAAAGGGCCACCTGTGCCCCTCTTTGACCTTGGCCTGTTACTCTCTATCAAAACACCTTCTTTCCTTCCCAGCACACATGCTACACTTTGTGATTATTCTTTCATTTAACCTTCTATTTGTTTAATGCTTATCTCCCTCCAGCAGGCTATAAGTTTCCTAATGGCTATGGGTTATTTTTGCCAGCTTACATTTATTCTCTCCTTTCTTAGCAACAGTATTTCAATTCTCCTTTGAAGAACTACCTATTTCCCATTCTCAGTCTCATCTCAGAGCCAGGCATTGTCATGTGACCCAGACCTGGCTAAGTAATTGGCTTGGGGATGGGCCAGTGAGAATCAGCCCCAGGATTTTGCTGGAATCATTGGGAAGGAAACTCTCTTTTTCCCCAGAATGGAAACATACAGTTGCTGGATGCTATCTTTCCAGCCATGTTTGCACAGCCTGCTGAGAAGCCAACATGGTTATGAAGAAACTTAGATGGATTGGAGACCAGTACTTGATGACATAGTTAAGCCCCTGGATCCAGCCCTACCTGAAGCCTTACCTAATGCAGGTCTTTTCAATTATCCTTTTTTTTTTTGCTTAAGTACATTTGAACTTTAAGTCTATTTCAACAACCTCAGATAGGCAGATGATATTACTCTAATGGCAGAAAGTGAAGAGGAACTAAAGAGCCTCTTGATGAGGGTGAAAAAAGAGAGTGACAGTAGCTGGATCTGAGATGAGACTGAGAATAGGAAAGAGCTGGCTTGAAACTCAACATCAAAAAAACAAAGATCATGCCTGGAGTAGGAAATGGCAGCCCACTCCAGTATTCTTCCCTGAAAAACTCCATAGACAGAGGAGCCTGGCAGGCTACCGTCCATGGGATCTCAAAGAGTGGGACATGACTGACGGGCTGAGCACATAAAAAATGGTTAAAGTGTTCAAAAGTGGATAATATGGATTTATTTAAAGAGAGTGTTTAAGAAAAAAAAAAAACCCAAATAATGATAATATTCTGCAAAACTATAAAATAACTATTAGAAATTCAAATTTAAAGATAAATAATAATGAAATGAAAATAAATAAATCATTTAAGTGCAAAGGAAAAAAAGCCAGAAAATGGGTGTGAGAATTGGAAAAAAAAAAAAAACTAAGATCATGGCATCTGGTCCAATCTCTTCGTGACAAAGAGAATGGGGAAAAAGTGGAAGCAGTGACAGAATTTATTTTCTTACAGATGGTGACTGCAGCCATGAAATTAAAAGATGCTTGCTCCTTGGAAGGAAAGCTATGACAAACCTAAATGGTGTATTAAAAAGCAGAGACATCAGTTTGCTGACAAAAGTCCATATAGTCAGAGCTATGATTTTTCCAGTAGTCATGTATGGACTTGAGAGTTGGACCATAAAGAAGGCTGAGCACCAAAGAATTGATGCTTTTGAACTGTGGTACTGGAAAGGACTCTTGAGAGTCCCCTGGACATCGAGGAAATCAAACCAGTCAATCCTAAAGGATATCAATCCTGAATATTCACTGGAAGGACTGATGGTGAAGCTGAAGCTCCAATACTTTGGCCACCTGATGTGAAAAGCCGACTCATTGGTAAAGACCCTGATGCTGGGAAAGACTGAAGGTAAAAGGAGAAGGGGTTGGCAGAGGATGAGACAGTTCGATAGCACCACCGACTCAATGGACATGAATTTGAGCAAACTCTGGGAGATGGTGGAGGACAGAGGAGACTGGCGTGCCGCAGTCCATGGGGTCCCGTAGAGTCAGACAGGACTTAGGCTGAACAACCACCACCACCGCCTGTCTCTCGTCTTCTCACATGCCCCGGCAGGGCAATCAGAGGTTGCTTCTTTGTTAAGTACAATTGGGTCTACAAAAACTCTAAGAATTAATGCTGACCAAGGTCGAGGGCCCTAAGGATCACACAGGCCTTGGAAAGTCTCAGGGATGGCCCTAGGTAGCAATTAGAGAAATATACTGGTCTATTTTTAGAAGCTGTTTGATTCCAGGCCCATTACCTGGCGGATGTGAATGATGTGTGGAACTGGCCAGTGTAACATTATTCTCTCAAAGACGGTGTCTGCTTGCCAGGCCATGGTGGGCAATTACGGTGGAGACCAGCCCGGCTACAGAGCAAAAATGGAGCAGTCAAGATGCGAAAGAACATCTCAAGTATCTAATTTAACCATGCCTCCCTGCTATGAATGGAAGCTCAGAAGTCCTTTCCTGGGGGAGGGTACGCCTGGGAGACCCTTGCCTGATAAGAGAGACTCTCTGACCACCATAGGATCATGCCAATTTCCTCATTCATTCACTCCACAAACATTTATGAACCCTTAAATGCAATACAAAAATAACAACAGCAGCAGCAGTTAACTCTTATTGAACACTTGCTGAGCGCCAGGGGCGGCCTTGGTATAGAATTGTCACAATGACTCCAGTTGTTGTGAGGCATCCGAATTACGGCTCAGGAAATCGAAGCCCGGAGAAACTGTCATTCCCCCAAGGGCCCACACAGTTTGAATCGCCACTGAGCTGAGATGTGAGTGTAGGCAGTCGGGCTGCAGAGCCTGCTGTCTTACGCGTCCCTTTCTCTCTGTGGGCCTGGCATCCACAGAACAACTCACAAGCTAGTCTTCAGAGCGTTTTGTGCCAGGAAGGTATGAACATCAGGGTTCCGGAGCCTAGACGGGGGTGGAGGAGCAGGCGGAGCTGCCTGAAGCGGGTGTGGGTGGCGGGGGAGGGAGAAGCCGGCCCTTGGAGGGCGAGGAGAGAGGGAGGCTGCAGGCAGACAGGAGGAAGAACAGGGTGCAGGGTGGAGAAGTCGGCTGGATGGAAGCACGGAGCAGGACCCGGGCAGGCTGGAGTATTCGGGCAGCGTGAAAAGGTGGGTGTGATGAGGGCAGAGGGTACCACGGGGAACAGACAGGAGACCACGGTGGAGCAGTGAGTTGAGGTTGAAGGTCAGGCCGAGGAGTCTGGACTTGACTCTGGGGGCAGTGAGAGCCACGGAAGGGTGAGCATGAGCAAATTATCATCCTTTGAGAAAGACGGCTTGGCTTCCCTGCAGGGGATGGCCTGGAAGGGGGCAGCTGGAGGCAGGGAGGCCAGTGTAGAAGCTCAGACTCTGAAGAAAGGCCAGAGTCCCACAGCAACACCGTGGTCCCTCTGATCTCCCCTCCCCGCCCACGTCTGCCCCACTCCTCCCACTTGACTCCCAGATGTGCTCCTGCCCCAGGGCCTTAGCACGCGCTGTTTTCTCCATCGGAAGCACTCTTCCCCTCAAGTCCACCTGCCTCGATCTCTCCCTTCCTTCAGGTTTCTGCTTCATTGGCACTTTCTTTTCTTTAATTATTTACGTATTCATTCAGCTGTGCCGGGTCTTAGTTGCGGCACGTGGGATCTTCCGTTGTGACCCACAGACTCTCTGGTTGTGGTGGGTGGGCTCAGTCGCTCTGCGGCATGCACGACCTTAGTCCCCTACAAGGCAGATTCTTAACCACTGGACCACCAGGGAAGTATCTGTATTTGTTTTTTTGAATGGTCTCAATCTCTGTGCTGTCCTGGGCTTGCTCGCTCAGTCGTGTCCGACTCTTTGCGACCCCACTGACTGTAGCCCTCCAGGCTCTTCTGTCCATGGGGATTCTCCAGGCAAGAATACTGGAGTGGATTGCCATGCCCTCCTCCAGGGGATCTTCCCAACCCAGGAATTGAACCGGGGTCTCCTGCATTGCAGACAGATTCTTTACCATCTGAGCCACCAGGAAAGCCCAGGAACACTGGAGTGGGTAGCCTATCCCTTTTCCAGCGGATCTCCCCGACCCAGAAAAGATTCCACATGCCTTGGGGTAACTAAGTCCATGCACTCCGGAGCCCAGGTGCCCCAACGACTGAGTCCGAGGGCGCTGCAATAAAAGACCCTCCATGATGCAACAAAGATTCTACATGCCGCAACTAAGATCTGAGGCAGCCTAATTAATTAGTTAAAAGAAATCACCCAGAGACTGTTTCAGTCATGGGGCCTGGGCACAGGTGTTTGTTGAAGCTCAGGTGACCCAAATGTTCAGAAGGGGGTGAACATCCCTGCTCAGTGAAGAGCACCCTATCTATTATTCCCACCCCCAGACTTGCAGAAGTGAGGTGCCTTGTGGGTTCATACAGCCAGGAAGCAGCGGGGGTGGAATTGAACCCAGGCCATTCCCGTACCGGCAGGAATATGTCTCATGTGGTTACATTATGTCTTATTTGTTATTGATGTCATCAGGGAAAATTTTAAAGGAGAATTGGTGCTCCTGATACAAACATGTGAATTTTGGCTCCTTCTCCAATTTGGGAGCTGGGGTGTTCGTCTGCCCCTGACCCCAGCTGGTTGGGCCCACCTCTACCAGAGACACCAAAATCAAGAACATCCTCCCTCAAAAAGGTAGAGCCTGATCTATTTAAATTATCTATGAAAATAAAGCTTATTGCTAAGACACTGTCTCCAACAGTCCTGGCCCATAGCCCTTTGGGGCCAAGCTCATAAAGGAGCAGAAGCCACAAACCCTTCGAAGTCAGGTGGGAGACCCTGGAGGCCTCTCACATCCAGAGCATCTCCATTCTCCAAGGTGAAGAGGCCGTGTGAAACTTGCTTCTCACTTCCTGAAGGTCAGTCTCGTGGTACGGAGGCCAGATCTCAGGTTCACAATCCTTCCATTCACTGTGTGACCCTGGGCCAGTGACTGCACCTCTCTGGGCCCCAGTTTCCACAGCTGTGAGATGAGGATAATTGCCCCTCCCTAGGAGAAGGCGATGGCACCCAGTACTCTTGCCTGGAAAATCCCATGGACGGAGGAGCCTGGTGGGCTGCAGTCCATGGGGTCTCGAAGAGTCGGACACGACTGAGCGACTTCACTTTCACTTTTCACTTTCATGGCTTGGAGAAGGAAATGGCAACCTACTCTGGTGTTCTCACCTGGAGAATCCCAGGGACGGGGGAGCCTGGTGGGCTGTCGTCTATGGGGTCGCACAGAGTCGGACACGACTGAAGCGACCTAGCAGCAGCAGCAGCAGTGGGGTGACTGGGGATCAGACACCACTGTGCATCCAATGCTCCTTGCACTGCGCCCGGCACACAGTAAGCAGAGGGGTGGCTGCTGCTGCGGTTGCTACTGTTTTTATTTTCTGCGGGAGATGGAGGTGAGGCTGACTGAGCCCAGCCAGCCCTGGAATGTCTTCTTTGAAGCTGATCCCAGCCACTTCCCTGGTGGTCCAGTGGTTAAGAATCCACCTTCCAACGGAGGGGACGCGGTTCGATCCGTGGGAGAGGAACAAAGATCCCATACGCTGCAGAGTAACTAAGCCCATGTGCTGCAAACTACTGAGTCAGTGTGTCACGACTAGAGACTTTGTGCACGGCAATGACGACCCCACGTGCTGCACCCCACGCAACCAAATAAATACTAAAAAAAAAAAAAAATGATCCCAGATAGGAGTCTGAGGTTTCCCGTAAGTCTTTGGTTGTGGCCCCAGAACCAGATCCTAAGACAAGAATCTGAGTAAAGTGGTTTAGGTGGGAGGTGATCCCAGGACACACCGCTGCCCCTACCAGAGGAGATCTGAGACAGGGAAGGGAAAGAGGCCAGAGTGTACTATCAAGCAAGGAACCACTATGGGCACCTGGAGCTGGATTCTGCTGAGGACCTCTGGGGGCCACTGTGGACCATGCACCTCGGAGTTATACCCCTATCCAGGGGGAGGGAGCTTCCTAGGTGTAAAGAATCCGCCTGCCAATGCAGGAGATGTAAGAGACGTGAGTTCGAGCCCCATCCCTGGCTGAGGAAGATCGCCTGGAGGAGAGCATTTCAACCCACTCCTGTATTCTTGCCTGGAGAATCCCATGGACAGAGGAGCCTGGTGGGCTACAGTCCATGGGGTCACAGAGTCAGACACGACTGAAGCGACTTAGTATGCATGCGAGCATGCACCAAGGGGAGGGAGCTGAAGTATTTATACACCTTCTCCATTAGTTGTTGAGGATTGCTTCCTCCAGGTAGGGCCAGAACTCCCTGTCTTTACTGGACTCCAATGGCCAGAGGAAGCTTCTAGGCAACGAACTGCAGGTGTTGTAGCTTGAACTGGGCTAGTGACCCTGCAAAAGTTAAGAGCTAAAAGGACGTGGTTGAGACGTTGACCATATCTTCTCCATCACGATCGGGTCCCCGTTCTGCTCCAACTGCCTGTGTGATGTTGAACCAAGTTATGTAAATTCACCTTCAGTTCAGTTCAGTCATTCAGTCGCATCCAACTCTTTGCGACCCCATGGACCACAGCACGCCAGGCCTCCCTGTCCATCACCAACTCCCGGAGTTTACTCAAACTCATTTCCATTGAGTCGGTGATGCCATCCAACTATCTCATCCTTATGATGTATCATTTTGTATGAATAATGAATTTTTGAAAAGGATCTGATTTATCTGGCAGGACAGTTTGGAGGGTTAAATGAAACAACAATTAAAAACAAAACAGAAACATAAAAAAAACATAAAACATTAAAAAAAATAAAAAAAAATTCCAGACTAGGGAATAAGTAATAAAAATTAAGACAAACACAGTTGGCATACAATAAAGTCATTAAGATGAAGGACACAGAACCCTAATTTGACATGGAAGATATTAAACACATATTATACAATAAAACATGTTATAAAACCAAAAAAAAGGGAAGGGATATGGGAGAAGTACTGTTGCCCAAAAATCCCATGGATGGAGGAGCCTGGTAGGCTGCAGTCCATGGGGTCGCTAAGAGTCAGACATGACTGAGCGACTTCACTTTCACTTTCTACTTTCATGCATTAGAGAAGGAAATGGCAACCCACTCCAGTGTTCTTGCCTGGAGAATCCCAGGGATGGGGGAGCCTGGTGGGCTGCCGTCTATGGGGTCGCACAGAGTCGGACACGACTGAAGTGACACAGCAATAGCTGATTCACTTTGTTGCACAGCAGAAAGTAACACAACATTGGAAAGCAATTATACTCTAATAAAAAAATAAAATATTGATTAAAAAAAACTCACAAAGCAAAATAAAACCCCCTAAGAGTTACTGAGGGCTTTTTATGTGCCAAACCCTGTTTGAAAGGCTTTGTGTGCATTAATTCATTTAATTCTGATGGCAATGCGATGAGACAGTCCTGCTGTTGCCCCCATTTTATGTGAAAGAACCGGGGTGCAAGGAGGCAAGCAGTTTACCACACATCACGTGGTGAGTAAGTAGAGGAGTCAGACCTTGGACCTGGGCAATTCAGTTCTAAAATCAGGGCTCCCGTCCATGATGCTGTCAGGTATGAGAGGGACGCACAGTGCTGGGGACGGAGTTGGTGCTTCGTGTGCGGCTCGTTCTCTTTCAGTTAATTAAACTTGGGCCAAACTGCTCATTTGTCCAGGACTTTTCCTTCCAAAGCATTTTGGCAACCTCTAGCTTTTCAGAGCCTTTCAAAACCCCCGAGAGACCAGCTGTCAAGGTATGACCTGATCAGGGAATGGAAAGGAAAGGCCTGGGAACCTCAGTAAGGGTAACAGGGGAGCGGGGGCAGAAAGGCCTGAAAACAGCCCCTGATCTTGCCCAACTCATTGTGTGACCCTGGCAAGTCCTTGAAGCATCCTTCGTGTTTCCCTTTATCAAATCAGGATGCTGGATTTATCAAGCTTCAGCCCTTTTCATGCACTGGCATACTAAATCCTCCGGGCACCTCTGGGAGGTGGCTTTACTTCCATTCTCATTTACAGAGGGGGAAACAGAAGCTACGAGAGGTGAAGAGATTGGTACAAAATCCAGAGCTAGGCAATGTCGGGGCTGGGATTCAAATCCAGGTCTCTGTGACCCCACAGCAGGGATTCTGAATCTCTGGCATATTGTTTCCCAGGAATAAGTGCAAACATCCAGGATGATGGACCCAGGGCCAGCAGGTGCCTCGGCCAGATGACTCATGGCACTGGACTGGCCCCATGGATTCTGAGTTGGTTTCCCTCACTTTTCTTCTTTTTCAACTGTATGTATTTATGTATTTGACTGTTCTAGGTCTTAGCTGTGGCATGCAGGATCTTCAGTCTTCGCTGCAGCATGTGGGATCTGGTTCCCTGACCAGGGATGGAACCTGAGCCACACGTATTAGGAGCACGGAGTCTTAGCCACTGGACCACCAGAGAAGTCCCTCCCTCATTTTTCTCGATGATAAAACGTGAATGCCCCCTGGATCAGATCAAGGAAGCAGAAACATCATCACACTAAAGGCGTGAAATCCCAAGCGGGCAGGCAGTCAGCCTACAATCAACAACACTGTAATAGGGGATGTGGCCAACTGGGGGAGTAGTCAAAATAGAGGAATCCAGTGATACTACAAATAATCATTATTGTCATTTATAGAATGTTTACCATATACCAGGCACTCGGTTAAGCTCTCTCTGCAGATTATCTTGTGAAGGCCCTAAGAGGTGGGCTCCATTATAATTCCCATTTTCTAGAGGAGGAAATTGAGACTCAGAGGAGGAAAGGAACTTGCTCGAGGTGTCATATTCCTGGTAATTGATGTAGAAATGAACCATATCTGTAGGACTCCAGAGCTGATTCTTTTTTTCAAGTTTTTATTTATTTATTTATTTTTGGCTATTCTGGGTCTTATTTGCTGTGAGGGCTTTTATCGAGTTGTGGCGGGCAGAGGCTACTCTCTAGTCATGTGTGGGATTCTCACTGGGGTGACTTTTCTTGTTGCAGAGCGTGGACCCTAGGGCACGGGCTCAGTGGTTGCAGTTCCCGGGCTCTAGAGCGCAGGCTCAGTAGACGGGGCTCATGGGCTCAGTTGCTCCGTGGTATGTGGGATCCTCCTGGATCAGGGGTCTAACCCATCCTGCACTGGCAGGCAGACTCCCCACCAATGAGCCACCAGGGAAGCCCCAGAGCTGATTCCTAATCAAATCTGTGGTGGGCAAACCACTGACCAGCGTCTCTAAATGAAGGATACTTCCACTTTGGAATATAATAACAATGATTCATATTCATAAAGTACTTTCATTTGCAAATTACATTTGCCATCTGAAATCCCAAGGGGTGGGCACTTATGCCATCACCCTTTGGCAGAGGAGTTCACTGAAGCTCAGAGAGCTTGAATGATTTGCCCAAGATTCTGGGATGAAGAAGCACAGGCTCGGGAACCAGTCCAACCCAGGTTCAAACCCTCGCTCTGCCCTTTTCTTTCCTTCAACAAATACAGACTGAGCACCCTTAGTTGTGTGAGCTCCGGCAAGTGACTGCCCCTCTCAGAGCTTCCATTTCTTCTTTGTAAAATAATATTAACACCACTCATCGAATCCATTCCCCCTCTTCATCTGAAAAGCCCAGACACTTGCTTTCCCAGGCTTCCCTGAGGATAAAGGATGAGCATGTGACCTGACCAATGGGATTTAAAAAGAAGTCTGCCAGGGGGCTGCTGGAAAAGGTTAAGCTGGGAGGTGAGGGGGAAAACTGGCATAGAAAAGTGCATGCTCTTCTTCACTGGTTGGACATCATGTGTCTCTATTTGGGGTCTGGAACTGGGTAGCCATCTCATGATACCAGGCATCCAGCCTGAGGACCAAGCTACCTGCAGGAGCTGGAGGAGCAGAAGGACAGAAAGAATCTAGAATCCTGGGACTTCCTTGGTGGTCTAGTGGTGAAGAATCTGCTTTGCAGTGTGGGGGACTTGGGTTCCATCCCTGGTCCAGCAACTAAGATCCCACGTGCCGTGGAACAGCTTAGACTGCATGTTGCGTGAAGCCCCGAGCGCTCTGGAACCCGCTTGACACAATTAGGGAGTCCAGTGTGTCCCAGTGAGAGATCCCACATGACTGAATGAATATCACTCGTGCTGCAACTAAGACTTGACACCGCCTAATTAATTAATTTAAAGAATCTAGAATCCTAATGGTATCAGGGAACCACTAGCCCAAAGCCAGCTACCTTGAAACTCCCTGTTAGGTGAGAAGATGCATCTTCCTCCTTATAGAAGTCACTTCCGGTTTCCTATTCTGTGACTTGTAGCCCAAGTGGGAAGACTACCTTGATTGAACTGTGGAAAGGATTTCAATGATAGTGCATAGAAAGCACCACTAATTGGTGCCTGGCACAACAAATGGCAGCTCCTCTGGAAATTATCTCAGGCTTTAACCCTGAGACTCTTCCAGGCACCGAAGACCCTCCTGGCCTGGCAAATTAGCTCTCTGTCTCTCCTACTGAGAAAAGCTTGTAGTTTTCCCAGAAAGCACAAACCCAGTGGTGGCCCAGAACAACAACCCCATCACTCTGATGAGACTGACCCCAGCTTCCAAACTAGAATCAATCACATTGCCTTTTGTCTAATGGATTTTGATTTTCACTCCCCTGATGGGGAAGGCAAGGGCTTGTGCTCTGGTCTGTCTCCGTGTTGCCAGAACATCCATCAATTATTAACAGCAGCAGCTCAGCCACTCAGTGCTGCTATCAGAAGGAAAAGACTTGCCGCAGCCCAGCTCAGACAGCCATAGAGAAAGGACTCTGCTGCTCATTATTTATGAAAACAAGCCCCATGTACTGTTGGGTGGGCACTGTGCTCAGTTCTGGCAAACGCGATGACCCTTCAAGGTGGGCCTTTTATCTACTTTACAGGCTGGAGGCTACAGCTTGGAGAGGGGAAGAACTCACCAAAGGCCAGAAACTGGCGAGATGGTGAACCTGGCCTTAAAACCCAGGTCTGTCTTTGGTCCTACATATGTAAGATATGGCATTTCTGTATCTCACAATCACCCAGCCGTGGTCCTCCATTTGACTTCTAATCCTACGAACTCTGAGAAATTTCTACAGGCCTTGATGTTCTAACAACTGAAGCTTCCGAGTTGGGGAGCTGGGGGCGGGTGGGGAGGGCAAAGAACAAATCCCCTAAGGAGGCCAGAGGCACAGAGAGCTGGGCTGCAGGTGGGTTGACAGGAAGGAGTGACAGGTCCTTGAGACACGCTGACTGACTGATCACTGCATTCATTCCTTCCACCTGGATTTATCTGGAGATGCTCTGTGCCAGGCACCATGATGGGTACTGGGAATGGGGCAGTGAATACAACTCATGACACTCATATTCTTGTAGAGGAGGAACTGAGAAATACAAGGAAGCGGGTACAATTTCAGATAGTGCTCAAGCCCTGTGCAAGAAGGACACTGCAAGATGTCAGTGTAAGAAGACAGAGGCTGTCTTAGGTAGGGCTCAGGAAAGGTCTTTTAGAGGAGGGGACATCTGCGTGGGGACCAGCTCCTAAAAGGAATGAGAGAGTGACCAGCCATGGGACAATATGGGGAAGAGAATCCCAGGTGGCAAGAACAAGTGCAAAGGCCCTGAGTCAGGACAGAGATGGGTCTGTGTAGGGAAGAGCAAGGAGGCCAGTGGGGCTGAAACTGAACCAGAGGAGACGAGATGAGTCTGGAGAGGTCATGGGGCCGGATTTGTGGCGAAGGGTTTGGACTTTATTCTGTAATGGGAAAACTCTCTGGAGCATTTTGAGCGGATGAATAATGTGATCCAATTACACCTAGAAAAGCTCACTCTGGCTGCTGAATGGGGAATGGATTGCAGGAGGCAAAGGTGGAAGCAGGGAGACTGGGAAGGAGACTATGGTACTTAATCACTGTGGAAAGAAGAGTGATTCAAAACCACACTTGAGTCTGAATTTCTGGCTACTCTCATTTGCCTGCTGTGTGATCTAAGGCAAGTTACTTAACCTCTCTGATCTTCCCTCTTTTTGAAAGGTGGGATATAATAATAGGTATAAGGCTAAATGTGTTTTCCATATACAGTGGATATGTGATCAATGGCAGGATTTCTATGCTGAGGGCCAATGAGCCTGCCTGCCACACTATTTCAGCCTTGGCTGCAAATATCCTAGACCAACCATCTGCCAGGACTAGCCAGCAGCCCCAGTCCATGATCACAGAGAGGTCATGAAACTCGTCCCTATGATCGGATTAACCCAAGGGAGTGATGAAGCTGTTTATTCCCAACCAGCACCTTTTACAAGCCTGAGCCACCTGCCTAGCTGCCAGGCACCAACCCAAACAGAGCCCTTTGCCTACTTCTTCTGGAAAATGGACCCTCCCCTGCTCTGCCCCTCACTCTCTTGTCTTAGGGACAGAACAGAGAGGAGGGAGTCATATCTGGGTCTAAACCAGGCGTAGAAGGGAGAAACCTGGTCAGGCCTGGAAATAGCAAAATAAGTCTGCTGATCCTAAGCTGGTTAAGGGTGAGTGACTATGTCTTAAGACAGAGGCTTTTTGGACACGAAACCTGGGGCAGGATTATGGCCAGAGGCAGCCCGCAAAGAGGAGACGGGCCTAGGAATCTCTGCATCCTCTTTAGGGTGGACAGGGAAAAGAGAAAACCTCTCTCCGTGCTCCAACAAGCCACTCAGTCCTACATTCACACTCTTAAAGGCCTCTCCTTGGGCAGCCAGATCTGGATAGAGGGCCCCCTCAAAACCCCCTCTAGACCTGGCCCTCCACGTGGGCCTTTAGTGAGGGGCCAGTTGAGCCAGGGGGCACCCACAGTGAGAGGGCAGGACAGGCCTCTGGGCAGTAGGCTGTCCAGGAGGCAGCCCGAGCTCACACATCATGGCTGGTATGCAGATTCCCTTCTCTCTTTTTCTTTTTGCCATGAATACATTTACCTGTTCTTCCCCTGTCTCATTGGCCCTGCTCTCAGGGAACGAGTTATGTTCAACGTATCTTTCCCAGCATGGTCTCCCTGGATTCTGACCTTAACGCCTCTCTTTTCTGGCTCCCTCAGCCCCGCGTGGCCTCTTTCGTGGTGCTGCACACAGTGTGTTGTCATTTCCTTGCGACTCCCAGCACCTTGGCCACGTGAAGATAGGCCCCATCTCTCTGAGGCATCCCCGAGTCCCAGCCTAACACAGACAAGTTGCTCATCAGCAAATGACCTCCTGCCCTGGTCTGGCTCACACCCCGAGTCTCCCTTCATCCCTTACAGCCCCCCCCCCTTTTTTTTTTACCTGGCAGCACGAAGTTCTATCCATTGTCATGAGACCCATTCCTGCCTCTTTCTCCCGATTTCTTTTTCACATTGCCTCATTTTTTCTCCCCTATTTCAAAATTTACATCCTCTTCCGACAGCCAAAGCATCTTTAGAAGATGCATCAAGCATTCTGGGAATCAGTTCACCAAATAAATGAAGAAAGAACAAACCAGGGGTGACCCTTCGCCCACAGGCATCCACACCCAGCCGCAGGCATCATGCGTTCAGTCCCTTTGCCTCATTTTTCTCACTTATGTTAAAACTGCCTCACAGTATCTCAATGTCCTCCAAGCAGGTCTGTAAGCTGCTTCATTCTCTCCTTGGAGCAAAGTGGGGTTATAAATATAGGGATAAGTATTAAAATTGCAGAGTGACTCTCCTCCAGCCTGGGTCTAGGCATCCACAAGGGAGCATTATGTAGAACAGACCTAACCCAACTCTACTCCATCTCGAGGCTTTATTGTCCCTCTGTGCCCTGTTATTTGCAGTGTCCATTCTCTTGATGTGGGTTTTCCTAAGTCTCCATAAAGCCTTTTCTCCAGCAAAGCTGGGGTATAAAGTATTGAATAATAAAAGGATGAGGTGGCCAGAGCCATACAGGCACGAACAGTCTGAAGGGGCTGTTGGTTCTCACCTCTGAGGTCTCAGCCACAGCCCTTTCTCTTTCCTGGTCTTCATATTTGTGGGAACTAAGCCACAGTCCCCGAGCCATGGTCCTCGATCTGGGCACACAGGCAGAACTCCCCCACCTGCCCCGCCCCAGCCCAGCACCACCCGGATTTCACACTCACCTTGGCGGCCACAGAGGAATTGGGCTTCTCCAGTAAGTCCCAGAGTTTCTTCCTCTTCTCCGCGCAGCACGTGTTATCGAACTCCTCGCCCTCCCGCTCACGGAGAGTTTCCGCCTCGCGCTTGAGCTCCTCGTTCATCTGCTCCTTCTTCTGGTGGTAGCGGGCCTGGCAGCAGGACTCCAGGTAGATTTCGTCGATGCCCCAGTAGTCCAGCTCTTGGCTGAAGCTGAGTGCGCACATCTCCTCCATCATGTGCAGCCTCCCGGTGCGGTAAAAGTTGAGGATGGAGGTGAAGGCGCCCGGATGGCGGTCGAAGAAGTACTCGTTGTCGTCGAGGCTATAGTCGTCGCACACCTCCAGCAGCGAGTCGTGCGTGTTGCAGTCGCGGAGCTTGCCCAGCCGCGTGCGGGGCAGGCGGTCCAGGGTGCGCCAGAGCACCTCGTGTGCCAGCCCACCGACGTTGAGGCGGACGCGCCTCGAGCACGCCTTGCTGCGCACGATCTCCATGGGCTCGGGTGGCAGCGAGCTAGTGGAGCGGGAGCCATGCTTCGTCATGCCCGCCGGCATCGCTGGTCCGGCCGCCCCCGCCCCCCCTGCC
>NW_011494610.1:3338145-3339113 GCF_000754665.1 Bison bison bison
CCACCCCGGCCCCTGCCGGCCTTGACCTTCCCGGCGCTTAAGCGGCTCAGGGCCGCAGCCGGGCTGGGCGCTGTCCCTCCCGCCGGTGCTGAAGTCCGCCCCACCCCGTGGCTGGAGGGAGGGGCCGCCCTCCGGAGCGGGGAGAGGGCCCCCAAGAGGCGCAGGGGGGACCCGGGAGGCCCCACCCCGGCCTTCCGCCGCCCTGGCTCTGTTCTGCCGCCTGGGGCGCTGTCCGCCCCGTCGAGTGCTGAAACTCGCTTTTCTCTGGGTCTCCCCGTCGAGGGCCGCACCTGGCCCCGCCATGCGGAGAGGAGGGCAGCTGAATGAAAAAACTTTTTATTATTTTTTTAAAAAAATACTTATCTTTTCCTTCCCCTGCTCCGAGATAATTAGGATTTGAAGGCTGGGTGGAGGCGGCGGGGCGGTGGCAGGGGGATTGCTTTTTCTAAACCTTTAAAGATTTGGGGGAATTCTGGAGCGTTTCAGGTGCCCACCTGTCGGTCACAACAGATCGGATAGTCACGACAGCCCCACTGTCCTGGAGCGACCCCTCTCCCCAAGCCGCACGGGAGCACCTCTTGAGGTCTCTCCGGAGACGAGGTGAACACTGAAGACGCAAAGCCAAGCTCTGCGCGGGGTCCCGCCCCTCCCTCCGCGCCCCCTGCCCCACGGCGGGGGTTGGCGCACAAAGTCCGGGGGACCCACCTGGCCCGTCCTCTCCTAGTTCCTTCCCCGCCCCCTTCTCCTTCTCCTCCTCCTCCTCCTCCTCCTCGCTCCTCTCCTGCGATGGCTTTTTATAACTCCGGGTTCTGCGCCTTTCCCGGGGCTTGGAAGGGAAGGGGTGGGGGAGGTGGGAGGCGGAGGAAGGAGCTGAATTTTCTGGCCTTTTCAAAACGAGCCCTCCTCCCTCCGCGCACTGGTGATCTCAGGGCTCCTTTGAGCCCCTAGGCATATGAAGCTCACGCCCT
>NW_011494610.1:3339380-3349162 GCF_000754665.1 Bison bison bison
CGGGCGGGCGCTGGGGGCGCGGGCGGCAGGACTGAGGTCGGGCGGCGCCTCGCGATCCACCTCCTCCTCTTCTGCTCCCGCGGCAGCGGTGGCGGCTGCTTGGGCGAGATCAACAAGTCGGGGCTGAGCTTGGCTCCGCGCTCGCTGCGATTCTGTCCCGCACTTCTGAGTGCCCGGAGTCGGGCACCGAGGCGGGACGGCGCCACCTGCGGGTTGGAAGCGTGCTCGCCTCTTAACTCCTACCTGCCCGGCCCGGCCGGTTGGTGAGGCTGGGGGCGGGTTAGGGATTTGGGCAAAGGATGTGCCCCTAACGACTGCCTGCCTCTCAATTCCACCTTCCTTCATCCGGTCATCAGTGTGGCTTGAGCGCCTACTGTATGCAAGGTCCTGAGATAAGAGTCTGAGATACAGCTGTAAACCAAACGCAAACATCCAGCCCTTGTGGAGCTGGTTGGAAGCAGATCAAAACCAAGAAAGTCAAAGAATATGTCAGACCGTGATAAGCGCAGAGGAAAGGGAATGGGGGATGGGGGTGGTGGTGAGGAGGGAGGGGAGATGGAGTGAGGGGGGAGAATTGCAATTTTAAATAGCCCTTGGTTTCATAAGCTTCCATTCTAGACTCTAAACTCTAATTCTAGAAATGAATTCTAGATTCTAGCGGGGAAAGGTGAGCAATGAGTATATCAACAAATAAATATCCAGTGTGGCAGCTGATGATAACTGCTAAGAAGAAAAATAAAGCAAGGTGATGGGAAGAGAGAGTGAGGGGCAAGCTAGCTTATAAACCTTGATGATTCATTCATTCATGTTACTTTGGACAATTGGTTTTGAGAGCTTCTTGTGTGCCGGGTCCTATGCCAGGCTCAGCAAGGAACATGTCCTTCCCTGGAGCTCCCTGTCCAGTGGGGGAGAATGGGTGGACCGAATAATCTCCAGAAACGAATGAAAATGTTGAATAACTTACCTGGAGAAGTGAGCAAGGCCTCCCTAAGGACGCCACAGTTGGGCCCCCATGCTTACTCTTCTTTTTTCGTTTAAAGACTTTTAAAATGTGGGCCGTAAAAAGTCTTTATTGAATTTGTTGCAGTATTGCTTCTGCTTTATGTTTTTTGGCCGTGAGGGATATGGAATCTTAGCTCCCAGGCCGCGTTTGGAACCTGCACTCCCTGTACTGGAAGGCGAAGTCGTAACCAGTTGACTGCCAGGGAAATCCCCACTTGTCTACTCTTTCAAATACATATCTCCCGCCTGGTAAGTAAATGGATGCTGTGGACACAGCAGGGAGCCCCTTGTGCTGGAGCAAAAACTGAACAAGTCACAGTGCCCTAAGGTACAGGTTCCCCCCCACCCCACCCAACCCCAACCCTTTCCTTCATTTCTAAAATTGAGATTCATTTCCACATAGTTGCTATAATATTATTATATATTTTAATCAGTTCATTTCTCGCCATCTCCATTATCATGATCCATGTCCCAGAGGCCATCCTCTTGTAGGTAGAGGCCACAGATGCGGGTAGACATCCTCCAGTGCCCAGGTCAGAGCCCCACAATAAAGAATTCTCCAGCCCTGAATGTCAATAGTGTCGAGGTCGATAAACCTTAGATCAATTTAATAGAAGGCAAAGGTATTTCCCAGTCTGAAAATTTTATTCTCTCAGCCAGTAATTAGTGAGCACCTACTATGTTGTGTGTCAGGTTAACAGGCTTCCCTGGTGGCTCGGCGGTAAGGAATCTGCCTGCCAATGCAGGAGGCGTGGGTTCAATCCCTGGGTAGGGAAGATCCCCTGGAGAAAGAAATGGCAACCCACTCCAGTATTCTTGCCTGGAAAATCCCATGGATGAAGGAGCCTGGCAGACTACCGTTCAAGGGGTCACAAAGAGTCAAACGCAACTTAATGACTCAACAGCAACTACTCTGAACACTGGAGATACAGTGAGACTAAATCAGGCAGCCTCTATACCCACGGGTTTTTATTCTGGTGGGGGATACAGTTAATGAACAAGTAAATGAATAAACCAGATTATTTGAATAGTGAGAAATGCTGTGAAGAAAAATAAGTGAGAGGAAGTGAGAGACAGCATGACTGGAAGAGGCATCAGCAACTTTAGATAGGGTGATAAGGCAGGGAGGGCTTCCTGGAAGAGGTGTATATCTAAGATGAGAACCTGAGGGCAGGGAGAGGAAAACCATGTGAAGTTCTAGGGAAGGAGGTACAGGCAGGGGAAACAGAAAGAGCAAAAGTCCTAAAGTAGAAATGAGCTTGGGAAAAGAGGTTAGAGAGGTGGATGGGATCAGGCCAGGCAGATCCCTGTTGGAATTTTATTCTCAAGGTAAAAGAATGAGTTTGGCTTTTTTCTTAATCGTAATGGGAAGCCATGACAGAGTTTTAAGCAGAGAAGACCCATGTGCTGCTATATATTTTGTGGTGACTCTTCTGGCTGCTGTGTGCTTTACAGAATTTGGGGGACAAAAGGTAGCAGCAGGAAGACCCATCATGAGGCTTCCACAATTGTCCGGGTCAAAGATAATGTGGTTTGGACTGGGATGGTGGCTGTGGAATGGCTGGGCAACTTCACAGTCACAGGGCTCTGACAAGGGAGAGTCCTCGGCAAGCCCAAGGCTAGATATTCCATGTCATCCAGGTTCATCACTCCAGGTGGCCTGATTCCTGCAAAGTTCTTATTCTGGCTCCAGATTCAGATAAAGATCTGTGTACAGTGGATCTTAGAAGCGCAGACAGTACAAACAGCTCTGTAACTTTGTTTTGCAAAAGTCATGTTGCTACTACTTGTTTACTCATTTACTCAGTGCAAAGGATTAAGTGCAAACTTACTCAAGAAGGAAGTGTGGCTAGTGTCTCAGAGAGTGAGTTCTGGAGTCAGAACGACTGGTGCCATTTCTTGCAGCAAGAAGTTTTTTTGGGCAAGTAGTTTAACCTCTCTGAGTCTTGATTTTTTTCTGTGTAAAATAGGGATGGAAATTATTATGAGGAATGCATAGAAAGCATGTACTCACTGCTAGCTCTCATCATCTGATAGATTATAGGTTACCCAAGGGCAGGAAGTGGTCTGTCTTGCACATCTCAACTATCAGAATACTTAACAGGATTTTAGAGAATAAGGATATTTAGTTATCTCACATAAAAATTCAGGAAGAGGGTGGTATGAACATTGATTAAACAGCTCATTATGCTATTAAGGACCTTGGCTTCTTCCATTTTTTGCTCTGCCTTATTCAACATATTGGCTTTTTGTCCCAAGCTTGTTGCCTCATAGTCACAAAATGGCTGCCACCACTCCAGGCACTGGCCTCCATAAAACCATATTCAAAGGCAGAAAGGAGATGGTCAATGTGGCAAAAAATATTTCTCCTTTTATGCTTTTATCCCCCAGCAGTCTCTACCAGGTTCCATTTCATGGGTCACTTCCATACCAATCACTGTCAAAGGAAATAAGATTCATACCAGAAGCCTAGGCCAATTACTGCCTTTACAAAATTGAAGTTTATTTAACAAGGAAGAAGTGGAGATTAAAGTTGGGTGGCCAGTCAACAGTGTCTGCCACACTATTCCCACAGTGCCCAGCACAATGCTAAGGACAGAGTAAATGCTCAATAAATATTTATTCAATGAACAAATAAATCCTCTTATAGGAAGGTATATAAACACCTATGAATAATATACATCTCTGACTCCAAGCATATTCAGTCCTATTAGTGAGGATGGGGGCAAGCTATATGGGCAATAAAACTGGCAAAGAATTCTCTTATGGCCCTTTTCTCTGACTCCAGGCCTTTCATGAGGAGTCCCCCCGAGATGATTCACAGTCTCAAATCACCTGAACTGATATTTGTACATATCCTCTTAAAAGAAATGGCCAGTATGTAAGCAGTGTGCAAGTCCTCTGGGCAATCCCATATGCTAAATAGCAGAGGTTATGAGCTGGTTATCTGCAGTCTTTGGTTGTATAGCCATCACAGGGTTTTTGGTTTGTTTTTAAGTCAACATCAGAGGAGTTTACATGAAAATTTGGATTTCTGGATTCTCTTGAAAAATTAGAGGAACTGATTAGCACTGGCCCACATTCCTGTGTAACATGGCAATTACAGCTGTCACAGAGGCGTGGCTGGCCTTGAATCACAGCTGTACCCTTCAGGCAGAAGGTGCTCTCTACTTGGCTACAGTCCCTACACCTTAATGTTCCTCACTCAAGTCACTTTTCTCATTTATGTTGCTTTCCTCATCTTGGTATAAATTTAAGCTCATGCTTGTTGTGCACAAAGGCATGGAAGTCCAAAGAAGCTGTCTTGCTGCTCTCTGTTTCCCCAGGCTCTGCAGAGTGCACAGTTTAGAAATTTTATTTTCTGAGTGAAAAGACTATAAATTATTTGAAAGCATTTGGTCTTCATTTCTTAGAATTTTCCATCAACATGAGAAGAGAGACTATCTAGAAGTAAAGCCAACGGAAGGGACTGTAGAGCCCAGAGACTGAGATACTGAGTCCTGTCAATGTTATAGAGCTCCTGGATCCAGCCATGCCTGAAGGCAGTGCCTCTGGATTTCCCACTTATGGGAACTAGTAAATATCTCTTCTTACCTAAGCCAGACTGAGTTGTGATTTATGTCATTTAAGTCCCAAAGAGCCCATCTGATTCGATTCTCTCCACTAATCAGAAGTTTACCATCTCCTTATAATGCACTTATAGGAAACAGTGCAAAAAGAGTAATAAAACTTAGAATGCCCCACAGAGGAGCCTTGCATTGAGAGTTCAAGTATAACCATCTCATTTTACAGGTCAACCAGTGAGCGGGCAGCCGATTACAAGCACTAAGTCACAGACTATCTCCTGCTCAGGCCCTCTTGGCAGACTGCCCACTGAGAGGTGTTGAGAGCTTCCCTGAGGCTGTGTGAGGTCAAGTCAGCCTAATTCATCTATGTAAATACAAATGAATCCCCCTCTAAGCTGGGCTGGCAGAGACATGTCCGTCTGAAGTCAGATTTTTTTCTTGGACTCCAAACTACCAGGCATCACTTATTTATAACCCCACTAAGTGTCTTACTCAGGTTTCTGGGCACTTCTGGGTACCGAGAACTAATTAATCCCCTCCCGCCTCTGCCCATGGACCCTTGGGAAGGAATCATTGTTTTCCGAGGGTGGTTATGGGGGTACCCAAAGGCTCAAGGGAAATAATGGACATCTCTGAGTGGCTGTCACTCGGGACAACTGCTCTATGCTATGGCCTTGCCCAGATACAGTTCCAGTAGCCCCAGGGATTTTTCTAGCAGCTTGGATTCTGGTCTTTTTGCCTGTTTTTCTTTTGACCCAATAATAATAATAAAATCAGATAATAATAATCATAATCATGAGTAAAATGGGGTTAATGATAGAATCTACCTCCCAGGGTTGCTGGGAGAGACTGAGATAAGGCACGTGATGTGCTCAGCACCATGCACAGCACTAACAAGTTCATATTAAGACAACATGAGTAACAATACTAACAACCACAGTAACAGCAGCTAACATTAAGCAGTTAGCTGTTGGCTGATCCTTGAGTGACCAGATGTTTGATTCTAGCGCCTGTTCTATGCTAGCCTGATTACCTTTATCAAGCCCTGAGTTTCCGGCCTAGGTTTCTGGAAAGTGGGTGTGCTTGGTTTTCTGATCAACCTAAACATTTTCCCATTCTTCATCTTTTGCTCACCACCTACCTATCAACCCAACCACCCATGTGTCCACCCATATACTCAGCCACCAAACTACCCAGATATACACCCACCCATTTATTTACTTACTTACCCATCAATCCGTGCACTCACTTGCTCACTCATCCATCTTTCTTTCCATTCATCCATGTATTCTACCCAGTATCCATCTTTCCACCCACTCATTCACTCACCTTCCATTTATCCATGCATCTACCCACCCATATAGCGTCTTTCCATCCATCTGTCGTTCTACCCATTCATCCATCCAGCCATTCACCCATCCATCCATATACCCAATCACTTAGCCACCTATTCATTCATTCACCCACCATCCACTCACCCATGCCTCTACCTACTCATTCATCCCTACCCAATCACTCATCCAGCCCAGATATTCACGCATCTACCCACCTAGTCACCCACGAATCTATGCACTTTCTCAGACATCCCCACCATCTACCACCTACCATTCTGAAGTGTTTACTACAGGTAATGCTCTGTGCTAAGCCATGGCCTGATCTCTTGAACTCCCGCCCTAGGAGAAAATGTGGACGCCACCAGAGGGTCCTCACAGAGGGAGACTGGTAAACCTTCACGTAGTCCATGAGCCCCTTGCTGGCCTGGACTTTGCCAAACGCACTGACTTCCATCCAGGGTCTGTGGCCAAACAATGATGAAATACAGGATGGACTGAGGCATGGCCTTCCAGCAGAGCAATTACAGGTAAACTGAAACCTCTTCCCCACAGAAGAGCCTGGGAACTCCAAGACGCAATAGAAAAGGCACGAGTCAGCAAAAGGAGGGAATCAAAGCCACAGAGATCAAGAGCTAATTAACTGATTCTCCGAAGATAATATTTCATTAAATCCAGCCCTCCTGGCCTTTGGGGACTGATCTCTCTTCTACTTCTTTCCCATCGCCCTTGTCCACGCTGACCTGATCTTCTCTGCCTCCTCTCTCATCTGCCTTCCCTAGTTTTATACTTCCTTGACTCCAACCTCCCTGCTGTGACAAGGGTTGACCTTTAAAGGCATAAGTGTGACCAACTCATTCCCCATAAAGTCATAATCCTTTATGACTCCTCACTGTCTAGATAAAGGAAAAACTCTCCCAAGTTGAGAAAAAGGCCGTTCACTTACATATTAGCACATACTCCCCAAGCACCGACTAGGTGTTGAGCTTAGGTTGCATGCTGGGAATGCAGCAGTGGTGAAACCAACCCACTCTCCTGGATTCACATTTAAGCAGGAGACATAAACAGAAGCATTTAAAAATAATCTAATACCGATACTCACTGTGAAGGAAGGAAGTAGAAGTGTGAGAGTACAAATAATTGGAACCCCTGGAGTAGGAAAGGGCAACTCACTCCAGTATTCTTGTCTGGAAAATTCCATGGAGCCTGGTGGGATACAGTCCATGGAGTCTCAGAGTCGGACATGACTGAGTGACTGAGCTTGCATGGAGCCTTATATCGTATTGTATACTATTTAATTTTTAAAAGTGGGCTGTGAAATATTTCCCTCTTGATTATCTTAGCATGTATCCAAGAATCATGCATGTCATGACAGTCTATCCTCATGTTCTGATTTTAATCACATCATGTCATGCTATCTAGTTGCTCAGTCATGTCCAACTCTTTGTGACCCCATGGTTGCATGGCTCCTGGTCCACCAGGCTCCTCTGTCCATGGGATTCTCCAGGCAAAAATACTGGAGTGGGTTGCCAGTTCTTTCCCCAGGGAATCTTCCCGACCTAGGAATCAAACCTGGGTCCCTCATACTGCAGGCAGATACTTTACCATCTAAGCCATCAGGGAAGCCCAAAAATCAATACAATCTTCTGCCAGAACATAATGGGCGATTGTCAGGATGGTGGTATCATTTCTGCTGAAAGGTTCGTTGTTGCTTTAAAACCCTCCTTCCTTTAGTAAACATCTGCTGCTGTGCTGTGTAGAAAATGGTGATGCTCCCTGTCCTCCTTCTTGGGCTGAGCCCCAGGAAGTTTGTGCTCAGAAGTAGAGTCCTGTCCACCTCCCACCATGCAGACAGTCCAAGCAATGATTATTTATTTACAACAGCTAACACAATCGGTGGTAACGACTTCATAGGCAGCCTCTAAGTGCAGGGAAGATGAAAAATTAACTAAATTGGAGAATAAAAATGCATAGGGAATCAAAAAAAATAATGGGAAGGAAAGGCAGTGACTTCAGCTCAAGAAATCCCTGAGAGAGTGATGATGCTGATGAGTCTTAAGTCAGAGTGATCATCAAGCCATAAAGGTAGAAAGGAGAGCAGGTGCAAAGGCCCTGGGGCAGGCTAGAGGGTTGAAGGAGATAGAAGATGGCAGCTGTGGCTAGGGCGGAGTATGGGAAGGCAAGAATGGCCTGAGAAGGAGTGGCAGAGAAAAACAGAGGAGGAGAGAAGACCATGTAGGTGAGGGTTGTCTGGAGGTGTCTGGATTTTATTGCAATGGAGTTGATGGGTTTTAAACAAGGGAGTAACTGATCTGATATTTACCATCAGGGTGTAAAAAAACCTCTCATTCTCCTCATAACTTTCACTCCTTAACCCCTGGAAACTACTAACCTACTTTCTGCCATTATTGACTTACCGATTCTGGACATTTCATATAAATGGAGTCATACGATGTGTAGCTTTTTGTGACTGGCTTCTCTTGCTAGGTATATGTCTTTGAGATTCATCTACGTTGCACCATGGAACAGCACAGCATTTCTTCTCGTTGACAATTAACGCTCCGTTGTATGAACATACCACGTTGTGTTTATCCACTCCTCGGCTGGAGGACATTGGGGTTGTTTCCACTTTGGAGTTATTTAATATCGACTCTTGAGTGACTGTTTAATTCTGATATGGAAGCTACTTTTCTGTGTTGGGGTATTCAAATGTCCATTCATAGATTGATAATGGAAGTAAATGACAGATGCATTTCTTAATGTTCTTACCTGGCAAAATAAAACTCTGGAGTCTTTCTGTTAACTTTTATGGAACAGAATCTGAAAGGTCAAAACCCTGGAGCTGCAGACTGCTGATAAAGTCAATGGCTCAGAGAAGCCAAGTGTTGTCCCTCTGGCCCTGCATGTGGCTCAGACCAGGACTGGTAAAAGAGAGAGCATAATGCAGCACTTCTCAAGCTGGGGGACAGTTCCCCTCCTCAGGCACATGTTGGTCTCCTGGAGAGAAAGACTACATTTCCCAGTCTCCTATGCAGTAAAGAGTGTCATGCAACTAAATTGTGACCAATGAGATACAAGTAGATTTTTCTCTTCTTTGCTCCTCTCTCCTTCCTGCGAGCTGGAATGTGGACAAAATGGCAGGCGCTCAAGCAGCCATCCTGGACCCTGAGGTAGAAAGCACTGGTTACAGATGCTGGAGGGACCAAAAGGAAGAGCCTGGTGACTGTGGAGACGCCACACCACCTCTTGATCTGTATCTGTATGGGAGAGAAAGCAGTGTCTGCTGTGTTGAATATAAACATCTTAAGGTGTAAAGTACTGCTTATAACTTCCAGACGTCTGTCACAGCCCAATCCAATCCCACCAAATGTGCCTCCGTGGCCCCTCACAGATGAGGAAACTGATGTGACATTTGCCTCAGGACAGCATTTTTTCTCAAAGATTTGAGAGAGAAAAAAGGAATTTTCCCTTTTCAAGTTTTCCCAAAGCTAATTGAATTAATTTCTTCCCGGAAATTCCTTGGTGGTTCAGTGGTTAGGACTCTGCATTTCACTGCAAAGGGCATAGGTTCGATGCCTGGTCAGGGAACTAAGATCCCACATGCCTCGAGGTGTGGCCCCCCCAAAAACCCACAAAACTTCTCTCCCCTTCTTTTAAATATTAAAACAAATGCATGTATTTACATTAAGCATAGGGAACATGTGGCAAATTTGTAAGAGACTTTCTCTGCTTGCTTTACTTTGAGTGGTGAGCCTTTTCCCCAAGGTCCTCTATGGACACCTGGTCCCTCCTCTGCCCTCAGGGGGACTGTTGATAGATTCTGAGCCTGGTCTCAGGAGGCAGGGAGCCTGTGATTGAATCCCAGGTCTACTACTTATTAACC
>NW_011494610.1:3349262-3366955 GCF_000754665.1 Bison bison bison
ATTAACCACGTGATCCTGGCCAGCCACTTCACTCTCTGACCCTCAATTTCCTCCTCTAAAATGGAGACGGTCATGTCACTTGGTGGGAGGCTGGGGGGTGTGACTTGATTCTGTCCATGAAAGGCCGCTTCCCAGAGCCAGGCACTCCGGTGATCCATTCCCTTCCCAGGCGCTAAGCTCGCCTCTCTGGACATAGTCGAGTCTCAACGGAGGCAGTCCACAAACAAGGATGATTTGATGTATTTCAGCACATTTCCGCTCGACAATATCATATAAAAATAGAATTCTTTATTAAAACAGCAAGGCAGAACAATCACTGCTACTCACAGAACACCGTCTTTAAAAACAACAACAAAAAACATCCAGATTAATGTCATTGGGCCAGAAGATTCAACTCTCAGGGCCGGTTTCTCCATCTGGAGAATGGGCAGGTGGGATGTCCCCCGCTCACTGTGGGCGGGAAGCACCGGTGGGAGATGACCCAGGGTGGCCCTCGCACTGGGCGTGATGTGCCCCTGTGGGGTGGGCACATACTCCTCTTCCCGTCCCCTTCACCCTGTAACTGTCGAGGACCAAGTCTCAGGGTGCTGCTGGCATGGCCCTAACGCCACTCAAACACCTGTCTGTTCCCTTTGTAACTCAGAAGAGACAGAGCTCGGGCTCTAAGCCTTGGTGACACCAGCACAGGGGACCCCTCCCCAGCAGATTTATCTTTCACAGTCACTTTCTATTCTTGGCAGCAAGTGATACATGTTGTCAGTTACCGGCAGTGGAAAAGAAGCTCCCTTTTTAAACAAATTTAAGTTTTAAAAAATGAGACCATTTAAAGGAAATAAACTGGTAAACAACAATACAAAATACAGCAAAAAATAAAAATCATGATGTGGTACAGAAATACTCCATTAGGTCAACTCCATTAGGGTATTTCCGACCTTGGTATTTCTAGAAGAAGAAAGGAAAAAAAGAAAAAAGATGAAAACAAAGGTGGGTTCAAAGCACTTTCTCCCAAGCTGTACTTGATCTCCAATACCAGCTGGGGCTGCCTGGTGGGAGAATTGTCTCTTCCTAATGATTGTGGCTCCAAGGAGGTGTCCCCTTTAAAGAGAACAGGATCTTTTTTGAACATGGGTGAGAATCTAGTCTCAGTGACAAAGCAGCCCTAATGTGGAAGGTTATAATCAGAGGGCTTTTCCCGAGCGCATCAGGGTAGAAGCCACGCGCCAGAGATCTTCCCGGAGCTATTTCTGCCGGCCTCCTTCCTTCCCTTCCAAGTCAGGATAAGGCAGCTGAGGGTTGCCATGGAAACCGGCTCCTCCTCCCACAGGAGGCTGCCAGCTCCGATTTCCTGCAGAGTTAAGAAGCAGGCGGCAGCAGGGGTCACCCAGGCGTGAAGATGGGTTTCCCTAGGGATATCCTGCCTCCTGCCAATCACAAAGACTGTCTGGGAATCCTGGGGCTGCCTGGAGGCTGGGGGCCAGGGAAGCCCCCAAGCCCTGGTGCCTCTCTGAGAAAAGACTAGACCCCAGAACATTCAGAGATCTCAGGTCTTCTTATCCCTCCAGCTAAAGCTACAGAAACCTAGTTGTGTGTGTGTGTGTGTGTGTGCCTGCATCTGATGAGACGCATCCGCCCATGGGTGCCTCTGGCTCTGTCTGATGCCAAACAGAACTGCCCCTCCACCACCCCTCTGAGCTCAAGGAGCACAGAGCTGCCCATCTAGCATTCGCTGCTGGGAGAGTAAATCTGTTTGTGAAATTCTATCAGCTTGTAAGCTGTGCAAGTCACTTCACCTCTCTGAAGCCCATTTCCTCATCTATAAAAAGCGTGTAACCATCCTCTCTTCGCTGAGATGCCGTCAAAATAGAAGCTGGTCCTGTCACAGGCATTTAGAGGGTCTTCAATAAGCGGGACCTTGCCTAGATAGCATATTCAAAAGCAGAGGCATTACTTTGCCAACTAAGGTCCATCTAGTCAAGGCTATGGTTTTTCCAGTAGTCATGTATGGATGTGAGAGTTGGACTGTGAAGAAAGCTGAGCGCCGAAGAATTGATGCTTTTGAACTGTGGTGTTGGAGAAGACTCTTGAGAGTCCCTTGGACTGCAAGGAGATCCAACCAGTCCATTCTGAAGGAGATCAGCCTTGGGATTTCTTTGGAAGGAATGATGCTAAAGCTGAAACTCCAGTACTTAGGCCACCTCACGCGAAGAGTTGACTCATTGGAAGACTCTGATGCTGGGAGGGATTGGGGGCAAGAGGAGAAGGGGATGACAGAGGATGAAATGGCTGGATGGCATCACTGACTCGATGGACTTGAGTTTAAGTGAACTCCGGGAGTTGGTGATGGACAGGGAGGCCCGGTGTGCTGTGATTCATGGGGTTGCAGAGTCGGACACCACTGAGTGACTGAACTGAACTGAATATTAACAAGAATACTTATCATCTTAATAACGGCTTCCAGGTAATTTTTCTCTTCGATCTTTTTTTTCCCCCTAAATGCAAAGGCAAGTTGTCATCACTGATCTGTTTGATCAAAGGGTGGTGCACCCAGGATAGGAAGGACCGTTGGTCTGAGAAACAATCCATCGGCAGGACCCTACCACCTCCTACAATACCACCTCCAAGAGTAGGGACAGGGTTCTCAAACTGGTGCCTTCGGGGGACAGGAGGTACTGTGGACGGAAAAGCAGAGAGTAGAAACACAGAAATAGAAAACCAGAGCACATGGGCTCCGGATAAGGGAGGCAGCTGCTACTCGGCTCTGGCTAACGGTGGCCCTCAGGCCCACGGGCCCAGTGTGGACAGATCTTTCAAGCCTTCAAGAGAAGTTGGACATTTTCAATCAACTCTTCCAAAGATGACAAGGTAACACTACCGTATTTTCTATAAATGTGGGCCAAACGAAACAGGCCTGCAATCTGGATGGGGCCCAGAGCTGGAGCTCCTGAGCTAGAATGGAGGAAACCAAGGTCTCCTCTTGTTTGGCTCCACCAGCCCCAGGAGTCCTGGCTGCTTGCTTTCACAGGGGCCACTCAGTCTGGGCTGTGTCCTGCTAATTCCCTGCCTGAGTCCCAGCGCTGGGAAAGCCCATCCCACGTGTGCTGAGAAGCCTGCTCCTCAGAGCCCTGCGTCCAGAGGCCACGCCCAGCCGGTGGAAGCCCCAGCCTCGGGAAACCCTCCTGCGTTTTCTCAAGGATCGGTGTAAACGGAGAGATGGGGGAGGTGTCTAGTGAAGGGGGCACCCAGGAAAGCGGATATGCTAAGAGACTCTTTGGCTTTAGGTAGTTTAATAACAGTTCAGGGACAGAGTTTACATCAACAGATGGACTGCTAGGCCCTGAATGGCCTTTTTATGGCCAGCGTCTGCTTTGACTCGTTATGACCTGGACCACACCCAGGACACTGGATGGCAGTCCCTTGGGGGTTGGGGACAGAGCAGTGAGGAGGTCTCTTAGTTTGCCCTGTCTGCTGCAGCTTTAGGTGGCGCAGTATAAAGAATCCACCTGCCAATGCTAGCGATCCAAGAGATGCATGTTCGATCCCTGGGTTGGGAAGATCCCCTGGAGCAGGAAATGGCAACCCACTTCAGTATTCTTGCCTGGAACATTTCCGTGGACAGAGGAACCTGGCAAACTACAGTCCGTGGGGCCACAAAGAGTCAGACATGACTGAGCAACTGAGCACGTGCACCCGTAGCTTTAGCGGATTTCATAACGGTGGGAGGAGCTGGGAGCAGAGAGTCTCATGTTGGAACTTTGCTGCAGATAATCTGTGCAGCTTTTGGTGTCTTTTCTTCACTCTCCTCCCCCGCCCCCCTCCACCACCCCCAGGCACAGTCTTCTGAAGAACAGCAGGGAAGGGGCAATGCTGGAACCGTTGGATGTTCAAAGCCCGGCATCTGGGCTGAACACAGGCACAGGAAGTTGGGTGATGGGGTAGGCTGGGCGTGTGGAGCTCACGGCCGGATGCGGTAACGGACAGGCACATCGTGTTCCGGCTGCATCAGCCCAAAGCCATACCTGCTGAGGTCAAACTCGGGGATGTCCACGTCCGGTGTGATCAGCTCCAGGTCAAACTGCGTCAGCACAAGGAACACGAATCTGGAGAGAGGCAGTGTCAGAGGCATGAAGGGGGAAAGGGGGGCATCCTCCTGGTCTGACCCCAGCTTTTACTCTGGGAAAACTGGGAAAGGAGGGTGAGCAAGCAGAGCACAAAGGCCACACGCTTCCGAGTCCTGGCTGACAGGCTGTGGGCAGCATGATGTGTGTCAATTCCAACCAAAGCATTTCAGAGCCAGAGCCTGCTCTCCAGCTCTCCCAGCTGCCTGGGCTTCATGTTGAGATGATAGGGCTGGAAGACGGGAAGAACCTGGCCCCTGAGTCCCTGCATGGAGGGGAAGAGCACCCCCCAAACCCACAGCTGACGTTGTATGAGTGGGAACCAAACCTGTACAAGCTTGGGGGTCGACTTGGGGGTCATCTGCCACAGCTTCAAAACTGAGCTTCTTCTGGTTAATACGGACACTGACCCTTCCTGATTCTTCCCACCATCCTCAGCCCAGGCCCCAGCAAACTCCTGGAACCCCGACTGTCTGCCCTAGTCTGGGCTGCTGCTAAACCACAGCCGCCTTCGTGAGATCAGAAGCGGGCACCCCTCCTCCAGACAGCCGTGGGGACGCTGGGAGAGCAGGACGCCATCGCCTGGAATGCTGTCCTGACACTCACACGGACCGTGTGCAGGTGCCATCGGTGGGCCCGTAGAAGGGGTGGCAGCCCAACCCCACGCAGTGGGATTGGTTCCACCAGCTGGATCTTACCGCTGCCTGTGTTAGGTAAGGGCAGCCTGATCCTCTACTCCTCTGGGCCCTACCATCACCCCGCCCCCACTGCCACCAGGTGCCCAATGCTGGCCCAACACACGGCAGGGAAGACCCTTTCATCTGACTAGATGAGTGCAAAAGAGGGAAGATGAGGACAGAGCGACGTCAGCGCTCCGGGCAGGGGAGCTGGGCGCAGACTCGGGCTCTGCCTCTGAAGGGCGTGTGACTCCTGTCGGGTTTCTTCCCCACTCTGGGCCTGTTTCCCCGCCTGGTCAAAGAGGGTCAAAGGGGTGGGCTGTGTTCCTTCCAGCTCTGAAGCTGCAGAGTGGTAGAGGGTGAGTTTATACCAGTGTGTTGGGGGGGTCTGTACCCACACCCGGACTTGGAGCGTGGCACCTTCATTCACCAGGTGCCTGACCGTGAGGAATGCTTTGACCTGTAGAGTCAGTTATCATGACGATGAACTGAGACAAAAGTAACAGATTAGCTAACTTACTGAACTCTATGTGCCAGACACTTTGCTAAGCATTTCGTATCCATTATCTCTTTCATCTGTCCAAAAACTTTCTGGAGTAGAAACTACAGTCAGTTCTACTGTAACACTTGTTTTGAACACGAAAATTCGTGCCAGTGGGATTTATCCATCAGGGTGCGAATGAAGCGTAACGCAATTTCACGTCTGCCTGTGGTCACTTCATCCGCAAGAAACACTAAGAGAATGAAAAACTGCACCCAGCTGAATGCAGCTGAGCAGGCATTCACAAAATGCACACTCCTAAACTCTGCCCCCAGCTACCTCAGTACACCAGGTGGGCGGTGCATCACACCTTTCCCATCAGGAGTCCAGCCACAGATAACCCCCCTCCCAGGCTTCAGTGTGACTCACAGCTCCATCCAATGTCCACTTCCATGGCAAACGTCAGGTCATCGCCAAAGTAAAGCATCGTATTTATTCTACCACTTAGGTGTTTCTATTTATTCCATTTAACATGTGTAAACCTGTGATAGGGCCCTAAAGTAAATCCTAAAGAAAATCAACCCTGAATATTCATTGGAAGACTGATGCTGAAGCTGAAACTCTAATACTTTGGCCACCTGATGTGAAGAACTGACTCACTGGAAAAGACCCTGATGCTGGGAAAGATTGAAGGCGGGAGGAGAAGGGGACGGCAGAGGATGAGATGGTTGGATGGCATCCCTGACACGATGGACATGAGTTTGAGTGAGCTCCGGGAGTTGGTGATGGACAGGGAGGCCCGGCGTGCTGCAGTCCACGGGGTTGCAGAGTCACACGACTGAGCGACTGAACAACAATAAACCTGTGCTACCGTATTTCCCAGGGTGCGTTCTCTTTTTGCGTCGTTGATGAGGTTTCTGAGTGCTGGGCCCCGGCCCTATCTCCACCACAGCCCTGTGGTTTTTATTGTGTGGTTTCCCACAGCACAGGGATTTTCAAGACTGCACTGGAAGTCTTAGAGTGGAACCAACTATAAATGATCTCCATTCTACTGCTGTGAAAACTGAGGCCAAAGGTTAATGGAATGTGCCCATTCACTAGCATAATGTCTGCACATTAAAGTCGTAATAGTAGTAATTACAATCATAACTTGTATTACAAGCCTACAATGAGCCAGGCAGTGGCTGAAGTACCTAGAAAGGTCCCGTTTACTTGTCCTGACACCCTTGGGATGTAAGATGATCAGTACCCCTATTTTACAGTTGCGGAAACAGAGGCAGAGGTTACCCAGCTGAACAGAAGGACAGGCGGATGTCATAGCCCTGGTTTGTTATCTAAGGGCCAAAGCGCACGGGGCCCATGGCTCCACGTGCCCGGTACTCACTGTTTGATGCTGTTGACGGCGTAACCCTTCCCCAGGCACTGGTTATGCCCTGCTCCCCACGGCAAGCTGTAGTTCTTCAGTCGCTTCCCATCTTTGTAAAAGTCTTTCTTCTCTGATCCATCAGGGTTCAGGAATCGGTTGTATTTAAATACCTGAAACAGGAAGAAGGTCCCTTTCTGACTCCATCCCCAAAACAGGGATGTATGGAGAAAAATGTCTGAAGATGTTTATCACAGTCTTGTTTATAAGAAAGAAACAGTGGAAACAGTGTAAAGCTCAGCTGATGGGGACTGGCTGCAAATGGTGGCAGCTAATGACACGGCTGAGCCTGGTCTGTGTGTGCTGACATTGGAAAGAACTTTCAAGACTGGTTGCTGGGTGAAAAAAGAAAGTGTCACAATATTGTGTGATTCTGTGATTATGTAAACACATATTTATTCACATGAGTGTGAGCATGTTGTGTGTCTGTAAAAAGACATAAATATCTAAAGGACACGCTCCCAACCACAGTTAGGGAACCCTGAGGAGGTGGCGAGGAAGGGGAATGAAGACAGATTTTTATTTGTAAATGTACATATATTCCTGTCTTAAATATAAAACAATTTAAAACAAATGAAATTAAAATTATTTTTACAAAAGAGAATGCCAGTTTTCTCTGGTTACATTGTAGAGTGGTAACGTGAAGAGTGTGTTTGAGCACGGGGCTTTTTGTAGAGAGTAGGTGGAAGGATAGGTGACTGGACCAGTGGGCAGACAGATGGGAGAGTGAGTTGATGATTGCTGCATGGAAGGATGGATGCAGGGATGGATGGTGGATGGATAACATGGAAGGATGGATGGAGGATGGATGCATGCATGTACAGTACAGAACATGGCACCCAGTAAACATCCAAACTGTTACAAATCGTGAAAGTTTGCCACATTTCGAAATCTAGGGAGAAGGAAAAGCGTTGAGAAGCTAACATTATAAGATGCTAAAAATAAGAAAAATTGCTCAGCTGGCCCTGCAAGGTGCTTAGTGTGCACCAGGCGCTATGAAGACCTTTCCTAACATAATCACATGTAATCTTCCTGACAACCCCATGGCAGTAGATGCTATTACGAGGTCCATTTCACAGGTGAGGAAATAGACACACAGAGGTGACAGTAATCTGGGCCAGGATTCACGGCAAATAAAGAGCCCAACCGGCTGCCGCTGAGACTGGGCAGAACGTGAATTCACTCATTTCCTCCCACGACCCCTGGTATGCCTTTTACCTCCGGGTCTGTGTAGATCTCCGGGTCCTTCTGGGGACTCAGGAAGGGAAAGAGGAGGAGGCGGTCCCCACGTCGCAGGCTGAATTCCCGCCCATCCGCCATGGGCAAGGCCAGGTCGGCCACGACCTCGCGGGTGATGAAGGGCGCGGCGGTGAGCCTGAGGCTCTCACTCAGCACGCTGTCTGCACGGGGCAGGTTCAAGGCGGGAGCGGTCAGCGGCGTCCCCTCCACCACTGAAATGCCACCCCCTGGCCCTCATCTGACAGAGGCAGGTGCAGAGACCGAGAGAGGGTGCCTGGCTCTCCCGCCATCGCAAAGCCAGGCCCAAACCAGCCGCGTGATGAGAGACATTTGCCACAGAGACCTCGGACATGAAGTTCTGGGTCTGATCCTAAAAGAAGCTGCGTGGGAAGGTGGGAGCCAGGCACATATCAGAGACAGCTGGAGAGACAGCAAGGTTTGGCTATGTCTGCCTGCCCAACAGACGTCCTCCTTCCGGAAACAGTTCCCTGTTTTCTTCCGGGGACCACCCCACCACCACCCTCCGGGGTTGGGCTGCGCATTCCACTCCCAACACCTGGGATTGCGCTGCGACTGGCTAATCAGAGCAGCCCAACCCTCCAGGCCTCATGATTGGCTCCGGATGGGCACATGACCTGAAGAGAGCCAATGAGAGCCATTCCTAGGACTTTGGATAGGAACGTGGCAGGGACACACACCCTCCCCGGGCAGGCAACCCGGTGTCACTGGCGGCCATCTTGCCAGCTCGAGACTGGAGCAGAAAATGGAGCTGAGGATGGAGAGAGACTGAGACCTGAGGGTGTCGTTAAACCACCTGGATCTACCTGGGCCTGGAGCTAGTCCCTCTAGACTTTTTAGTAACCTGCCCCCAGTGAAATCCGTTTACTGCTTCAGCCCCTTTAAGTTAGGTTTTCTGCCACCTGCAACCAAAAGCCTCCCACTAGACTATGAAACTCAGGTAGTGAAGACCCGGGCGTGGAGACACCAGGTGTGTGAAGATAGGAGGCCCAGGGCGGGGGCCTTAGGTCAGAGGAACTGATGGGAACCCATGATGGGGAGGAAGGGCTTGGGGGATGCCCATGACGCCCAGGTCTTTAGGGCTCTCTTGGAGGGTGTCTCACCCAGCACAGGCATGCTGTCCAAAACTTTCTGTGGGAGGGTGGTCATCTGTGATATGGGCTGCTCTGCTCCCAAAAGGACAGTCTCTAGCTCTCCACGGACAGCGGCCAGGGCCTCGGGGTTCTTGAGGAGAAAGAGCAGGAGCCAGAAGGCGGCAGGACCCATATTCCCCTGCAATGAGAAGAAGCCCCAGAGGGCAAAGCTGGGGTGAGAGTTGATTGGTCTGTGCCATGGACACAGCCCTGGCCCAGGTACAGGGGTTGGGAAGCCTGGGTTCCCACCCCACCCCCCGCATTACCCCCGTATACCTTCAGCTCAGGACATGGCTCAAACATGCTCTGCGGTTTTGGCATAGCCCCGTGCCTACTTCAAGGCCGTTCTTGGCGTCCCTGACCTTGAGCAAAATGACTGTGCTGAGGTCACACAGGTAATCTCTGCAGCTAATCAGTGAACTATTCACAGTGATTTCAGTGAATCTCCGTAGCTAACCAGACCACCCTACCTGCCTCCTGAGAAATCTGTATGCAGGTCAAGAAGCAACAGTTAGAACCGGACATGGAACAACAGACTGGTTCCAAATTGGGAAAGGAGAACATCAAGGCTGTATATTGTCACCCTGCTTATTTAACTTCTATGCAGAGTACAGCATGAGAAATTTTGCACTGGATAAAGCACAAGGGGGAATCAAGATTGCCGGGAGAACTATCAATAACCTCAGATAGGCAGATTACACTACCCTCATGGCAGAAAGGGAAGAACTAAAGCACCTCTTGATGAAAGTGAAGAGAGTGAAAAAGTCGCTTAAAACTCAACTTTCAAAAAACTAAGATCATGGCATCCAGTCCTATAACTTCATGGCAAATAAGGAAACAATGGAAACAGTGACAGACCTTATTTTGGGGGGCTCCAAAATCACTGCAGATGGTGACTGCAGCCATGAAATTAAAAGATGCTTGCTCCCTGGAAGAAAAGCTATGACCAACATAAACAGCATATTAAAAAGCAGAAACATTACTTTGCTGACAAAGGTCCATCTAGTCCAAGCTATGGTTTTTCCAGTAGTCATGTATAGATGTGAGAGTTTGACTATAAAGAAAGCTAAGCACCAAAGAACTGATGCTTTTGAACTATGGTGTTGGAGAAGACTCGAGTCCCTTGGACTGCAAGGAGATCCAACCAGTCCATCCTAAAGGAAATCAGTCCTGAATATTCATTGGAAGGACTCATGCTGAAGCTGAAACTCCAACACTTTGGCCACCTGATGTGAAGAACGGACTCACTGGAAAAGACCCTGATGCTGGGAAAGACTGAAGGCAGGAGAAGGGGACAACAAAAGATGAGATGGTTGGATGGCATCACTGACTCGATGGACATGAGTTTGAGCAAGGTCCGGGAGTTGGTGATGGACAGGGCAACCTGGGGTCGCAAAGAGTCGGGCATGACTGAGCGATTGAACTGAAAGGAACTGAATCAGTGAAAATGTTGGTAATAAGAACACAATGTATCAATTAAGATTTCTGTTGGGACTTCCCTGGCAGGCCAGCGGTTAATATTTCACCTTCCAATGCAGGGGGTATGGGTTTGATCCCTGGTCAGGAAGCTAAGATTGCATGTGCCTTGCCAGCAAAAAACCAAAACATAAAACAGAAGCAATATTGTAATAAATTCAAGAAAAGATTTTAAAAACAAAGATTATTGTTAAATCTGAGGATGGATGCATCCTTAGCCCCAATTCCCCATGCTTCCTTACATCCATGCCTCTTACCATGTGACTCTGTACTTCCTCCCATTAAAGGGATAGGATGTATTTCCTGGTCCCATGGATTCAGTCCCATCAGCCATGTGATGTGTTTTGGCCAATAGAATGAGGTAGAACTGACTGAACACAGGCATTAAGAGACCCTGTGCATTTCCACTTGCCTGGCGAGCTATCTGATCCCAAGAGGAGGCCAAGAAACACAGAGCAGAGCTGAGCTATCCAGTTGAGCCCAGTCTAGACCAGCTGACTCCTAGCAGCCCCACAGACCGGTGAGTTAAATAAACACTCATCAGGGTATGCCACTGAGTTTTCGTGGTCAGTTGTCATGCAACAATAGGGAACTGGTACAATATCTGAACGTTTGCTTTCAAATATTTGAGTATCGTATGTGGATATAGCAAAGCAGTAATAACCAATGGTGATCATGAAAGCTATTTGTTTCCTGAACAAAAATTATGTAAAACTTCTCAGGAGTTAGGTAATTAGGAAAATGGATAAAAACTTCTTGCTCCAAGACTTCATCCTTGGCTGAGCAACACTCAGGTATTCAGCATGTGGCTAAATATGTATGGGGTACCCTTAAATGAACTCCAGACATGGCTGGAATACAAATTAACCTTGATTCGGAGGAAGATTTTCATCTACCATAAATGACTCTCCTATCCAATCTTCATAATGGAATATTAAGTAGTCATCAAACGTCATGTTTACCCAGCAATTCTGTTACAGACACAACTGCACGTGGACAAAAGGACATTTGCACAAGGATATTTATCACAGTGCTGATGTAACAGCAGAAGACTGGGAGCAACCGCAAATCTAGCAACAGGAGATCAGTGAGATCAACGATGATCCATCCATAGGATGATGATACCAGCAGTGGTTAAAAAGGAACTGACTGTGCATTCAAATGTGTGGCTAGAGCCAAGACGCACCGAAGCAAGCTGCAGGACGGGGGCTCAGCGTGCTACCACTTGAATTTAAAGAGGGATATGTATTAATGAAGAGCACAGACCAGCTCTGGAAAGAGACTTTAGAACCTGGCAGCTGAGGTTGCCTCTGGGACAGAAGCTGGGAGGGGCATCAGTGACGGCGGGATGGATTTTCTTTCTCTTGAATTTCTCGTGAATTCAGAGGTGCCAGTTCCCTCGTGCAGCAGGCACGGGTATCACCCCACCTTTAACTGAAAAGGAAATCTAAGCACATCCAAGTCCTGCCTGCTGCCCAGCGTATAGTGGGGGCTCAATGATATTTGTTGAATAAATTATTTGTGTCCCTTTGGGCTGGGGACCTCCAAGGAAGCCTGGAACAGGGGCTGGCAGAGCCCTGGACCAGGACCAAGACCAGGCAGAATTGTGCAAATCCCGGCTGCCCACTTCCTGTGACTGTACAAGCCCCTCCCCTCTCTGGGTTTCAGAACCTCCCTCTTGGTAAAATGGGAGTAAAAACACACTCACTCCTGGGGTGGCCACAAGGAGTATAAAGGCTTCGCTCCTCAGGCTGAGTTCAGAAATGGTCTCTCCCTCTCACTGGCCCTTCCCTCAGGCTGAGAACCCATGGGGGCCCTGGACTCTTTCTGAGGTTTCCTCCAGCACCTCAGGTCCAGCTGATACAAGCAAGGTCACTTGCTGTCAATCACTTGAACAGCCGGTGGAATATAGGCGATAAATAATTCAGCTCTGGGTTAACTCAGTGCCAAGGCCCTTTCATCTTGTCCAGATGGTCAGATTGGGGCCACCGCTCATTAATTACAAAGCAGGACTGGGAAAGGAGGCTGCTCAGTCAACTCTGCTTTCAGGAGGAAGCTGTGGAGAGTTAGGGAGGTGATAAAGACTGCCTTCCACCCAGCTGCACAGAGGTGTGAGTGTGCGTGTGTCTATGTGTCTGATCACACAACCTTGAGATCTTTAGACCACTACACTGGAAGTTGAGTGTTCTCCCCTGGGGCCTTGCCTCAGCTCACCCAGGAGGACACTTCTGGTCTCATCTCATTCCCGCCCACAGCAAAGTCCACCTCCCAGCAGCATCCAGAACAGCATCCGAGCTCTGTTCTACATTTTCTGTGAACGTCACCCGGGAGCTGACCTCCAGGGGGCGCTCCCTGGGAGCCAGACCCAGTGCGCGGTAACTCACAGCGCCACCTTGTGGCCTCCCCACCGCACTGTCCGTCAACAGGAGCGGGGTTGGCCTGCAGCCTTGCCTGCGCGCATCGCTCCTCAGCCCATTTTCCTTCGGCGAACTTCCTCCACTTCACTCGCAGTCTGTGTGGACTGTCTGGGGCTGAACAAACCCCCTCCAGACCTCAGTGTGGTCATAGAAGCCGGCCTGGTCCAGTCAGTCAGTGATGGACTCAGAGGGGACGGGTGACCTGGGCTGGACCAGTGGGTACCAGACTTAGGATCTGCGCTAGAATTCAAGAGAGAAGCCCTCCGCCGCCGGGAGGAGTGGCTGCCAGGAGCTGCTGGTGGCCTTTCCTGCCGCCCCCGGGGCAAGTCCATCTGAGGCTCAAGAGAGCCCAGAACTGAGGGGTGGGGGAGATCACAGATAACATTTCATTTTCGGGGGGATTAAATTTTTTTTCTAAGGGAATGAAAGAATACGTGCAAAGCTGGTCCTGGACTGGACCCTGGAAGAGAAAAGGGACATGAGTGGAAAAACTGGGGAGATTTGAACGAAGTACGGACTTTCAATGACTAGTCAGCAGTGCTGACGGCTTAGTTTCCCCGCATGCTCTGTGGTTCTGTGAGAGGTTAACACTGGGGGCAGCTGGGTGAAGGGTATTTGGGAACTCTCTGTACTATCTTTGTGACTCTCCTATAACCTAAAATTATCTCAAAATCAAACTACCGAAGGGGGAAAACCCAGTTCTGTGCACAGCTATTATTCTTATTACCCTGACCTCCTCTTTTCAGATGGTGATATTGAAGCGACCTGTTGAAGGTCGCACAGCCAGTCAGTGAGCAGAGCTGGGGTTCCACCCGAGTCTGTCTGACCCGAAACACCGCTTTTGCTTTTCATGCTCACGGTGCAGCACCTCCACGATGGTGATTTCCCGTTGGCTGAGTGTCTGTAGACCTCCTCTCTGGTCTCCCTGCTGCCACTTCCCATCTACTACAGTCTGTTCTCAGCAACATAGCCAGAATAACCCCCCTAAAGCAGAAGGCAGGCCATGTCCCTCCTCTGCTCAGAGCCTTTAAAGGGTTCCCATTTCAGAGGAAAAGCCGGAAGTCCTCCCCGTAGCCTTCAGGGCCCTCCCTGGTCTGGCATCTGCCACCTCCCTGCCTTGTCACCCTCGTCCCCGCCTCAGGGCCTTTCACTCACTGTCTTCCCTCCCCATCCTACACATCTACATGGCTCATGTCTCCGCTGCCTTTGAGTTTCTGTTCAGATGCCACCTTCCTGGTGAGGCTTTCCTTGAGCACTCAAAAAAGCAGCCCCTCTTCACTCCCTTTCTCTGCCTTATCCATAGAACTCATTATCTGTAATACATCTTACAAGGTTATCAATTGTCTTCTCTCACCAGAATGTCAGCTCCTTAAGGGCAGGGATCTTTGTTCTGCTCACTGCTCTATTCCCACATCTAGAATGGTGTCTGGCACATGGGTGGCACACTAAATACTTCTTGAATTTTTTAAATGACTTTTAAAATTGTATTTATCTATCTATCTGTGTATTTATTTGGCTGCACCAGGTATTCACTCCGGCATGCAGGATATTTAGTTCTGGCACGTGGGATCTTTGAGTTGCAGTAAGGAACTCCTAGGTGCAGCACATGGGATCAAGTTTCCTGACCAGGGATTGAACTTGGGCCCCCAGCACTGAGAATGCAGAGTTCTAGCCACTGGACCACCAGGGAAGTCCCTTGAATATGGTTATTAAGCTCTGGTTATCAGCTAAGCACAGTTACAGGACTTTACCTGGATCACTTCCTTTCACCCTCCCCACAACGCCTTAAGGAAGGTCTTGCTGTCTCTGTTTTACAGAGGAGTAAAACGAGCTTCCCTGGTGGCTCAGACAGTAAAGTGTCTGCCTGCAGTGCGGGAGACCTGGGTTCAATCCCTGGGTCAGGAAGATCCCCTGGAGAAGGAAGTGGCAACCTACTCCAGTACTCTTGCCTGGAAAATTCCATGGACGGAGGAGCCTGGTGGGCTACAGTCCACGGGGTCGCAAAGAGTCGGACAAGGCTGAGCGACTTCACTTTCACTCTAAACTGAGGCACCAAGAAGTTAAGGATCTGACTTTCCAGGAAGTGGCAGAGATCCAGGATCCAAGTTCAGGGAGGTTGGTCACAGAGCCTGTGCCCCAAACTGCTGAGCTACTCAACCTCTTGGCCCTGCTCTCAAGACTCAAGATCTCGACGGGTCTTCTACTGGCAACAACTCAACCTGAGAGGACATCCGGACCCCAGCTCCCTCCCGGTTCTCCTGGCACTGCCAAAGGCTGTTCCCCGGACTTGCTGCCACTCAAGCCCCCAGGCCAGCATCCAGTTCCGCTGACAGAGGCCATTTCCATAAGGGATTCTGGGGACAGTTTGGAGCTCCAAGTCACTGCCCATAAATATGTTATTAGACACTGATGGGGCCCCAGATGCTGACTAAACCCACCCCATCCCTTGCCAGCCTCTGCCTGCAAGGACATTTTACCGTTCTGAGAGAAAACTAAAAATAAGTCATAAGTCGATGGGAGAGGAATTACCCAGAAACGTCAGCCTGTGCAACCGCCTGTCACTGCTGAGGTGGGGCCGAGAGAAGGAGGGGCTCTGGACTGGGGCGAGGGCTGGGGCCAGGCCTGGAGATGCAGTGCCCTCACTCGGCTTGCTCTCGCTGCCTGCAGCGTGCCGGCCATCACCAGCTCCACTGGCGGGGCTCCCCTTTGTTCCCAGAGTCTATCTAGTGCCTCCTTGTCTCCACGGCCACCACTGTCTGCTCACCATGTCCCCGCTTCTCAGAGCCTGTCCCTCCTCTGCTCAGAACCCTGCCAGGGCTTCCGTTTCACCCAGAAAAAAGTCTCGAGTCTTTACTGAGTAGGACCCAAGGGCCCTCCATGATCTCTGCCCTCAGTCCCACAGCCCACCCCCCAGCCCCCACTCTGCTTTGGCCGCACTCAACTCCTCATTGCTGCTCAAACACTTGGCATGAGCCAACCCCAGGGCCTTTGCACATGCTGTTCCCCCTTCCTGGAATATTCTATCCCCATACCCTCCCCAAGTCCCCAAATCTAGCTCCTTCTTATCATCCAGGGTTCAGCTCAGTCATCTCTTCCCCAGCGAGGCCATCCTGGCCAGAGTAGAGTAGACCCCCAGGACCTATCTAGTCATGACCTTGTTTTATATCCTTCATGTCAGCACCTAAAATCACCCTGCATGTTTTCTTGATGTCTCCCCCACCCCCACTCCTGGCTGAAATATGAGTAGCACAGAGTGGTGTCTTTGAGGTCCATGGTAAGTTCTCAGTGGAACTTTTATTTTTCTTGAGCAAGTAATTTATTTTCAGAATCCCCAATGCAAACATAATATATCAAATAATGAAGCAAAATTATCTAAGGTCATTGTAAATAGGATTCAACCAAGTTTGGCTTCAATCAAAATGGATTTTAGGTCTGTTTTTTTCCCTTTTTTTTATTAAAAATTTTTTATTGGAGTATAGTTGCTTTAAAATGTTGTGTTAGTTTCTGGATGATAAGCAAAGTGAATTAGCTATATGTACATACATATATATATATATATATTAGATATCCTTCCCATTTAGATCAACTCAGAGCACAGAATAGAGCTCCTGGAACTTCTAGACAAGTCTTCAAGATAACTGGTTTGCACACTTCAGTAATCTCAAGGTCATGAAAAACAATGAAAGGCACCAAAACTGTTCCATAGTAAAGAGAACTAGGAAGGCATAATGACTAAATGCAGTCTGTGATCCTGGGCTCGGTGCTGGACCAAGATGAGATTATTAAAACAACTGGCAAAACTGGAATGCAGACTGTATATTAGATAATGGTCCTGTATCTGGGTTAATTGCCCTGAATCTGCTCACTGGGCGGTGGAGATGGAAGAGAATATTCTTGCTCCTAGGAGACGCACAATGAAGAAATTAGGGGCAAAGAATCATGATGCCTGCAACTAATTTGCAAATGATTCAAGAAGACAATCAGAGTAGGAGAGAGAGAAAGCAAATGTGATCAAGTGGGGAATCTAACACTGTGAATCAACTATACTCCAATAAAAATAAATAAAATTGAAGAATGAAGGTGAAGTATATATGAGTTCATGAAACTATTCATACAGCTTCTCTAAGTTTGATATTTTTCCAAATTAAAAATTACATATTGAATGAAAGGTCCTGTTCATGAGACACTTTGACAGTTGAGAGAGTGAGGGAATGGGGGCAGACAGCTGGGTGTGTGTGCACAGACCCACACCCACACTCACAGTGGCCCACACTCACACGTGTACAGGCACACACACAGGCCCACGCCAGCACATGCACACGGACTCGCAGGCACGTTGCCTTAGTGTGCCTCAGTACACACGTGTGAGTGCACACACACACACAAGCACTCACATGCACAGCCTCACATCCGCAGCCGCTGGCACCCACCTGTGTGGCCCAGAGCTGCAGCACCAGGGCGCGAGCCTGCATCTCCTCCGACACGCCCATCTCCTCCAGGTGCAGCAGGTAACTCTCCAGCCATCTGCTCCGGTGGGCCCGGCTGGCCAGCCTGGTTGGGGACAACAGCTTCCACAGGCGACCTTTGACCTTGCCCACCCGGTCCTTATCCCCTGCAGAGATGGAGCACAGAGGATGGGGGTGGTTACAGCTCCACCTCCAGCCCAGGGCCACCCTGCCCCACCCTCCCCCCTGAGGCCAAGGGTCTTGGGGTG
>NW_011494610.1:3367055-3368512 GCF_000754665.1 Bison bison bison
CAGGGAGGTGGGTGGGGAGTTCCTGCAGGAGAAAGCTCCAGGGACCCCAGTCCTGAAATGCGGGCCTGGTCGAGAGGAGGTGCTCTGCCAGCATCTGTTAAATGAATGGGTTTCTTCGCAGAGCAGGGGAGGGAACAGGAAACAGGGAGCCGTGTGCTTCCTTCCCGGGGCCTGATCCCAGAGGAAGGCCAGCCCACGTGTGTGTGGAGACCCCAAGGGCACAGCGTCAGCCAGGAGAAATGACCGAGCGGACCATCAAGAGGGGACAGAAGGGTCTGGGCTTCAAACTCAACACCTGCAGGAAAGGGCAGGTGGAGTGCACAAGGGCGGAGGGCCAGGCAGGGCCCGATGGGAGGGTCCCAGGGCTGTACTCAGCTCCACCCCCCAGCCCCTCGGGCCTGACAGAGAAGGCACAGCCAGGGAGCCTGTGATTCCAGGAGAAGCTGAAACCCAAATGTTCACGTGGAATCCTCTCATGTTTTAAAGTTAGCATCTCAGTAAGTCATTTTTAATCACCGTGCGGGTCACAAAAACTTCTCTGAGGGTCCGCTTTGGCACCCGGATCACCAATTCACAAACACCATTAAGTAAACGACTGCGTGTTTACATTCCGGAAAACTGTGCGGTGGCCCACACAGGCAGACCGTCGAAGGCATAAAGTCAGTGCTTGCTATTCATATATTTTGCTAATGCTACAAGACGATGCTGCATTGACACATGTGCAAATATGAAATTTGTTCTTTTCTTTCCCCAAAATCACCCTTTGGAAAAGAAGGAGTCACTCGGATTGCTACAAAATTCCAAAGTACTAGCAACTCTCTCACTGACTTTTCTGAGCCGTAAAGCAGTGTTTCGGGAAGACCCAGCTACCCAGTGGCTCTAAATCAGGCTTCAGGTTACAGAATGTAAAACGGAGGCGAAGCTTATTTAAGCGCATTAATTAGGTTTTCACATAATACGTTCCATATGCTTTTCTTCCACCTCTAGACACTTTTTCAGGTGAAATACTCCTCAATTTAAAGCAATGTGGCCAACTGTTTGTCTGAAATACATGATTTTCCTGTTATGTATATTTGCTACGTGTTATGTGTATTTTCGGGGCTTCCCTGGTGGCTTAGTGGTAAAGATGCCAAGGCAGGAGGCACGGGTTTTATCCCGGGTCCAGGCAGATCCCACAGGCCACGGAGCAACTAAGCCCGTGCAAGTTGCAACTACCGAGCCCATGCACCTAGAGCCTGTACTCTGAAGCAGGAAAAGCCGCCACAACGAGAAGCCCTTGTACCACAGCTAGACAGTACCTCCCCTTGCCGCAACTACAGAATAACCCTGTAGCAACGAAGACCTACAGCAGCTCGTAAAAAAAAAAAAAAAGAATCATAATAAAATAAATAAATAAAACAAAAGATCCAGGAAAAAGTCTTAAAAAAAATAAGCAAAAAAAAAAAAAAAAAAAAAAC
>NW_011494610.1:3368612-3376320 GCF_000754665.1 Bison bison bison
ACCCAACAACTATATTGGCAATTTGGTAAAATCAGCTTAACATTTTTAGAGCCCTTAGAATAGTACAGGACACACAAAATCTTACACAAGATTTCATTATAGCTACTCTATTAGGAAAAAGCAGTGTCCACACCAGTGTGTTTACCATGCATTTGTGGGCAAAAGAGAAAAGAAAGAACATCATCATGTCTGCTTGTATTCGCATGAAGGAACTCTGGAAGGATCCAGGAGAAACCAGTAACACCAGCCGACTGTGGGTGGGCGGGGTGGGGGGACAGGCTGGAAGGAGGGACAGGCTGGAAGGACGGGAGACGCCTCACTGTCACCATTCTATATTTTCAACGTTTAGTCACGTGAACCAAAATCTGGCACCAACCCCAGCCCCGTAAAGAATTTCCAGCGAAAGAGCACAGATTCATGGATGGATAGATTCAAAAAGTCCATTCTATATTTCAATCAGATGATACGGGAGTGAAGAAAGAGGTTCTGGAAAACCGAGTTTGGTGACTCCACCTGCCAGCCTGCTGACGGAGATGACACAGGTACCCGAGATAGAGTCTGAATAAGCCACTTCCTGAAAGGCGAGGTGAGAAGAGAGCGACGTCTCTCCACGGTTAGTTTACACAACGTGTGAGCTTAACCACGGTTGCTCGACAACATCAATAAGGAGATGTTGTTTCATTTCCAGCCCTAATTATTTCCACGTTTAGGTTGACTAAAAAGACAAACCACACCAAACAAAAAACAAAAAGCCCTTCCTGCTGGGAAAACCAGGGCTTGCTGTATTTGGAGCTGAGTATAACTGGGGTGTACTGTATTTCACTCGTGTGCTGGGAGAAGGGTCAAGACTAACTCTGTCCAGAAAGAAAGCCGCAAGTCACATATGCTGACTGAGCGCATAAAATGTGGCCACTCAGAATCGGGATGTCCTGTGAGTCAAAAGTGCCTACCAGTTTTCAAGTCTTGGCGACAGACACAAAATGTAAAATATGACAGTAATTTTATATTAATTACATGCTAGAATGCTAATAGTTTAGATATATTGAGATAAAGAAAAATATTATTAAAGTTGATTTTACCTCTTTCTTTTTTAAATTTAATTTTGTGTATTTATTTTATTTTTATGGGATTTTTCCCCCCCGACTGCACCCTGTGGCATGTAGAATCTTGGTTTCCCAACCAGGGATTGAACCCGTGTCCCCTGCAGTGGAAGCTTGGAGTCTTAACCACTGGAATGCTGTGGAATTCCTATTTATCTTTTTTACAGCTTCCCTTGTAGCTCAGTCGGTAAAGAATCTGCCTGCAGTGCAGGAGACCCGGGTTTGATCCCTAGGTTGGGAAGATCCCCTGGAGAAGGAAATGGCAACCCACTCCAGTATCCTTGCCTGGAAAATCTCATGGACAAAGGAGCCTGGTGGGCTGCAGTCCATGGGGTCGCAAAGAGTTGGGCACGACTGAGCAACTAACACTTACTATTCTTTTTTAAATGTGTCTACTAGAAAATGTAAAGTTACGTATGTGGCCGGCACCCTGTTTCTACAGGATGGCACTGTTTTAGCCATTGTTGTTCAGTCGCTCAGTCCCGTCCAACTGTTCGTGACCCCATGAACTGCAGCAGTACAACACTCAATTGATAACAACGGTTACCTTGGAGACAGATGTAGAGGGAGTGAGGTCAAAACAGTATATGCCTTCTCTGCAATATTTTATTTTTTCACAAGAGGCAGGGGAGCCCACTTAAGAGCCCAAGCTCTGGAGCAGAGTGCCTGACCTTGAATAAGGCACCTCACCTCTGAACATCTCGGTCTCCTCACCTATAAATTAGGGTAAGAGTACTCACCACATAGGGTTGTACAGGGATTGAATGCATTCACATATAAAGCCTGAAGAGTGATGCCTGTCCCAGGCATAATAAAAATTAGCTATATTGTTAAACAAAGCTGAATGAATGTTAGTAAATTATTAGTCCAAGAGGAATGTATTCATGTATTATTTCCATAATTAAGAAATAATAAATGGTGAAATAAAGATCACCTAGCTTGCAGCCATACGACCCAGGTTGAGATCCCAGCTCTGCCCCTTCCTAGGAGGATAATCTTGGGTAAATCGTTCTCTATTTCTGAGACTCAGTTCCCCATCTGAAAAACGGGGGCAATCTGGCTCAGAGGACTGAAAAAGATCACACACGGAACATACTCCGTACTGGAAGGGGTTTGGCAAATTGCACTGGCTATATCCCGCCATTCTTATAAGGTATTATTTATCAGCCCCCATGTAATGACTCGAGGCTGTGAATCAGAACCGCCAGGCTCATATGATCAGTAACTTGGTTGGAAGCAGGAGAAACAGGTTCAATCCCAGACTTCCCATGCTGTGTGGGCTTGGCTTGAGGCCCTGTCCATCTCTCTGAGCCTCAGTCGCATTTTTTTTCTCAAACATTTCTTTTTTTATTTGGCTGCACCAGGTCAGCTGCAGCACTCGGGATCTTCACTCTTCACTGAGGCACGCCAGATCCTTAGTTGAGGCATGTGAGCTCCTAGCTGTGTCCTGTGGGATCTACTTCCCTGACCAGGGCCCCCTGCATTGGGAGTTCAGAGTAGCCACCGGACCACCAGGGAAGTCCCTCAGTCTCCCCATGTAAAGCAAGAAGTCTAGGCTTGGAAACACCTCTGTCCCCTGGAGACCCAAGAGTACAGCTCAGCAAGGCCCCCAGTGGAGACATATTTTTAAAGTCTTATGTTTCACCTTTAAAATGCATTTGATTTTTGCATTAGACCCTGTGATTCTTTAATATAAGAATGCTTTCCCCTCCCCAAACAATATTCAAATAAAACAGCCAATAATCCAGTGAAATGATTATTCCAAAAAGAAGCGGTTTGCTTAGCTCAGGGCTCCATTTAACTCCCTACTGCCCCCCAACTCTCTCCTGTATGAGAAGCACCAAATTCAATTGTCTAAGGGTCCCCAAAAGCTCAATCTTCTTTTAAAATGTTTATATTTCTAAAACCAGAGGAATAATGCATGAGAATAGTAAACAACAACAACAATAATAATAATAAAAGAAAAACAAAGAAACTCTAAGACAGTGGTCCCCAGACTTTTTGGCACCAGGGATTGATTCAATTTTCCAGGGAAAACAGTTTTCCACAGGTAACATGACAATGAATATCTGTGGATCTGTAGACACATGGGAGCATCTCTGTGGGGTAACTCCAAGAAGCGGAAGTACAGGATCAAAGGTGTGTGTATTTTATGCTGATAGGTTCTACCAAATTGCTTTTCCAAAGTAGCTGCAGAGCTTCACATGCCCCATAGCAAGCTCTGGGGGCCCTTCTGCACCCCAGCCTCCAGGCCTAAGTAGAGAAACTGTCTCCCACATTGCCACCTGCTGCCCATACTGAGAAATGCAGCCTTCCCATACCCAGCCCAGAGCTGCTCCGGGGGTAAAAGGGAGGGTCCCTCTCTGCATCTACCCAGACTCCTCCCGGGCATCTGTACAGAAGAAACAGCAACAGAGAAACCACTCTTCCCCCGAGAAGCAATCAGTGCGGGCCGTGCTCCGTGCACTAGGTTTTGCAGTCAAACAGATCAAGCTTCTACCTTGCTGCTCTGCCACCTACCAGCCATGTGTCTATGAAAAAGACTTCACTTCTCTGAGCCTCAGTTTCTTTACCTGAAAAAAGAGTTTAATAACACCAACTTTCATCGGAAGGACTGATGCTGAAGCGCCAATACTTGGCCACCTGATGCAAAGAGCCCACTCATTGGAAAAGACCCTGATGCTGGGAAAGATTGAGGGCGGGAGGAGAAGGGGACGACAGAGGGTGAGATGGTTGGATGGCATCACCGACTCAATGGACGTGAGTTTGAGTAAACTCCAGGAGATGGTGAAGGACAGGGAAGCTTGGCATTCTACAGTCTGTGGGGTCACAAAGAATTGGACACAACTTAGCGACTGCACAACAATACCAACTTCTCAGCACTGATGTCAGGATTCGATAAGATAAACAGCTGTCTCAAAAAAGACATTAAGAATCATGAACAAGCAACTCACAAAGAGGAAAAGCAAATGGCTGGTAACACTAAAAGATGTTTTTTCATCACAGGATGAAATGCCCATAAAGCCAGATGCTCTTTTTTGCCCATCAGATTAATAAGGATTTAAAGATGCAATGGCACCCCACTCCGGTACTCTTGCCTGGAAAATCCCATGGATGGAGGAGCCTGGTAGGCTGCAGTCCATGGGGTCGCTAAGAGTCGGACACGACTGGGGGACTTCACTTTCACTTTTCACTTTCGTGCATTGGAGGAGGAAATGGCAACCCACTCCAGTGTTCTTGCCTGGAGAATCCCAGGGACGGTGGGGCCTGGTGGGCTGCCGTCTATGGGGTCGCACAGAGTCGGGCACGACTGAAGCAACTTAGCAGCATCATAACTGCACGCTCACAAGGTTGTGGGAAAATGCAAATTAAAATGACCAATTACTTACTTCTGCCCATTAGACTGGCAAACCACTGGAAAGACTGATAAATCTGGTGAGGAATGAGCAGACGCCTTCCCTTTGGGTAGGCGTATGAATTGCTCCATGGCTTTGTAAAAGATACAGTAACAGCTAATAAAAATTTTAATGTGTATGCCCTTTAACCTGGCAAATCCACTTGCAGGAAACTGTTAGAGAAAAATAAAATCACCAGATTGTAGAAGAGATAACAAGTACAATGAAGTGCTATGACAGTCACACACACACAAAGGAAACAATTATTAATATCCACTGGAGTGGGGTGGCCTCTACACAGTGACCTGAAAGAGCCAGAAGGATGTCTGGATTTTTTATGCTGATTTTCACATCCTTCTGCTTTGCTATGCACTGTGTGTATATATATATAGTATGCTTGAGTTAGTTTTATAGATTTTCTGGGCTTTTCAGGGTATAGTATCAGATCACTTGCAAATAGGGATAGTTTTATTTCTTCTTTACTCATTATTATATCGGTAATTGATTTCCCTTATCTAATTGCATTGGCTAATGCCTCTAGAAGATGTTTGAATTAACAAGGGAGATTGTGCAGCTATATTGTTAGGTTAGAAAATTAAGTTGTAGATAATACATATAATCCATTTTTGTAAATACACACAGTGACACTTTAGATATATATATATTTGTCTCCATTTTTAAAATAGAGTATCCCTACAAAACACTGTAGGGATGTATCAGCATGTTAACACTGGTTTCCATAGGAAGATGGGTTTGGAAGAGTATTATTACTTTTTCCTGTCTACCTCTATCATAAGAATGTGTTTCTTTTTAAAAACATATTTATTATGTGGCCGTGTCAGGTCTTCACTGCGGCATACGGGATGTTTGATTTTTGTTGTGGCAGGAGGGCCATTTACTTGCAGCACGTGAACTCTTAGCTGAGACACGTGGGACCTAGTTCCCTGACCAGGGATCAAACCCGGTCCCCTTGCATTGGGAGCACAGAGTCTCAGCCACTAGACCCACCAGGGAAGTTCCTAGGTTTCTTTCTTTTTTATATACATATAATTGAAAATTTTTACTGATTTTATTTTTGTTATATTGTTATTTTTGCCTTCACTGAGGCTTCGTTGCTTCGCACGGGCGCTCTCTAGCTGCGACGAGTGCTGTTTTTGTTGTGGTGCTCGGGCTTCTCACTGCGGGGGCTTCTCTTGCTGCGGGGCACAGGCTCTAGTGAGCGGGCTTCAGCAGCTGCAGCTCAGGGGCTCAGCGGGTCATGTGCTGTTGTAAGCATTGAATGGCACAATATTTACGCTGGTATCTGGCGCAAAGAAACTGCTCAACAAAGACTATTTTTTTCTTATTACCTCAGCCAATCCTAACAGCCACCTTCTAGGAAGATCCTACTGTTCTCTCCATTTTACAGATGGGATCACTGAGGCACGGAGAAAAGACATAAGAGCCAGTAAACACCTCAAGCCACCTGAGCCCAGAGTCTGTCTTACAACTGCCCTCAACTGCCCCTCCAGAGAGAAGACTCAGCAAAAAGAAGTTAAGTAACTTGCCCTAAATCACCAGCAAGGAAGAAGCAAAGTATTGATTCAAATCCAGGTCTTGCCGCAAGTTTCTGAGACCAGGACACAGTGTTTCTCCACCTTCCCATGGCTGAGTTGTCAGAAACTTGTCAAAAATGCATGTCCCAGTCTTCCTGAAGAGAGTGAAAGTGTTAGTTGTCCAGTCCTGTCTGACTCTTTGCGGCCCCATGGACTGTAGCCCGTCAGGCTCCTCTGCCCATGGAATTCTCCAGGCAAGAATATTGGAGTGGGTTGCCATGCCCTTCTCCTAGGGATCTTCCCGACCCAGGGATCGAACCTGGGTCTCCTACATTGCTTTGCCTACAAAGGTCCATCTAGTCAAAGCTATGGTTTTTCCAGTGGTCCTGTATGGATGTGAGAGCTGGACCACAAGGAAGGCTGAGCACCGAAGAACTGATGCTTTTGAACTGTGGTGTTGGAGAAGACTCTTGAGAGTCCCTTGGACTGCAAGGAGATCCAACCAGCCAATCCTACAGGAAATCAGTCCTGAATATTCACTGGAAGGACTGATGCTGAAACTGAAGCTCCAATACTTTGGCCACCTGATGCTGACATATTAGAAAAGATCCTGATGCTGGGCAAGATTGAAGGCAGGAGGAGAAGGGGATGACAGAGGATGAGATGGTTGGGTGGCATCACCAACTTGATTGACATGAGTTTGAGCAAGTTCCAGGAGATGGTGAAGCAAAGGGAAGCCTGGCACGCTGCAGTCCATGGGATCACAAAGAGTCAGACACGGCTGAGTGACTAAACAACTCCTACATTGCTGGCAAATTCTTTACCCTCTGAGCCACCAGGGAAGCTCATTCAAATCGAAAGGACTGGGATGGTGCTTGGAGATTTATTAACAAAGGCCCGAGAGGACTCTTCTCCCTGGGGAAGCCTGAGACACAGTGGCTGGGGGAGACTGAACCCCAGGGGTTCCTATGGGCCTGGTGCCCTGAATCCAGCAGGAAGCTTTCTACCAATATTGATCCCCCTCTGTAGCCATGAAAACGAAGGCGGTAGGTTTTTGTAAACCCATGTGGGAAGTTCTAGATGTGGAGCTCAGTGAAAACTCTGTAGCAGAACAATTGCTCCAGAGCGCTACACTGATGTTACAAAAGCACAGGGCTAAACAGGGCTAAACGTGAAGGCATCTGCGCTCAGGAAGGCACGCACAACAGCGTGCACAGCCGCCTGAGACACAGCCACACCTGGAAGCCGCCCAGGCACCCCGCAACCAGGAACGTTCAACAAAGTGTGATAATCACTCCAATGAAATACTGCAGAGCAACGAACAAGAAACCATAGACACATACAACAATCTCCATGAATCTTACAGATGTAAAGTTGAGTGAAAAAAGTCAGACATCCAAGTGCACATATTCTATGATTCTTTTTATAGGAAGTTCAAGAACAGGTAAAACTAGCCGAGGTGGAAGAAATCCATAGAGTGGCTAACTCTAGGGGGTGGATATTGACCGGGAAAGGGCATGGAAAGTTCAGATTTATCTCTCAGCTGTGCATTTAGGACTGTGTGCTTTCTTGTATATACAATATACCTCAATAAAAAAAAAAAAAAAAGAATTCTGTGTGTGTGTTTAGAGAAAACTCTCCACGCTCGTAATAAAGGTCCCCTCTGCGGAGGGGAAGG
>NW_011494610.1:3376420-3377184 GCF_000754665.1 Bison bison bison
CTCCTCAGCCCGGGCAGCGGGGCTCTGGCAGAGGGCACAGCCCGGGCAGAGGGGCTCTGGCAGAGGGCACAGCCCGGGCAGAGGGGCTCTGGCAGAGGGCACAGCCCGGGCAGAGGCCTGGGGCCAAGGGGGCGGCCATGGCTGGGTCCAAGGACTGCCAGGTGCTGGGCTGGAGTGGCCTGGGAGTCGCCAGGGCCCGTCACACAGGGCTGGCCGTCAACGCGGGAAGGCTGGCCCTGACCTCAAGGGCAACCGAGGGGCGTCTGAGCAGGAGAGGGCCAGGGCCTGGTGGGGGAGTACGGAGAGAGGATGAGACACAAGAGCAAGTGTAAGCCCTCGTGTGTGTGGTGTGCGCACACACACACCATACACACAACACACACACATTCATACTGCCCTCAGGAATGCTCCCAGAGAAAATGTCTCCACCACCCAGGTTTTCCCTTTCAAAGCTCCAGGAGCCCAGCCCCACCGGCCTCAGTCCTGGGAGGGAAACCACAGATTTTCACCTTTTCCACGTGGTGAGAGGGAACAGGACTTCTGAGAGAGACACCGAGAGGCCCTGACCAGCCTCCCGAAGCTCCTCCTAAGTCTCTGGATCGCCCAGGACAGGGATTCTCCCAAGGAGAGAATGGAAGCAGGGATGGGGCGGAGGGCTGAGAGACGCCTGTCTAGTCCCCACTTAACCCCTCATTTACACAGTGCAAGTGTGCAATAAGTCTTCAATGAACGTTCTATCAATGGATGGGTGGATGGATGGGACG
>NW_011494610.1:3377284-3378457 GCF_000754665.1 Bison bison bison
AAAAAAAAAAAAAAAAAAAGAATTCTGTGTGTGTGTTTAGAGAAAACTCTCCACGCTCGTAATAAAGGTCCCCTCTGCGGAGGGGAAGGAAAGTGGCGGACCTGGATGAGGAGAAGGTGGAGAACTCTCATTAGTCCCTCTCAGTTATTCTGTTGGGCTTGAATTTCTTATAACCAGCATAAAGGACTTGTAAGAATTTCTAAAGAAAAAAGAAAAAAATTTTTAAAGCAAATTAAATCTTAAACCTGGAAAGGAAGGACACAGACACAAAAGGTCCCCAAGCCCCACTCCAGATGTGCTGCATCAGAATTTCCAACAGGAGCCCCAGCTCTGGTCCAGGCCCTGCCTCCCCACCAGTGTGCTCTTACATACCCCCTCAGGACAGGGACCTCACTACCTCAAAGGCTTTATAATGTTTTCCTTCTCGTGTCATCTATGATCCTTCGGCTTGAGGGTGGACTTCCTCTCTGGGCCCCTCTGCCAGCCCCACAGCTCACCAAAGACCCCACGGTGCTTACCCGCTGACAGGGAGCCACGTGCCAGCTTGGGGAGCAGCAGGTCAAGCTGGCGGAAGGTGTGGAAGACGTCGGCTGAGTGGACACGGTCCTGGGCCTGGCTCTCCTGGGTGTGCGCCGGTGCCTCAACGCCGTACTGGGTCAGGTAGCCGGCTCTGGGGGCGGCAAGCAGAGGGTCAGCAGGCCGTCTCTGAATGGTCCCAGCTGAGCTCTCAGGGCGGCCTACGAGCTCTTCTTCATTTGTACCCCTGGGGAGCACCAGATTTTCCTACCCTGTGTCAGGGACGGTTCTGGGCCAGAGAGTCAGCAGAGAAGCAAACACACAAAACACTCAAGACAGACGGAGGAGGGGAGGTGTCGTGGGCCAGCCGGGGCTCAGAGGGAAGGGCAAGTGGGAGAGGGAGGGGAGGAGCGCTCCTTCCGTCAAGCTGCAGGATGGGCAGAGGGAGGGGTCCAGGGCACAGGGAAGAGCCAAGCTCTGCCGCAGGAAGGAGCACAGATGTGCTGTTGGAAGCGGGTAAGCAGAGCAGGTGGAAGGGCGAGATGGGGGCCCTGGGTCAGGAAAAGAGGTTCCTGACCCTGGAGAGGAAGTCAGGGCAGGCTCCTCGAAGGAGGCAGGATCTGAGCTGGAGCCTGCAGCATAAGCAGCGGACAGGGG
>NW_011494610.1:3378557-3379285 GCF_000754665.1 Bison bison bison
GGTGGGTGGATGGATGGGAAAGAGGGAGGGAGACTCGGTGGATGGGAGGATGGATGGGTGGATGGGAGGATGGGTGGATGGGTGGATGGGAGGATGGGTGGATGGATGGATAGCTAGAACACAATCCCAAAAACACTAATCTTAGAAGACAATACAGGGCCACCATGATTCTGAGCTCAGTTATCCAAGCTGTTCTCCTACCTTTTCCCTGCATCCCATTCCCCTCCCCTCCTCCCGTCTTGGCCTCCACGCCCCCTAGAGATGGCAAGTTCAAGACCCGCCCATCCCACTGGACTGGGAGGAAGCAACCCTTCCTTCAGAACGGCTGGAACGAGCTCCCTCCAGAGTGTACCTCCGGCCCCCACTGATGCTGCTGCATCAGCCCGGAAGGAATTCCCTCCTCCTCCTCCAAACGTGTAAGCCCTGGGTCCTCATCTCCAGACAAACGCCCTCAGTACCCCCTTACGCCAGAAGCTGTAAAGGTGCAGCCCACAGCCTGGATTCAGTCCAGAAACGTGTTTGGTTTGGTTAATCGTGTTTTCCTAAAAACAAACTGAATGCATGTTTAAACATGGGGGGAAATTCACACAAAATCTTGGATGGCATCACCAATTCAATGGACATGAGTTTGAGTCAACCCCGGGAGTCGGTGATGGACAGGGAGGCCTGGCGTGCTGCAGTCCATGGGGTTGCAAAGAGTCGGACACGACTGAGCGACTGAACTGAAC
>NW_011494610.1:3379385-3390592 GCF_000754665.1 Bison bison bison
AACCGAACACAAACCCGGATTTGCCCCTCTGTCTCGTCTTGAGAGAGGGGAGAGTCCGGCTACTGGCAGCCTGCAGTCCTGCCTGGCAGCCCCAGGCAGGAGGGGAGTCACTGCCACCCCTCTCAGACGGGAACGAGCGGGCAGAGTCACACGGCCCTCCCCCGGCCCTGAGGGCTCCGTGACACCCAGTTAAACACCTGTCACCATTTGTCACCCTACTTGTACTGGTGTTTTTTTTTTTCCTTAAAGCAGAAAACTAGTTCCTTAGATAAAATTTATACCAAAACTAGGCAATGAAAAAAAAAACCCAGAAAAAAAAGAAAACCAGGAAGAACCACGAGATTTCACACTGTGCACGTGACACCCTTTCTAAGGCTCCTTCACTTTGAAATAAAACCTAACAGCTGAAGACAGGCAGGAAGTGATTACATGACCTGTAAATGCATGTTTGACCCATAGGTGGCGCTAGGGGCAAGGCAGAAAAAGCTGGAATAAGGCTGGGAATAAGAGGTCTGTGTGCTCACTCCCTCGCTCATGTCCGACTATTTGCCACCCCCTGGACTGTAGCCCCCCAGGCTCCTCAGGCCATGGGATTTTTCAGGCAGGAATTCTGGAGAGGGTTACCAATTCCTCCTCCAGGGAATCTTCCCGACCCAGGGATCAAATCCACGTCTCCTGCATTGGCAGGTGGACTCTTTATCACTGAGCCACCTGGGAAACCCCAGGGACATCACAGTAAATGAGGGGTCGGGAAAGGCCTCCCTGAGGAGGTGACCCTTGAGACAAGACTTGAATGAAGGGAGGTGGGAGCCGTGCAGACGTGTAGAGAACAGCATTCTTGGGCAAGGGAACGGAAACTGCAAAGGCCTTGAGGCGGGAGTGTGCCTGGCCTGTTCAGCAAGGAGGCTGGTGAGGTGACCCCGGAGGAATCAAAGTCAGAACTCTGGATGGGACTGAGGGGGGCTGGGGCACACACAGGACGGGCGGGATCCCGAGAGCTGGGCTCCGTGAAGACGCGCCTCCCCATCAGCACACCTGTCATCCAGCTCACCCACTGCCTCTGTATTTCAGGGGCTGCAGATGGCGACAAAAAGGCCGGAAGCTGCTGCCAAGCCGGGAATCAGGAGCTGCAGCCAGGGCTCAGGCCTTGAAGACACAGGAATCCACTTACACCTGCCCCCAGCGCTGAGCCTGCTCTTACCATGGACCTAAACAAAAGACTCTTGAGAGTCCCTTGGACTGCAAGGAGATCCAACCAGTCCATCATAAAGGAGATCAGTCCTGGGTGTTCATTGGAAGGACTGATGTTGAAGCTGAAACTCCAATACTTTGGCCACCTGATGCGAAGAGCTGACTCATTGGAAAAGACCCTGATGCTGGGAAAGATTGAGGGCAGGAGGAGAAGGGGACGACAGAGGATGAGATGGTTGGATGGCATCACTGACTCAATGGACTTGGGTTTGGGTAGACTCCAGCAGTTGGTGATGGACAGGGAGGCCTGGAGTGCTGAGATTCATGGGGTCACAAAGAGTCGGACACGACTGAGCGACTGAACTGAACTGAACTGAAATAGACCGAGCTGCCACCATGTGTCCCCTACCTCCCCCAGAGCCTCAGCTTCTCCTCTGACTTCTCTACCCTCACAAGCATACAGGATGGCAGGAACTAGGAGATCTGGGGGCTCCCCACTGTGATCTTGTTTTGGGGGGCCTCTCTGGACCTCAGTCTCCCCACCATACGATGACAGGGTGGACCAGACCAGCATCACCCAGACCAGTCATAGCCCTTGAAGGTATCTGCGCCAGTCCAGGGTGAAATGAGAAAAAATGAACCCAGCAAGGGTCATGCTTGAGGGTGTAGGCTCTGCAGCCAGCCCCCCCAGGGTCCCAACTGTGAGAGACTGGGCAAATGACCTAGGTTCTCCAGGCCTTAGTTTTCTCATCCATCAAATGGGGTTTCTGAGGCACCTGCTTCATAGAGCTATTGTGCAGATTAAATGATTAGCACCCACTGATCCTACATGTACACATGTGTCATAAATGTCCCAGGGTACTCATATGTGTCAGCAAATGCCTGTCCTTTATTCTGAAACTGTGTTTCTGTAATTTTTTCGAGCGGTTGAAATGTCTTGCTTTTATGAGGTGCTGGTTATTAATGGTGCCACCAAAAATCAATACACTGTCCTTACTGAATCTCTTTTCCTCACTACCTGTGGCCATGTTCCTCTATCCACCGGGCCATCACGTCCTTCAGCAGGTCCCATCAACCTCATCCCCCAGAGTGAAGTGAAAGTGAAAGTCGCTCAGTCGTGTCCGACTCTTTGTGACCCTATACAGTCCCTGGAATTCTCCAGTCCAGGATACTGGAGTAGGTAGCCTTTCTCTTCTCCAGGGGATCTTCCCTACCCAGGGATTGAACCCAGGTCTCCCACATTGCAGGTGGATTCTTTACCAGCTGAGCCACAGGGGAAGTCTAAGAATACTGGAGTGGGTAGCCTATCCCTTCTCCAGCGGATCTTCTCAACCCAGGAATTGAACCAGGGTCTCCTGCATTGTAGGCAGGTCCTTTACCAACTGAGCTACCAGGGAAGCCCAAAGCTGTCCCAGTTCTCCCCACGGCCTGGTCCAGAGCACCATCCTCTCTACCTGGGCAGCTACAGCAGCCTTCTAACAGGTCCCCCGGCCTCTCTCGTGTTGTGACCCACCCGAGCTATGATCCAGTCTCCATCCAGCAGACAAAGAGAGTTTTTAAAGCTCTAAGTCCAGGACTTCACCGGTGGTCCAGTGGTTAAGAGCCCGCCTTCCAGTGCAGGGGACACGGGTTTGCTCCCTGGTTGGGGAACTGAGATCTGACGTGCCATGGGGCTACTGAGCCGGCACATCACGATGACGAGCCCACGTGCACAGCCAAGACCAACACAGCCAGAGAAATAGACAAATATTCAAAATACAGTTCTACATCCAATAGTGTCACGTCCTCTGCTTACACCCCAACATCACTCATCTTACTTGGAATAAATTCCATAGCTTTGAGGTTCTGTGAGACCTGGTTTCTGCCAACTTCATCCTCATTGCCTTGCCCCATCTCCTCAGCTCATTAGGCTCCAGTCACACTGGCCGTCTTTGCCAAGCATCTGGGTGACCAGCAAGGCCCCTTTCCTGGCCTGTGTCTCCTTTACGACCCATAGGCTGAGGACCAGGTGACCACTCGGAGTCCCAGGTACAGAATGGCATCTTGCAGCCTTGGCTTTGGAGCATCCCAAACTGCTTCTGCACCCATAAAGTCCTCTTGGTGCCCTTGGCCACTCTTCACGGCAGTCCAGAGTGCGGGGCTCACCTGAGCAGGAAGCCGTAGGAGAACTCGAGGAGCCCCATTTCGTGCCAGCCACTGCCCGCTTCCACGGTGTCACCCAGCAGAACAGTGCGGAGGTTGGTATACATGGCATCCGTGAGCACCTGCAGCTCTTTGTGGAGGAGAGTCCTGGGGCAAGGAGCAAAGGAGTGAGAGTGCAGCTTCCAAAAATATACATATATGCACACAAGCACCTCCTTCCCCAGACCTCAGAGTCCCAGGGCTCCCGCTCCTCTTTGGAAACAGAATGATATTATTATTTCTATCACTGCCAACAACGGCAACAGTTATTATTTATTGTGCCAAACACAACGATCTCACTTCATCTTTTGACCACACCAGGGATAGCAGTTCCTATTATGATACCCATTTTACAGATGGAGAGACTGAGGGACAGAGAAGACAGTAACTTGTCCAAGGTCACCCAGACAGTAAGTGATAGAGCTGAGACTGAAACCCTGATCTGCCCAACTCCAGAGTCTGAATGCTTAATCATGATAGTCATCCTTGCTTAGATAAGGAACCCATAGACTTACAGAAGAGATATAACTAAGAAACCAACCATTTCTCCTTGAGGTTCAAAGTTAGGGAGATCTGTTTGGACAAAGTGTCCCCAACCAAGGACTGCTGATAAGTCATGACTCCGAGTGAAGGCTACATGCAGAGTAAGGGAATATGGCTGGTGATCTGGTCTTATTATTTATGTACCTAGGATTCTGCGGAGAGGACCAGTTCTGGGAGAACGTGTGGCTGAAGCTAGAAGCCTCTCTGTACTGAGCCTCCACAACATTCAACATTGAGCCATGACTGAGCATGTGATTAGAAGCTGGGAAAGATGAGGTCTTCTGTCTAAGTTTAAGGCCCCTCTACAGTTTGCAAGAACCTAAACCACAAAGGATACCACTGCGTCTAGTGAAGAGTCCACGGGGTGGTGCAGAGCCGACGTTCAACAGCGCCACCTGGTGGCAACAACAAGAACAGTACTAGTGTCGCAATCAGGCGCTCCAGCTCTCTGTCGCCCCCTGCTGTTTGGAAATAGGATAGATCCCTTTAGATAGCGCAAGCCCCTGGTTTTTTTGAGAATTCAAGATGGGAAGACTTCCAGGGAGGTTTTGTGAACTTCCAGATAATAAAAGCTTTTGGATGTTTCATTACTGGAAAAACAATAGACATGACCCACGTGAGACAATATGTTAAAGGGCTTAACACAGTGCTCGGTACCTGGGAGCTGCTGGCTCAGTGATCAACACTGATACCTCGACTCCAAGCAGGAGTCCTCAGTGGGGACTGTGGTCATCAACAGAGGCAGCAGCCATGCCCAGAGGACCTCATGCCAGCTTGCAAGAAAAGCCCAGAAGCTCCTGGGAGCAGACGCTGGAGGAAACTGGGATCTTCCCTGGGTCAGGGGATAGCATGCGGTGAACTAACTGTGGACTCTTGTTGCTAATGGGACCATTGGAATAGCGGGATCCAGGACACTCAGGCTCAGGAATACTCCTAAAATCTGCTCCACAAAGCCAAGGTCAGACAGAGTACTGCCTCTCATCAATATTCACCTTACTATGCTGGCCTCTCCTCAGCTTTAGCAGTCCTGCAAAACCCAGACCCCTAGATGCTTTTCCTGACTCCAGGAGGTGACTCTGTCTAAAGATGACCGCCAGGCCGCATGCACTCTTTAGGCGCAGATGCAGTCTTTTCTCCTCAGTATCTTGTGGGGAGGAGAATGGGCTGTGGACACAGCAGACCCGGGTTCAAATCCCAGCTCTGCCACTTGCTAGTAGCTGACCTTGGGTATGTCCTGTCACTTCTCTGACCCTCAGTTTTCTCATCTGTAAAATATGGATAAAAAAATACCTACCTCTAAGGCTGTTGCACAGATATGAACACGTGCCTATCAAAGGGAAGCCACCAGACTTCCCTGGTGGCTCAGAGGGCAAAGCGTCTGCCTATAATGTGGGACACCTGGGTTCGATCTCTGGGTTGGGAAGATCCCCTGGAGAAGGAAATGTCAACCCACTCCAGTACTCTTGCCTGGAAAATCCCATGGACGGAGGAACCTGGTAGGCTACAGTCCACGGGGTCACAAAGAGTCGGACACGACTGAGCGACTTCACTTTCATTTTCAAAGGGAAGTTGGTGTCATTCTGTGCTTGTGAATCTAAGACAATGACCAGCATGTGAGTGAAGACAGTAGATGTGCTCACAGGTCCTTTTGTCGATGTGAACATCCTTTATGTTTTGGGACCTGCTGTGTGACCTCAGGCAAGTTGCTTCTCTTCTCTGAGCCCTGGTGTCCTCATCTATAAAATGGGGCCATAAGTTACCCTTCAGAATTGCTAGGAAGACTCATGAGATCATATGATGCCCAGCACAGAGTATGGACCCAAAAACATTAATCACCCTACTACTTCCATTTGACGGATGCAGAAACAGAGGCTCAGAGAGGGTGGGTAACTTGCCCAAAGTCACAAAGATAAGCAGTGGGAAAGCTGGGATTTGAATCCAGGTCTGGCTGACACCAACCCCAGTCTTCTACTAAAAATCAGCCCTGCCTCTTGAAAAGGAAAGAATTCTTCTTCAATTCCCTGCATTTTGTTTTTTGCTTTGTTTTTGTTTTCTCAAAACAAAACATCTTTTTTTTTTTTTTTGGTCACACCACAAGGCATGTGGGATCTTCCCCAACCAGGGATTGAACCCATGTCCCCTGCATTCTGGCAAGGAGTCTTAACCACTGGACCACCAGGGAAGTCCAAAATGAAAAGTCTTTACTGGACACCTGTTGTGGAGACCGGTTCAGCCCATGCAGGACTTGAACCACACAGGTAGAAGCTGACTGACCACCCGGGCCCACCCATCGGGTGCCATCTGCAGCCACTCACGGTTTCATCTTGGACTTTTCATCACCGGGGTTATAATGCGGAAGCTGCACATCGAAAATCCTCTCCATGAGGAAGATGGCGTAGGCGTGGAAGTCCAGCCTGCTGCGGGGCTCCCACACCACCGCGTCGTAGGAGTGGGGATCCAGGAGGACCGTGACATGCCTGCCGCCCACCAGCACCTGGGGAGCGGGCGGGGATGGAGCGAGGAGCACAGCCGTGCACAACATCGGTTCTCAGGGGCCGAGGGTTTCCCTGTGCCAGGCACTGGCCCCACCAAGTATGTTACAGACAAGGTCCCTTCATCTACCCCTCATGACCACGCTGGGAGGCAGGGACTATCATTTACCCACTTAAAGCTGACATGTGAGGCTTAGAGAGGGCACAAATTGTGCCCAAGATGACACAGCTGAGAAGTGGCAGAGCTGGGACTGGGATTCAGCACTTTTTTGCACCAAAGTTTATGCTCTTAACTACCTCATGTGTAAGCATCTGCCTTGGTTGTCTTGGTGGTTGTATTTCCAGCAGCCAGGAGACAGTCTGTCTACAGAAGGCAGCAGATGGACCTGTGTGCATCACAGGTGGATGGACTGGATGGATGGATGGAAGGATGGATGGATGGATGTTGGTAGATAAATGCTGGTGGATACATTATAGGTTCATGTGGGTGAATGTATGGATGGATGAATGGGCTAATGAATGGAAGGACAGAAGGAGTGATGGACGGATGGATGAACTGGGTAGATGAATACATGGATGGATGGAGGGATTAAAGAATGTTGGTGGATAAATGGTAGTGGGTCCATTACAGGTATGTGTGTGTGTGTGTGTGCATGGATGGAAGGAAGGAAGGATATTGTTGGGTAAATGCTAGTGGATGTGAAAGTACTATCTACTTCTTCGGGAGGCTGAACTCTGTATATAACACACTACTCAAGATGGGAAGGAAACTGGAGAACTGTGATCCTGTAGTCAACAAAGGTAAGGGTATTTCCCCTCAGATGTCGGTGGAGGGTGTCACAACTGTAACGACCCATTGTCTTGGCCCTGTTTTCAAAATGTGGTCCATGCGTCATGTTAATCAAACTCTTATAAAAGGCAGGCCCAATACCCAAGAAAAAAATGCTTCTGGATGGATAGTTAGATGGGTGGATAAGTGGAAGGACAGATCACTGAATATACACTGGATGGAAAGATGGATGGATGGGTGGCTACAAGTTGGTTGCAAACGAAATGTATAAATGAATGTTGGGTTCATGGATGGCAGGGTGCTAAGTGGACATTGGGTCAACAGACTGAAAGGAAAATGTTGGATAGATGAAAGTTAGAAGGATACATGGAAGTGGATGGATCAGCTGACTGTCAGGATACTGAAGTGGTGGATGGAGACAGACATAAATATACGTGTACAAAGTGGACAGACACTGGATGTTGAGAGGATGGATAACCGAATGCTGGGTGGCGGTGGCGGATGAATGGCCACATGGGCAGGTAAGTAGGAGAATGGAAGCTGCTCGAAACTGAATCTGTGGATGAAGGGTGGAGGGATGCTGGGTCCATGAGTGGAAGAACACCAGATAAATCTGAGTAGACAGATGGAGGATTGGATGACAAATAAATGAACAGACAGATAATGGATAGATATTTAGAAAGGTGGATAGAGGTTTGATGGAAATGGAATATACAAATGAATACTAGATAGATACTAAGATGGAAGAAGGCTGCTTAGATACTGGGCAGAGACACAAAGGATAAGATGCTGGATAGGTGGATATGTGATAGACGTTGAATGAATGGATAGAGGTCAGTTAGATGAATGTACATGCATTTGATAGATCTTGAATGCACAGCGGGGTGTTGGGAAGATGCTGGAGGGGTAATGAAGAGATGTGTGTTAGGTGAGTGTTGGAGTACAGTTGGATAGGCATACAGAAGGTTGGCTGGCCCACTGGACAGTTAGCATATGGATGGATATTGAAGAAATCAGTAAACAGCAGGTACGCCTGGTCCAGTTGCTCATCCCCTTCCTTCCCAAGAGGCACTTACAGTAAAGATGTCCCCGTGCTTCTCCTTCATCCTAGTGAGGAAGCCGGCAGCATCTTTTCCAAACTCCAAGGCGTGGCCCAGCCAGGGGATACTGCCCAGGTCCAGGGGAGGCTCGCCAGGTCGCCTGCAGAAGTCACGGCACTTGTCACCATTGGGTAAAGCCCAGAAGAAGATAAAGAGCACGAGGCAGAGACCTTGGGAAGCCTGGCGTGCCGCAGTCCATGGGGTCACAAAGAGTGGACGTGATCTAGTGGCTGAACAAGAACAAGGCCTCCCTGAGGAGACAGTTAATCAAAGACTTGAAGGCAGAGAGGGAGGGAGCCACACGGAGGGCTAAACGGAGAGCTCCCAGGCAGACAGAGCAAGTGCAAAGGCCCTGAGGTTGGACCACGCCTGGTGTGTTCGAAGAACGGTGAGGGGGCCAGTGTGGCTGGATTGGCAGCAGCAAGAAATAGCGGAAGCTGAGCCAGGGTGGTAACAGAGGCCAGACCAAATGCGGTCTTGGAGGCAACGCTTGGGTCTTTAGCTTTTTCTCTGAGGTGGGAGCAGAGGAGGGATAGGATTTGCTCAGGTTTTTACAAGGCTCCTTTTACTGCTGAGTAGGGAACTGACCACAGGGGTCTGAGAGTAGAAGCTGGGGAACCATTTGATGTTGCAACATATCAGGGGGTCCAATCAAGGTGGTCATCTCCCTGCAGGTGTATAAGGATACAGAGCTCTCCGTGTGAGCCAGCAAGGACCAGGGTCCTGGTCATCTCACACTTCCTGTCATGTCCACCAAGAGAGGATGAGGTTGGAGAGCATGGCAATGAACAAAACGAATAACCCGATTTAAAAATACACAGAGGAATCTGCATAGACACTTCTCCAAGGAAGATACACAAACGGTCAGTAAGCACATGAAAAAAACGCCCTACATCATGAATCACTGGGGAAATGCAAATCAAAACAACATGTAGCACCACTTCAAGTCCACTAAGAGGCCGTTGTTATAAAACAGAAAAAGGGAAATAAGGGCTGGCAAGAATGTGGAGAAATGGAATCCTCATGTATTTCTGGTGCGAATGTACAATGGTGCAGCTGCTCCAGAAACTAAACTGGCAGTTTCTTGAAAGGAAGAGTGACTATGCGACCCACCAACAATCCAAATAATCGAACACACATGTGCACACGTCAGTCAGTGCAGTTCAGGCCCTCAGTCGTGTCCGACTCTTTGCGACCCCATGAATCGCAGCACGCCAGGCCTTCCTGTCCATCACCAACTCCCGGAGTTCACTCAGACGCATGTCCATCGAGTCAGTGATGCCATCCAGCCATCTCATCCTCTGTCGTCCCCTTCTCCTCCTGCCCCCAATCCCTCCCAGCATCAGAGTCTTTTCCAGTGAGTCAACTCTTCGCATGAGGTGGCCAAAGTACTGGAGTTTCAGCTTTAGCATCATTCCCTCCAAAGAAATCCCAGGGCTGATCTCCTTTAGAATGGACTGGTTGGATCTCCTTGCAGTCCAAGGGACTCTCAAGAGTCTTCTCCAACACCACAGTTCAAAAGCATCAATTCTTCAGCGCTCAGCTTTCTTCACAGTCCAACTCTCACATCCATACATGACCACTGGAAAAACCACAGCCTTGACTAGATGGACCTTTGTTGGCAAAGTAATGTCTCTGCCTTTCAATATGCTATCTAGGTTGGTCATAACTTTTCTTCCAAGGAGCAAGCATCTTTTAATTTCATGGCTGCAGTCACCATCTGCAGTGATTTTGGAGCCCCAAAAAATAAAGTCTGACACTGTTTCCACTGTTTCCCTATCTATTTCCCATGAAGTGACGGGACCGGATGCCATGATCTTCGTTTTCTGAATGTTGAGCTTTAAGCCTTTTTCACTCTCCTCTTTCACTTTCATCAAGAGGCTTTTGAGTTCCTCTTCACTTTCTGCCATAAGGGTGGTGTCATCTGCATATCTGAGGTTATTGATATTTCTCCTGGCAATCTTGATTCCAGCTTGTGTTTCTTCCAGTCCAGCGTTTCTCATGATGTACTCTGCATAGAAGTTAAATAAGCAGGGTGACAATATACAGCTTTGATGTACTCCTTTTCCTATTTGGAACCAGTCTGTTGTTCCATGTCCAGTTCTAACTGTTGCTTCCTGACCTGCATATAGGTTTCTCAAGAGGCACGTCAGGTGGTCTGGTATTCCCATCTCTTTCAGAATTTTCCACAGTTTATTGTAATCCACACAGTCAAAGGCTTTGGCATAGTCAATAAAGCAGAAATAGATGTTTTTCTGGAACTTTCTTGCTTTTTCGATGATCCAGCACATGGATGTTGGCAATTTGATCTCTGGTTCCTCTGCCTTTTCTAAAACCAGCTTGAACATCTGGAAGTTCACGATTCATGTATTGCTGAAGCCTGGCTTGGAGAATTTTGAGCATTACTTTACTAGCGTGTGAGATGAGTGCAACTGTGGGGTAGTTTGCACATTCTTTGGCATTGCCTTTCTTTGGGATTGGAATGAACACTGACCTTTTCCAGTCCTGTGGCCACTGCTGAGTTTTCCACATTTGCTGGCATATTGAGTGCAGCACTTTCACAGCATCATCTTTCAGGATTTGGAATAGCTCAACTGGAATTCTATCACCTCCACTAGCTTTGTTCATAATGATGCTTTCTAAGGCCCACTTGACTTCACATTCCAGGATGTCTGGCTCTAGGTGAGTGTCATACCATCGTGATTATCTTGGTCGTGAAGATCTTTTTTGTACAGTTCTTCTGTGTATTCTTGCCACCTCTTCTTAATATCTTCTGCCTCTGTTAGATCCATACCATTTCTGTCCTTTATCGAGCCCATCTTTGCATGAAATGTTCCCTTGGTATCTCTAATTTTCTTGAAGAGATCTCTAGTCTTTCCCATTCTGTTGTTTTCCTCTATTTCTTTGCAT
>NW_011494610.1:3390692-3398162 GCF_000754665.1 Bison bison bison
CCTGTACAATGTCACGAACCTCATTCCATAGCTCATCAGGCACTCTGTCTATCAGATCTAGGCCCTTAAATCTATTTCTCACTTCCACTGTATAATCATAAGGAATTTGATTTAGGTCATACCTGAATGGTCTAGTGGTTTTCCCTACTTTCTTCCATTTAAGTCTGAATTTGGCAATAAGGAGTTCATGGTCTGAGCCACAGTCAGCTCCTGGTCTTGTTTTTGCTGACTGTATAGAGCTTTTCCATATATAGAGCTGCAAAGAATATAATCAATCTGATTTCGGTGTTGACCATCTGGTGATGTCCATGTGTAGAGTCTTCTCTTGTGTTGTTGGAAGAGGGTGTTTGCTATGACCAGTGCGTTCTCTTGGCAAAACTCTATTAGCCTTTGCCCTGCTTCATTCCGTATTCCAAGGCCAAATTTGCCTGTTACTCCAGGTGTTTCTTGACTTCCGACTTTTGCATTCCAGTCCCCAAAGGACATCTTTTTTGGGTGTTAGTTCTAAAAGGTCTTGTAGGTCTTCATAGAACCGTTCAACATCAGCTTCTTCAGTGTTACTGGTTGGGGCATAGACTTGGATTATTGTGATATTGAATGGTTTGCCTTGGAAATGAACAGAGATCATTCCTTTGTTTTTGAGATTGCATCCAAGTACTGCACTTCAGACTCTTTTGCTGACCATGATGGCTACTCCATTTCTTCTAAGGGATTCCTGCCCACAGTAGTAGATGTAATGGTCATCTGAGTTAAATTCACCCATTCCAGTCCATTTCAGTTTGCTGATTCTTAGAATGTTGACATTCACTCTTGCCATCTCCTGTTTGACCACTTCCAATTTGCCTTGATTCATGGACCTGACATTCCAGGTTCCTATGCAATATTGCTTTTTACAGCATCAGACCTTGCTTCTTTCACCAGTCACATCCACAGCTGGGTATTCTTTTTGCTTTGGCTCCATCCCTTCATTCTTTCTGGACTTATTTCTCCACTGATCTCCAGTAGCATATTGGGCACCTAATGACCTGGGGAGTTTCTCTTTCAGTATCCTATCATTTTGCCTTTTCATACTGTTCATGGGGTTCTCAAGGCAAGAATACTGAAGTGGTTTGCCATTCCCTTCTCCAGTGGACCACATTCATACATCAAGACACACACTATTGTTCATAGTAACATTAATCATAATAGCCCCAAAGTGGACCCAACCCAAATGCCCACTGACTGATGAGCAGACAAACACAGCCTGGTGTATTCATCCCGTGGAACATTATGCAGTCATGAAAAGGAGTGGAGTCCGGATTCCTGCCACAATGTGGAATCACCTTGCAACCACCATGCTGAGTGAAAGAAGCCAGACACAAAGGACCACACGGTGTGTGAGTCTATTTCTATGGAATGTCCAGAAAAGGCAAACCAATGGAGAGGGAAAGTAGATTTGTGGTCTCCAGGGTCTGAGGGGAGAAGGGAATGGAGAGACAGCTCATCAGGACCAGGTTTCTTTTTGGAGAAATGAAAATACTCTGGAGTTAGATAGCAGTGATGGCCACACCACCGGTGATGATACTAAAAACCTCTACTAAAAACGATACTAAAAACACATAATTCATTACATGTTTTGAAAGACTGAATCTTATAGTAGATGAACTGTATCTCATTAAATAAAAAAGGAAGGTGATATGATACAGTGAGAGGGTGGTCAGGGAGGGTCTCTCCAAGGAGGTGCCATGTGACCAGAGACCTGAAGAAAGAGAGGGGTGAACTTTACAGGCAGAGGGGACAGCAAGTGCAAAGGCCCTGGGGTAGGAGCACACAGGGCGAGGCTCTCAAGGCAGCAGGAGCCCATGTGGCTGGAATGGAGAAGACTGTGGGGCTGAAAGACTGGAGACGACCTGTGGACCAGAAGGGCCAGTGGCCAAGGAGAGAGTCTGGCTTTTATTTCAAGTGTGATGGAGACCCTCTGGAGGGTTTGAAATAGGATTTAAGAAGTAATGTGATTATGCTTTTAAAAGGTTGCAAGAGGGAATTCCCTGAGTGTCCCGTGATTAGGACTCTGCACTTTCACTGCATGGGACACAGGTTCGATCCCTGGTCGGGGAACTCAGATACTAAGATGGTGCATGCCACGCAACACACCCCCATCCCCCCAAAAAAGGTTGCAAGAGCGAGAGGCAGGAGGAAGACGTGTCAGGAGACTAAATCAATATAGGTGGGAGTGGAGGCTGCAGTCCCTCATGAGCCAGGCCTAGCATCCGACTTCCCCGCTCCCAGGACAGGGGGCTTTGGTGCCTTGCCCAGCAGACCAGGGGGGACCACCTTCCCTTCATCCTTTTCCCCATCCCAGTCTACCTTCCTCCACCATGGCCTCTTGCCTCCTCAGTCTGACTGTTCCCCAACATAACCCAAACAGGGAGACAGGTGGTGGATGGTGAGACTGGCTAGACTGGAGGGTTGGAGTCCGGGCAGTTTGGAAGCCCCAGCAGGGGTGAGGGCGCAGGGCAGCAGGAAGCATCTCCCCAGCCACCGCCTCCTCTCCCTACCCCCACCCTGCCCCTGAGCCCCTCACTGAGCAGACTCACAAAGGTGCAGGCGGCTCTGGGACTCGAAGCGGGTGCGGTGGAGGACCCTTCTGTTCGCCCCTCATCTCTCTGGGAGCCAGCATCTCCCGAAGGCTCCGTTTCCAGGATGGCAGAGCACGGGTGGGAGGAGCCCAGTGTGCACCAGCCCCCGCCCAGCTCAGGTCGGAGCCCAAGGACACAGGAGTGGAGACTTTTGCACCAGAGCGGGGATTCGGAGGGGACAGGACAGGTCAGGGGCCCGACTTGAGCACCTCCTGGCTTCCAAGCCCTGCTTCTTGCTGGCCATGAGACTTTGCTTCTCCTGCCCGTTTCCTAGTCTGTAAAACTGGAGTGTTGACACTACTGACCACATTGGGCTGTGACAAAGATGAAGCGGTTACAGAACAGTGCCCGGTGCCTGGCAACCGGGGGCAGCTGGAGTGGGGCCGAGAAGCAGGACCAACGTGACTCTTGGGTTCGTCGGCTATATGGCAGGTCCTATGCGTTCTCCAAGGGGTCTTCCCCAGTGCCTCAGGGGTACAGAACCCACCTGCCAGTGCAGGAGACGCAGGTTCCATCCCTGGGCTGGGAAGATTCCCCTGAAGAAGGAAATGGCAGCCCGCTCCAGTGTTCTTCCCTGGAAAAATCCCACGAACAGAGGATCCTGGTGGGCTCCAGCCCATGTGGTCGCAAAACAGTCGGATGCAACTGAGCGACTGAACAACCACAGCATGAATTTTCCAAAGGTTTCCTTGCTTGGTGATAACGACTGATGCCTGATGCGGCCTGAGGCTCACTGGTATTGGGAGAGCCAGTTCCTAGGCAGGTTGATAAGAAGCTCCGAAGCAGTGGTACTACAATATGTAGACGACATTCTGCTCTGTGCTGAGACAGAGGAAGCCTGTTCACAAGCCTCAGAAAATTTCTTAAACTTTCTGGCAGGCTGCAGTTACTAGGCATCAAGAGAAAAGGCTCAGCTCTGTCAACAATCTGTTAGATATCTGGGCCTAATCGTATCAGAAGGGACTAGGGCCATAGGCCCCAAGAGGATTAAACCTATACTAAATCATCCCCTACCTATGACTTTAAGACAATTGAGAGGATTTGGGGGAATCACAGGCTACTGTCGCATTTGGATTCCGGGTTATGGGGAACTTGCCCGGCCTTTATATAAACTTATAGCTGAGACTCAGCAGGCCCAAACCGACAAGCTGGTTTGGTCTCCAGATACTCAAAAGGCTTTTAAGGCTCTTCAGACTGCTCTCCTGCAAGCTCCCGCTTTGAGCTTGCCCACAGGGTCAGAATTTAATTTGTTAGTCACTGAAAGAAAAGGTATGGCCTTGGGAATTTTGACACAACCCCGAGGGCCTCACCTGCAACCTATTGTTTATCTAAGTAGAGAAGCAGATGCAATTTCACGTGGGTGGCCCCACTGCTTAAGAGTAATTGGGGCAGCGGCTTTATTAGCACCTGAAGCTTTAAAAATAATTAATGGACGAAACCTTACTGTACTGACTTCTCATGATGTGAGTGGAATCTTAAATTCTTTTTTTTTTTAATTTTAATTTTTATTTTTTGGAATCTTAAATTCTAAGGTTAATACTTGGATGAGAGACAGTAGGCTTCTTAAATATCAGTCATTGTTGTTAGAAGGACCAGTAACTAAGCTTAAAGTTTGTGTAAATTTAAATCCTGCCACTTTCCTTCCTGAGAAGGAAAATGAAACACCTGATCACGATTTTCCCAATTCCTAGCTTTATGCAGCTCGGGAAGATCTAATGGATATCCTGTTAGACAATCCTGACATGGAAATATTTACAGATGCCAGTTCTTCTGTTTGGGAGGGGAAGTGTAAAGCAGGTTACACCGTGGTGATGGCTGAATAGGTTTTAGAAGCAAAATCTCTCCCCAGGGAACCAGCGCTCAGCTAGCAGAGCTTGTGGCTCTGACCTGAGCTCCAGAGTTAAGCAAAGGGCAGCAGGTAAATATACTGATTCTAAGTATGCTTATTTGACTTTACATGCTCATGCTGCAACATGGAAAGAAAGAATTTAAAACGGCAACAGGAGAACCTATTAAGCATTTCAGAGAGATCCAGAGACTTTAACTGCTAAATATTGTCCTAAAGAAGTAGCTGTTATGCATTGCAAAGGGCACAGCAGGGATGTGAGAAAAGAAGCCAAAGGTAATCAGCTGGCTGGCTGTCAAGCCAGAACGAACCCCTCGCTGCAGATGCCTTTGATCTGGACCGGTACTGTGAACAGGAAAAACCACAGTACACTGAGGAAGAATTAGAAAGATATGAGAAAAGAGGAGCAAAGATGACTGATAAAGGATGGTTACAGTCCGAGGATGGACGATTAGTACTTCCTGAAATTGCTCAATGGAAAAGTTTTCCTAAAGCTTTAGAATTAGCTAATCATGTAACTCAGCTCTCAGCTTTCCAACAGGCACTAACTGAACTCCGGGAGATGACTCCTGACCCAGTGTGAGTCAAGCAAGCCTCTATCTGAGCCAGGAACGGAGGTCCTGATAAAAACATTGGGATCTAGGGGCCAATCGCTTGGGCCCCTCTGGGAAGGCCCTTACCAGGTTATTCTTTCTTCTCCCACTGCTGTCAAAGTGCCAGGAATTGATTCATGGGTGCATCACACTCGAGTTAAGAGGTGGCACCCTGACCAGAACCAAGTGGCGTCGTTTTATGCCTTTTCTTTCTATGCTCTGACTTTGTACTTTTCAGATGGGCCTGATAATCTATGTGGGCCTACTTCTGCTGACTCTGTAAGTCCTGAGTCTGCCATTTGACCCTCCAGGCAATGCCTTCCTGTCCTGGGCTCATTCCTACTTTGCATTCCGCGATCGGTCTAATTGCTGGGTACTTTAATAAAACTTTATTACACAAAAGCTCTGAGCGATCAAGCCTCGTCTCTGGCCCCAGATTGAATTCTTCTCCTCCAGAGGGCATCTTTTCGTGGTTCAGCAACGACCTTTTCAGTATTCTTTGCAGAAGGAAGTATTCCTATCAAGCCCATTTTACAGCAGATGAAACTGAGGCCCAGAAGGGGCTAAGCCACTTGCCCGAGGGCCCACCGTGGAGGGTCTAGGTCTCTAATCCAGGCAGGCCTGGTTACGGAGCCCACAGTCTTTATCCAACCCTGGCCCCAATTCACCCCAAGTGGCCACGTGGACCCCCACTTTTCCGATGAAGTGACTGAGACACAGAGAGGTTTCAGCGACCTGCCCAGATGCAGGAGGTTTTCGCCCAGGACCTATTTTGGGGAGTGGGTGGGGCTTCCTTTCCATGCCTTTCACTCAGGCTGCCACCGGAGCTCCCCAGCGAGCCCGCTATTATTGCTGGCATCACTCATCTTTCCCCAGTAAAGTCCCGAGGAGGCGCAGACAAAGGCAGGAAGCTGGGGGCCCGGGCGTCTGACCCTTGAGGTGCCAGCGGCTCCTTCAGCCCACGGGCCTGGAATCCAACTCAGGCCCCAGTCACATTCCAGGGTGACTCAGCCAGAGGCCAGCAGGGCGGAGGAGGCTCTATTTTGGGGTCTGCGGTCTCTAGCCTCGCCCACTGACACTCTCACTGATTTGAGGCACCGCCAGACCCTGGGGGACAGGGATGCCGGGCTTGACTCTCTCATCCACAGCTCCAGCCCATTCGGTGGACCACTGCCCGCCCTTTCTGGTTCAGATACGGAGGCAGCTCTTCTGATCCTCCTGGGAGCCTTGATTCTCACCACAAGAGTTCCTCATTGGTGCTCAAAACCTGCTCATTATTTGCTCACAGACCCCACCGCCAATCCCACGTCCTGTCCCGTCTCTCTCTCCCTTGAAACTTTGAGAGAATCAGGGAGGAAGTCATGCCTGGAAAACACCCACCTTTGGGCCCCTTGACGTATCCCATCCTTTCTGTGCAGAATGTGGACACTTCTTATAGACCTAGTCCTGAGAACAGTGGGAATACTGGAGTGGGTTGCCATTTCCTTCTCTGTCTGGGACATAGTAGGCGCTTAATGCATATGTCTCAGTTGAATGAGTCAAGCACACAGTTGGTGCTCAATGAGCAGCACCTGCCTCCCGGACTTGAAAGAGGGTTCAGGGAGCTAGTGCAGGTCAGGCGCCTGACACACAGCCCATGTTCTGGATGGCCCAGAACAGAAGCTGCTCTTTTAGCTGAGCAGTGTGGGTAGGTGGATTGCCGGGCTTCTCTGCTCAGGAGTCTCAACTCCTTCAGGGCCTCGGGGAGGATTCCATGGGGGACCAGTGACGCTGTTTGCTGCCCAGTTGAGTTGGAACCTCCTGAGCTTCTGTTTAAACTGCTTAACCCGTTCCTTCCCCAGCATTCATTTGCAGGCTGCTGGCTGCTCACCAAGGGCTCCCCCAACCCTCTGCACTTTTCCCTCTCGTCGCCTCCAGGGTGTAGAAAAACCACATGGCTGGCTTGCTCTAGCTTGTTGTTTTCCCATTTTCGCAACGGACACAGATTCATAGAACTGTTTCTCAGCATAATAAAGAAAGAAACAGTAGAGCAAGCACAGCGATAAGTAGAAAAGTTGCGTGTTGGAGAGGCAATAGGGAGTGGTGGGGACTGTGGCAAGGTTTAGAGAGAGTTCTGCTGCTGAGTGCCAGGCAATTGCCACGAGATCTTCCAGGAGAAGCAGGAAATCTGGAACTGTGTGTGTGGACTCCCCCAGTTTTCTCCCCTTGTACTGTGTGGTGCACACCAGACCCACCTGGGTCTGAATCCAGCCATGGACTACCATTTGGGGACCTCCAGTTACTGCACGTTGAAATGAGACAGTTATTTGTGCCCAGTAATTCTATATCCTGGAAGGGCCCAGAGCAGCCCTTGTGCCTCTAAGAACCCTTATCTGATGCCACCATGACCTCTGATTCCCCGCCCCCCACCCCC
>NW_011494610.1:3398262-3402821 GCF_000754665.1 Bison bison bison
CCCCGCCACCGAAAAGGGTCTCCCACCCAGGAGACCTCTTCCAATGCTCCCTGCAGCAGCCACAGAAGCACAAAGAGGAAGACCAATGCATTCACCCTGCTGCAGTGGGATGGGGCATGGGAGACCAGCTGCACGAGCCATCTCAGAGCACAAATGGAGAGACTAAGGCCCGGAATGGGAGACCAGCTGCACGAGCCATCTCAGAGCACAAATGGAGAGACTAAGGCCCGGAATGGGAGACCAGCTGCACGAGCCATCTCAGAGCACAAATGGAGAGACTAAGGCCCGGAATGGGAGACCAGCTGCACGAGCCATCTCAGAGCACAAATGGAGAGACTAAGGCCCGGAATGGGAGACCAGCTGCACGAGCCATCTCAGAGCACAAATGGAGAGACTAAGGCCCGGAATGGGAGACCAGCTGCACGAGCCATCTCAGAGCACAAATGGAGAGACTAAGGCCCGGAATGGGAGACCAGCTGCACGAGCCATCTCAGAGCACAAATGGAGAGACTAAGGCCCGGAATGGGAGACCAGCTGCACGAGCCATCTCAGAGCACAGATGGAGAGACTAAGGCCCGGGAAGTAGAAAGGATGTTTCTGATACTCACAAGGGAGAGCATTAGCCCCAGAGGGCCCAGGAGTTAGACTCCCAGGTCCCAACCCAAGACCTCCTAACTCCACACTCACACCAGGGGAAACATTCATGGTAACTGAGCCAGGTTTGAAAAATCTTTACCTTGATGGCAGAAATTTGAATTTGGACTGGGAACTAGATATTAAGAATTATCTTTTGGGTTGGGGGCGGGGGCGGGGGACGGCTCCCCTCGTGGCTCAAAGGTAAAGAACCCGCCTGCCAGTGCAAGAGACACAGGTTTGATCTCTGGGTCAGGAAAATCCCACATTGAACAACTACTCAGCTTGCTCTCTAGAGCCTGGGAGCTGCAACTAGCCCCCGGCCGCTAGCGCCCGTGCTCCTCAACAAGAGAAACCACCGACGTGAGAAGCCTGTGTACCACAGCGAGAGAGTGGCCCCTGCTTACCAAAACTAGAGAAAAGCCCACACAGGAGTGAAGACCCAGCACAGCCAAAAAAATAATAAACTGAAAAAAAAAAAAGAATTATCTTTTAGGGAACTCCCTGGCAGTCCAGTGGTTAGGACTCTGTTCTCACTGTCAAGGGCCCAGGTTTGATCCCTAGTGAGGGAACTAAAACCCCACAAGATGTGTTGTGCATCTAAAAAAAAAAGACAGTAGAAATCTATTTTTTAAAAAAAGAAATTTTAACATGTATGCTGAAATACTTAGTGTTGAGATATCATAATATTTGTAATTAAAAATATTATCAACTGTCAAATCAAGTGGCAGGTGCAAGAGTTTCCTATTCAATTCTTTTTATTTTTTCTATATAGTTGAAATTTTTCATAATTAAAAATGTTTTGATTTTTTTTTTTTAAAGGCCAAAAGTAAAGACGAGTAACTGACTGGACTGAAGGTGAAGGTGAGGTGAAGTTGCCCAATTGTCCGACTCTTTGCAACCCCACGGACTATAGCCCACCAGGTTCTTCCGTCCATGGGATTTTCCAGACTGACTGCAGCAGTGCTTTTTTTTTTCTTTGAGTGAGAAAAGCAACAGTTTTGGACCCAGCTAGATGTACAGTATAACTTTCGTGCAGACATAAGGAGGTCACTTAGCCTTCCTAAGCCCCAGCTGTCAGGTATGGTAATAGACCTCACCTGGGGTGCTGACCAGGAGCGAGCAATGAGCCATGGGAGAAGCATGGCCTTGAGTGTTTTGACTCAAACTTTGAATCACTGTCTACACAGCATCAGTCTCATGTCTCTCTTTTCCAACACTTGATTATTTGTCCTTCCTTCCATCTATTCAAGGCTATGGTTTTTCCAGTGGTCACGTATGGATGTGAAAGTTGGACTGTGAAGAAAGCTGAATGCCGAAGAATGGATGCTTTTGAACTGTGGTGTTGGAAAAGACTCTTGAGAGTCCCTTGGCCTGCAAGGAGATCCAACCAGTCCATTCTAAAGGAGATCAGTCCTGGGTGTTCTTTGGAAGGACTGATGCTGAAGCTGAAACTCCAATACTTTGGCCACCTCATGCGAAGAGTTGACTCATTGGAAAAGACTCTGATGCTGGGAGGGATTGAGGGCAGGAGGAGAAGGGGACGACAGAGGATGAGATGGCTGGATGGCATCACTGACTCGATGGACATGAGTTTGGGTGAACTCTGGGAGTTGGTGATGGACAGGGAGGCCTGGCGTGCTCCAATTTATGGGGTCACGAAGAGTCGGACACGACTGAGCAACTGAACTGAAGAATCTTCTGATTGTAGCTGCTTCTCTTACTATCTTAACATCATGTGGTTTAAGACTTTTGGGCATTCAGATCATGAATAAAATGTGTGGGAAGAGTGAAAATTCATTTCTTCTGAAAATTAAAAATTCTTACAGCCTAGATTTTTAATCCAGGTGACCCAGTCTCAGTTTCCTCCTCTGTAAAACAGGGGTAACAAGAGTACCCCCTCGCTGAGCTGGAAGAAGAAAATGAGACTGGGGGTCTCAATTGGGGTCCCTGTGGGGTCTTCCAAGGGTCCAAGCAACTGCCCCCATGGTCTACAAAACGCTCCCCACCAGCTGTCAGTGACCCTCATACCCACCATAGAGCTATATGTGAAAGTCACTCAGTTGTGTCCAACTCTTTGCGACCCCATGGACTGTACAGTCCATGGAATTCTCCAGGCCAGAATACTGGAGTGCATAGCCTTTCCCTTCTCCAGGGGATCTGTACAACCCAGGGATCAAACCCAGGTCTCCTGCATTGCAGGCGGATTTACCAGCTAAGCCACCAAGGAAGTCCATAGAGCTACATGGACAGATGTCAAAACGAAACTCTAGAGGAAAACAGCAGAGGTGCAGTCCAAAAACAACTCTTTACAGCATTTCCAAAAAGCCTGACAACTTAGCAAAAATAATTCATAATCCATGGGGAAACTTATCTGTGGTCTTTTTTTCTTTTTCATTTTTCCAGGCAAATGATTGAATGTATGGTTTTAAGTTTCACCTGGAAAGATGTCTGGAGGTTGAAGAAAACTAGGGTGAAATCATTGTTTGGAAATTCAACCAACACTGTTTAAACTAAAAGGTTTCCAGAAAATTTCTGCAAGCTTCAGACACACTGATTTAAACACACTTTCACTGCCCTGAGTTTTCTATGGGCAAATGTCTGAGTGGATGAGAAAAGCTGGGAGGCTGAGAAGATATGACAACCAAAGGCACTGAGGCACCCTGGATGAGATCCTGGCACAGAAAGAAGACGTTAATGGAAAAACAGACGAAATTCAAATAAAGCTTGGAGTCTGGCTAATTTTAACAGGCCAGTGTTGGTTTTTTTAGCTTTAATGATTGTACCACGATAACGTAAGCCATTAACAATAGCTGGAATTTGGTGAAGGGTATCTGGGAACTCTTTGTACAACTTTCCTGTAATATAAAACCAATGTAAAATAAAAGGCGTACTTAAAAAGATCTGGAAGGTTCCTCCCAAATTAATCAACAGGAGAGGTACGAAATTGTTGGGAGGGTAGTTAGAAGGGCTTCAGTCTTATCTATAATGGGATAAATGCTTAAGTCAAATGTAATTCCTTGTTCAGTTCAAATTAATCTTTTAAACATTTTTTAAAAAGAGACTTAACTGCCATCTCCTTGATTTAAATTTTACTTTTCTCCTAAATGGCAGATTGTCAAAGGAGCAGGAGAATCATAGGAAGATGAGACATTTGGTTCTCCTTCTCTGCCAGGCTACCAGACCTCAGCAGAAGGGAGCCCCCCTTCCAGGAGTGCGTTTCTCAGGCAGAAGGAAACACGGAGACTACTCAGCCCCTTCCCCTGGGTCGGGGAATCCTGTGGAAGGTGGTTCCAGGCCCGGTAAGAGGGCATCCTTCAGAGCCTCTGCCTTCCTGGCCTCAACCCTGCCATCTGTGTAATGGGGAGAGGAACAAGGCTGCCCACACGCTGCTGAGAGCGCGGCTGGGGGCTGACGCAGAGCTGCTGCAGGACGCAGTCAGAGGCTGAAGGGCAGGAGAGGGCTTCTTCCACCCGGGAGTCACACGGAGCGTGTCCACGCACCCACTCTGCACCCCTCAGGGTTCTCACTGAAACCCCTTCTCAGGTACTGGCGCGGAGCTCTGGGCCAGGCCTGAGCTTCTTGCGGTCCAGCCCTGTTAGTGTGTGCGGTGGGTCATCAGCCCTCTGGGACCCCTGTCCAGGCACCTTCCCGCGTGCGTCTCCCCAACTTTGGGCCCGGCCCTCTCCCCAGGGCGGGAGATGAGCGCAGAAGCCCCCCTGACCGGAACCTGGACCCCCACCTCCAGCCTCGCCTGGGGGATGGTGGGGACAGCGGGAAGGTGACCCCCTCCTGCCAGGGGAACTGGAGCTGGGGTAGGGGGCTCCGACAGGGGCCTGAGAGGGCTCGGCGACCCCCTGGCTGCAGCCGGGGGGCGCGCGCCCGAGCGGAGACGCCCCTTTGTCTAGCCTGGGGCCGCGCGGGCC
>NW_011494610.1:3402921-3418496 GCF_000754665.1 Bison bison bison
GGGGGCACGTCACCGCGTGCGGCGCGGGTCAGCAGCAGCAGCAGCAGCAGCGCGGCCAGGAGGCCGAAGACCACGGCCCAGGACATGGTAGGGCTGGCGTCCAGGCTGAGGCGGCGGAGCGCTGGAGGCTGGCTCGGGGGCTTCGGGGCCAAGGGGACCCGGTCCCGGGGCCGACTCCGCCCCCAGCCCACGCCCCGCCCACCCACCGGGGGCGGGGCCCGCGAGCGCTCCAGTGTCCCCAGGGCGGGTGGGATCGCTCCCGGGCTCAGCTCCCAGGAGCAGGCTCCCACCCGCTGGCCCTGGAGAGGGGGCTTGGTCGGACGAGCTGTGGAAAGTGCGGCTGCCGGGGAGGGGAGATGCTAGCTGGAAGGGAAGGCGGACGACGGGAGGGGTGATGTAGGAGAGAGAGGGGGACTACAGGGAGGGAGGGGTCCTGCGGGGGGGCGGTGGGTGCTGTTGAGCAGAGATGGGGGACCTGAAGAAGAGGAAGGAAAGGAGTATGGGGGGCACGGAGGGGTGGCGGGGATAGAGAGGCAAGTGCTAAGATGAGGGGTCCCATGGCGGGAGAGGAGAGACAGAAGTGGGAGGGGCAGGAAGGGGCCTTTCCTCCACCCTCCACCAAAGTATCGGCCACCACGGAAGACTCTCCCCCTGCCTTCCCCTCGCCCCCTCCCCCCACCACTCCCCACTCCCCACCCCAGAAGGGCTGCTGCTGCTGCTGCTGCTAAGTCGCTTCAGTCGTGTCCGACTCTGTGCGACCCCACAGACGGCAGCCCACCAGGCTTCCCCTCCCTGGGATTCTCCAGGCAAGAACACTGGAGTGTTGCCATTGCCTTCTCCAATGCATGAAAGTGAGAAGGGCTAGAGACCATTAATTAGTTTTCTATTCTGTTGGTCCAAGTGCAGTGGGGTTGGGCTGGATTATATCGCCCCTATATTGCCTTCAATAATACTTTGGCCACCTGATTGCAAAGAACTGACTCACTGGAAAAGACCCTGATGCCAGGAAAGATTGAAGACGGGAGGAGAAGGGGACCACAGAGGATGAGATGGTTGGATGGCATCACTGACTCAATGGACATGAGTTTGAGTAAGCTCCAGGAGTTGGTGAAGGACAAGGAGGGCTGGCGTGCTACAGTCCATGGGGTTGCAAAGAGTCCGACTCGAATGAGTGACTGAAGTGAATTGAACTGAACCACGGTGGAGTGGACGCAAGAGCTCAGGGCATCTGGCTTTGAGTCCCCATTCACAATTGTAATGGACAAACCAATGAGCCTGAGTCCACCACCTGTTCCGGAGCACAGTACACACTCAGAATACGGTGGCCATTGTCACCATTACCTGGTGCTTAGAGTGCTGGCTGGGCTTCCCAGGTGGCTCTGTGGTAAAGAATCCGCCTGCCAGTGCAGGAGACATGGGTTCGATCCCTGGGTCAGGAAGATCCCCTGGAGAAGGGAATGGCAACCCACTCCAGTGTTCTTGCCTGGAAAATTCCATGAACAGAGGAGACTGGTGGGCTACAGTCCATGAGGTCGCAAGAGTCAGACACAGAGTGCTGGTCTCTGGTGCCAGTGGCTCTGCAGGAGACCAACCCTTGGGGGCTGGCAAGAACTGGGCTCCCAGCTGGAAGGCCTGGACCTACACACCTCCCACCCCCATTTACATCTGGGAAACCTTGGCTTCCCTGGTGGCTCAGACGGTAAAGAATCTGCCTGCAGTGCAGGAGACCCGGGTTTAATCCCTGGGTTGGGAAGATCCCCTGGAGAAGGGAATGGCAACCCACTCCAGTGTTCTTGCCTGGAAAATTCCATGAACAGAGGAGACTGGCGGGCTACAGTCCATGGGGTCACAAAGAGTTGGACACAACTGAGCACTAACCTTGGCCGGGGAACTTCACCTCTTTTAAGCCACTTCCTTGTCTGGGAACAGAGAGGTCAGAGTTGTACTTTACCTTGGCAGGTTGCTGTGAAGAATCCACGAGAGCTTGTCAGTGAAGGGAATCACAAACTAGGAGTGTTGCCCACATGTGAGTTTTCCGAGGCCGTGGGGCCGAGCATGGAGGTAGGACCCAGGAGGTCTGATTTTAATCCTGTGTCTGCCACTCACTGCTTGGTGAATTAAGGCAGGTTTTGTTTCATCTTACTGATAGCCCTTGGAGGAGTTGTTACTCTCCCCTGGCCTCCTGGCTTCTGCCCTCATCTCTCTGCAATGCATACTTCTTACAGTAGTCAGAAGGACTTTTCTAGAACCTCAGTCAGATCCTCTAGTGAAGCCTACTCAGAACCTCCATGGTTCCACGTTGCTCAGCCCACAGGGTCCTGTAAGGACTTTGACCTGCCCCCAACCACTGTTACCTCCCTGCCCTCCTCTCTCCTAGCTCTGCTCCAGCCACACCCACCTCCTGTGCCCTCACGAGTGTGCCAGACTCACTCCCACCTCAGGGCCTTTGCACTCACTCCTCCCTCTGGCTGGCCACTCCTCTCAGATCTGTGCACAGCTGGCTCTTTTCACTGCACCCCTCACCCCTCCGTCCCTGCTCAGTTGTCATCTCCTCAGAGAAACCCTCCCTGTCTGCCTGTCTGTTCTCGAGCAGCCCCACCAACCTTGTCTGTTGCCTTGAACCGGTTTGTTTTTCTTGACAGTACTTAACATTTCCTGCTATCATATTAAAGATTCATTTATTTGCCTGTTTAATGTCGGCTGTCAAGGCAGTTGGATGACCCTCGTGCGGCCTCCAGCAGATTTAGAACATCAAGAGTCAAAAGGAGTTTCTTGAACCACTTGTTTATTTATCCAGCTTACTTGCCGGTGAAGCCAATAATCCCAAAAAGGCCATGGAACGGGCCCTGGAGGGTTTTCTCCAAATTTGGGGAGCCCCACAGGGCAGCCTTCTGGCAACGGGGTTCACAGCTTATCTTGGCGAGTGCTAAACAGGGTGACCCCAGGTGGTCTGCGCCTCATCCTCTAGCCGAGATGCCTCATGGGTGAAATGGGGATGAGGTGAGGAGGAGGTGACCTGATCCAGGCGGCACACCTGTCAGGGTGCCGGACCCTCAGTGAGCGGCAGTGGGAGTCGGTTGCCATTAGCATTTATTCCAGCCCAGCCTCTCACCATATGAGATCAAGGCTTGGTCTCAGTTTTCTCGTCTGAAAAATGGGAAGGACAGTTCCTTCCTCATAAGACTATTATAAGGGCTGAATTAAATGATGAGGGAATGAAATCCCTTAGCACAGGGCCTGCTACACAGTAGGTGCTCAATAAATGTTATCTCTGCCATCCCACACCCTTGAGTGCAAACCACCATCGCCTCAGCCCAAATGCCCCCCACCCATAAGATGTCCTTCTTCCCCTCTCTTGTACCCCCCCACCCAGAAGGAGGTCAACGGTTCACATACCAAGGAGAGAAGAACATCTGGGGGCTTCTCCCTAGCGAGTGGAATCTGATTTTGTTCAGGCATCAAACAGGTGTTTAGGGAGATGGCCCCACCCCTGTTCCCATGGAGTGAACCAGCAACGGCCTGAGCCAGCCAGGAACATCCCTCTTAGATGGGCACCATCTGGACATTTGTTGGGGGCTTCTGGGAATTTTTTCCTCCTTATTCGCCTCCTTATCTTTGGGGGGGGTGCATTTGGTAAGGCATTTGTGATGGGGGCATTTCTTGAGGGAAGGCCAGGAAAATGACAGAACCCCAAACCAGAGCTGCTGAAGAACTGTCCCTGGAACCACTCACCTCCAAACTTCTTGTTTAATGAGATAACCAAACGCCTGTGTTGCTGAGGACACCATGAGTCAGATTTTCTCTTCCTTGCAGCCAAAACCTTCCCCAACTAAGATGACTTCAGTTATGGCTGTGCTGAGGACCACATGAGGTCATCAGGCGTCCAAAGCACCTTGGCCCCGGGGAGCATTCAAAAATGTCACTTCTCTTCGTTAGTTTTGCTTTTTTTTTTTAACAGTTCAGTCTTCCTATGCTTATCAGGCTAATAGAGGATTCAGCTCTCCAGTTATGGCATATTGCAGGAATAGGCAGGCTCTGAAAAGTAGTAGAAAAATCCCATACTCTCCTGACCCGTGAGGACTGACAGGGCCCTGCAGAGGGTAGGGCTGGTGTGGCCTCAGGAATAAAGAGGAGGTACAACGGCCCTAAGGGTGACCGCTCAGCCCATGAAGAATGGCTTGAGAACCAGGTTCAAACCCCAACATTGCCCACCCGCTTGCTGCATGAAACCTAAGCAAGGACTTCCCTGGTTAAGAATCCACCCGCCAACGCAGGGGACACAGGTTTGATCCCTGGTCTGGGAAGTTCCCACATGCAGCGGGGTAACCACGCCCGTGAGCCACAACTGCTGAAGCCTGCGTGCCCTCGTGCTCCACAGGAGAAGCCACCGCAATGAGAAGCCTGCACCCTGCAACCAGAGTGTAGACGCCACTTGCCACAACGCCATTGCTGTGTGTGGCAATGAAGACTCCTCACAGCCATAAATAAATAAGGACACGACTGAGCGACTGAACGAAAAAAAAAAAAAAACCTAAGCAAGTCACTTCATCTCTCTGAGCCTCAACTACCTCATCTGTGCAATGGGCATGTTGCTGGTAGTGATGTTCACAGGCAGACATCCAGTGGAAAGTGAAGCATCTCAGCCTTCATCTGAAAAGTGAAGCCCACATGTCAGGTGGACTTCAGGAAAAGATTCCTTCCCTCCAGTTCCATCAGAGGCTGCCACCCAGTGACAAGCATCCTGGACTTTCCCCGGTAGGCGTCTCGGTATGTCCAGATGTCTGCTGTCCACTAGAGCAGAGACATCTGGACAAAGCCCCAAGCCCGCCCGACCTCCACTCTCTTATCTGAATGTGGTCGGGTCATAAGGATAATGTCAAGTAACCGACTCCTTCAGAAAACGAGGGGGCGTCGCCTGGGAAAGGGCAGCCCTTCCTACCCCATGCCCCTGCTTCCTCTCTGCCAGGTTCATGTCTGCATCCTAAAGGTCACAAACCAAACAGTCGGCTACACACACAGGATGACCAGCTCAGCCTGGCTTGCCCAGACTTCCCTGGTTTTAGTTCTGAAAGTCCCACATCCCAGGAAGTCCTTCAGTCTTGGACAAGCACGAACATTGGTCACACTATCGGCCCACATCTGTAGTGCGTGAGTGGGTGAGGCTGGCCGGAGATTGGTTCAGCGACTGACTGCCGTCTTAGACCCTGAGGAGAGTCATCGTCAAGTCACACAGCTAATTAACTACCCCAGAACCATCCTGTGGTAGATGAGAACTCGGTCTCTAATTCTGACACTTTCCCTGTATTGGAATTAAACACACACACTCTCTGCCACATGTCTGCAGTGCCTCCCATTATGGACAGAGAATATCCCCCTCACCTAGCCATGATGGAGTGCCAGTTCTGAGAAAAGATACAAGAGGAGGGGGACTTCTTTGGTGTTCAGTGGTTAAAACTCCATGTTTGACTGCAGGGGCTGTGTGTTTGATTCCTAGTCAGGGAATTAAGATCTCACATGCCACCGATGTGACCAATTAATAAATAAAATTAAGTTACTTTATATTTAAAAAAAAAATTTAAATGTGTGTACCTTAAAAAAACCAAAACCTACAAAGGAATCATGTATCTCCATGTGACCTTCTTGGTTTCTGCCATTGGCCACAATCCATGAAACAAGACTGAACTTAGCCTGCAGCCTAAAGCAAGACTCCACAGCTGACCTGTAGAGCTGTGAGTGAGGAAAATGAGAATTTGCTATTAAAAGTCATGGAGGTTTTGTGGATTTTGTTAGACCGCAAAAACTGACTGTTCTAGGCTTTATCTCTTAACATCTTGGAGTCCATTTGGTTAGATGTTCTTTGTACCAGTTTGACACAGAATAATCTACTTTCCATACTTTTCATATCTGGTTTTCTCATCTGTACAAAGCGATAATGGCAGGGCCTCCCTCCCATGGTTGAAAGGACTCAAGAAGGTCATGGGTCTAGTTCACATAGTAGGCCCTTAATAAAAGGATTTTATTAGAGAAGTATAATTCTTTCAGCACTCGCTTGCTGACCATATATTTACCAGCACTCTGTTAGCCTCTCTGTCAAGAATTGTAGAGGAGGAAATAGAGAAGGCCAACCTTCCCCATTGTTTCCATTTTCCAACAGGAGTAGGAAAAGATTAGAGGCAGAGGATGGAGGAAACGACCTCTTTTCCCACATCCAGGCCTTGGGGCTGAATTGTCTGTATGGTGGGGGCATGTCTGTGGATTAGGACACTTGAGGGTCTCTAATGAACAGGGATTTCAGCTATAATAAGGCCAGCCTCCAGCGTCCTTCCCTGAGGAGAGCCAGGATTATGTGGGGAATGGAGTCGGCAGAAAGCCCAGAGGCGGGTGGTGGGGGAGGGCGCAGCTACCCAGATGGAAGCAGGACTGAGCTGGGTGGGCTTCTGTTCCACTTTCCCAGGCGAATTCCACTTGTGCCTCATCTGGGGCTGAGAGATGATGCTCGCGGGTTGTCCTGCCCGTGTTCCAGGCTATTTGCCGGGGAGGGAGTGGGGGGGGTGTGGGGGGCGGTGAGGGGGGTGGCAGCGATGGGTGGGAGGAGAGGGATGGGGCTAGGGGCTGGGGGGATGGGGCTGCAGTGAGTGTGCGCTCCTTTGATGCCCCAGGAAAAGGGGCTGAGGCGGCCCCATGGCTCCCAACCAGCTGCCTTGGCACTTCGAAATGGAAAAAATGAGGCCGCCAGACTTCAGTCTCCTCAACTCCCTGCTGCCCTGCCTGAGCGCCAGCCTGACCCAGAAGATAAGGAGAAAAAAGACCTGTGTTGGTCAGATCCACAGACGGACCTCAAGTGCTGGCCATCCTGCCACCTGCAGCGCCCTGAGAGCCTTCGGACCTCTGCTTTCTCATGTTAAAAAGGGGACAACAGTCAAAACTACTCTGTTTATGTCTCAGAGGAACTGAAAGGACCCAATAAGAGGATGGGAATAGGAAAATGGTTGCAGAAGGTAACATATTCCCCTCCTCCTTCTAGAAATTATACCAAAGTATCAAAGAGAATGAAAAGGAAAAAAACCCACAAACTCCATTTATAGGAAAACCACGTTCCCAGGTAGCTCAAACGGTAAAGAATATGCCTGCATTGTGGGAGACCCACGTTCAATCCCTGGGTTGAGTAGATCCCCTGGAGAAGGGAATGCAGCCCACTCCAGTATTCTTGCCTGGAGAATCCCATGGACAGAGGAGCCTGGAGGGCTACAGTTTATGGCTCTCAAAGGATTAGACACATCTGAGTGGCTAACACACACAAGAGAGGGTTATAATTCATAGGCTTTATACTATGTGTGAAATTTCCAAAAGTGGCTTTGAAATAGGGCAGAAGTCATACAGGAGGTGGCGAGTGGGTTCAGAGATGGCAAATCTTAGAAAGAATCAGCAAAGATGTGTTTTCTGGGAAGGAGTGTTTATCTTGAGATGAAAAACTGGATTCTTTATTTATAAAACTGAAGGTAGAGCCAGGGTGAGTAGCCAAAGCCCTGTTGGACCTGATTTGATTCTGAGAAACAGAGATGATGTAACAAAGAATTAGAGAAAGGAGACAAATTTTTAGGGAACAGTGTGTCTCTTTGACAGGGAGGAGATAATCTTTTAGTTATAAAGTCCAAGAAAGTACCCTCCTTCTTCCCATAGAGACAGTCAGTAAATACCTGACCCAGGAAGACCAAGCCCTTTCAATGACATGCTAAAAAAAAGACAAGTGTAAAAGCCTTGATACCATGGTATTATAATAAACTATGCAGAAAAGAGCATAAAAATCTATCACAAGTGAAAAATGTTATATCCAAATAATTTTGGCATGAATTAAAAATTGAATGAGCAATGACCTCTATGAAGGAAAATAATAAAACAGATATAGTTGAATGACTCAGGAAGAAGCTGGCAGGCAATAGGAGGTAATGAATGTGAGCTGGCAGAGCTCAAGAGAAAAACAGAAGGGAGGAAACCACAGAAATGAAGACAGACTCGGAAAGAGCATGAAGGAGGACGGACCTTGCAGAAAATACAGCGAGGGACATGGATGACAGAGGGGAGGAGAGGGAAAAATGAAAAAGAAGGGAAAAACGCTGAAGAAAGACTAGAAAGGAAATAACAGGTAAGGGAGAGCCAATGTATGCATAATCGGAGACTTCAGCGGAGAAACACAAAATAAGTGAACAGGACAATATGTAGATCCAATTCAAGAAAACTTGATATAAAAGAAGCCTCACACGTGCTCAGTGAAAGGTGACACTATGTACCAGGGAAAACGACCCAGAACAGCCGTCACTGAACCACAGGCTAGTGAAGCTATTTTACATTAAAGGTAAAGAAAGAACCCTTTAGACAACCAGGCAAAAAAAAACCAGACGGTCTCATTTGCAATATCAGGGAGCCAGAGTGTAGAATTCAATGCTGATACATCAAGTGATTATACTACAAGGGTGTTTAACAACACAAAAGTAAGCGGTAAAAAAGATCGACTGAAATTAGAAAATGGAGGGAAAGAGAAGAGAGGATGAGAAAATGTAATTTTATAAGAGGGAACTAATAGACACTGTCTTAAAAAATAAAGGACTAAAGATATATGCGTAAAGTTAAACAATAGACAAAAACAAAAACAGACAAAAACTTTCCTAAATATTGGAAGAACTATCTACAAGAAACACAGCAAATTTTTAAAAAGCAGACATCATAGTGGAATACTTTTAATTACTTTCCCTCCCCCACCCCCCCCAAAAAAAAACACAAAAAAACCAAAATGGAAGAATTCTGACTACCTGTATCATTAGAGCAATTAATGGACTTCTCTGGTAGTCCAGTGGTTAAAATTCTGTACTTTCAATGCAGGGGACAAGGGTTCAAACCCTGGTTGGGGAACTAAGATCCTACACAGACCCTAATGCTGGGACGGCAGGCGGGCAGGAGGAAAAGTGGGCAACAGAGGGTTGGATGGCATCACCAACTCAATGGACGTGAGTTTGAGCAAACTCCGGGAGATAGTGAAGGACAGGGAAGCCTGGCATGCTGCAGACTTTCGGGTCGCCATGAGCCAGACATGACTTAGCCACCGAACAATAACGGCATAGCAATAAATATAAATGTGCTTAGTTGTGGAAAGAAAGAACATTTTCAGATTGAATCACAAAACAGAACCTGATTTTATGTTGTATAGAAGACAGTCACAAAAATAAGCGACTGAGAAGGATTAAACATGAAGCAGGAGAGGTATAATATATCAGACAAATGCAAACAAAATGGAGGGAGAGATTGCAGTCTTCTATGAGATGATATTAGAGGAGGAAAGCAGTAAACGAGATGAAGAAGAGCTCTGTCTCGTGCTAAGGGTTCAATTGTCATTAAAGACAGGAAGATGTGAGCAACTATGTACAAAATAACCCCAAAGTTGGTCATTTAAGAACTTAAGGCATTTCTCTCCACCTTTGACAGATCAAGAAGACAGAAAATGAACACATAGAAGCAAAAATAATGAACATATATCAGACTACAAAGAGCTTCAATGATTTTTTAATATTTTAAATAGTACAAATGATACTCTCAGGTCATAATGCAATAAGATTAGGAAAAAATAATACACTGATTTAGGAGGGTATATTCACCTTGAAAGCTGAGCTTTCAAGCTGAGCGCTGAAGGAAAGCTGAGCCCTGAAAGAAAACTGAGTGCCGAAAAATTGATGCTTTTGAACTGTGGTGTTGGAGAAGATTCTTGAGAGTCCCTTGGACTGCAAGGAGATCCAACCAGTCCAACCTAAAGGAAATCAGTCCTGAATATCCATTGGAAGGAGTGATCCTGAAGCTGAAGCTCCAATACTTTTGCCACCTGATGCAAAAAACTGACTCACTGGGAAAGACCCTGATGCTGGGAAAGACTGAAGGTGGGAGGAGAAGGGGACAACAGAGATGAGATGGTTGGATGGCATCACTGACTCGATGGACATGGGTTTGAGTAAACTCCTGGAGTTGGTGATGGACAGGGAGGCCTGGCGTGCTGCAGTCCATGGGGTCGCAAAGAGTCAGAGACAACTGAGTAATTGAACTGATTCACCTTGAAATGTTTTAACCTATCTCTTATCTATTTAATGAAAGAGGAAATAAACCCAATATTGAAGAATTATCAAAACAATGATAATAGAAGTTCTATACATCAAAACCTGGGAGATTCATCTAAAGCAATATTCAGCCATAAATATCCTTATTAGCCTTGGCTCAGAGGGTAAAGAATCTGCCTGCAGTGCAGGAGAGCCAGGCTCAATCCCTGGGTCAGGAAGATCCCCTGGAGAAGGATATGGCAACCCATCCCAGTATTCTTGCCTGGAGAATTCCATGGACAGAGGAGCCTGGCAGGCTACCATCCATGGCGTCGCAAAGAGTTGGACACGACTGAATGACTAACACTTTCATTTTATCACTAAAAAAAGAAAAAGAAGAAACTGAATTAAGCATTTGACTCAAAAAGTTTTATGAAAAGGAATGATTGAACCAAACAAATGGAAGGAAAGCAAAAGTAACGAATATGAATAAAAGCAGAAATCGTGGAGATGCAAAATAGAAAGAAAAAAAAAAAAGGAAAACAAATAAATCCCCAAGGCTGCTCTTTTGATGATGGCAGGGAATGGAGGCAACAACAATAAAACAGATAAACAGTTCACACAATCCGGGAAAAATGGACGAAGTGTAAATATGTGGAGTAAGACATGATAAGGAGAGAATTAGCCACAGGGGGAAAAAAAGAGAAAATTAAAAGGATCACAAGAGTCTGTTTTGTTTACCTCTATATAATTAAATTTGAAAATATAGATGAAAAGGATAATTTGTCAGGAAAATATAAGTTACTACTTGGCTTCAGAACAAACAGAAAGCAGACGGAGTCCCATAGACGTGCTTCACCAACTTTAATGGACACACAAAGCACCTGAAGTTGTTGTTGTTGTTTTTTTTTAATTCTCAGGGCAACTGTTTAACTTTTTGGCATGCAGGATTTTAGTTCCCTGACTAAAATCCTGATAGGGATTGAACCCACGCCCCCTGAAGTGAAAATGTGAAGTCTTAACTACGGGGCCAACAGGGAAGTTCCTCATCCAAAGTTCTTATTCAAGTTCAGACTCTGGTTCTGGGATTTTGCCCAGGATCCTGAATTCTATATGGTCCCAAGATGCTCTTGCTGTATTTGGTAAGTGTCAAGGTCATAGAAGAAATAGAGAAGGCTGACAAAAATCTGCCCACAAACAAGCCTATCTTATGAATTGTGCAGTCAATTTCTATGAAACTTTTAAAGACTAGATCATTCTGATACGGAGCAGGACCCTACGGCCCTTGCCCCCTTCACCACGTCCTCTGCCTATCTCTTGCCTGTGGAAAACTTGAGTCAAAGAGCAAGTTTAATCACGGAAATGAGAACATACAAAAACAAAGGAAAACAGTGAAAGGAAACCAAATAATAATAATATAGTCATTAAGCACAATCAGGAAATGGCAACCCACTCCAGTATTCTTGCCTGGAGAATCCCATGGACGGAGGAGCCTGGGGGGCTACAGTCCACGGGGTCACAAAGAGTCGGACACGACTGAACGACTTCACTCACTCACTCACTCAAGCACAATCAAGGACCTTTAGTTCCTTCTCAAGGACTATGGATAATATTCTGAGCCATATCCTGTGAGCTGTCTTATAGATACTGAAACTCCAGGCGAAGGAACTTAACCACATGATGACCAGACTGGACCCAGGACACGAGCTGCCACAATTCCAAGCACTCGCTACAAAGAAATAGGAATGAATGGACCCTGGAACTGAAGGTTGACTGGACCTAAAACAAACAGGATGATGCTGGTCAGACCACCGATGACCAATTTGAAGATGACAGTCAGAGATCTCTGTGCTGTTTCTGCATGTAGCCCCCCATCCCTCCACCATTTCTGTCTATAAAAGTTCTTGCTCCTCTGGTTGCCAGTAGGGGCGAGTTGGGGTTTGGACAGACGTCCACCACTCCCCTCCACCCCCAGTTGCCGGCAAACTTTCCTTTCCACCAACCTGGCTTGTTTACCGGCTTTTGAGTGTTGAGCAGTCGGACCCACCACACTCTTTCGATAACAATTCTAAGGTAGTTAAATTTTTTGAGAGCAAGGCAAGGAAAGAAAACTTTACAATTATTTTTATGAAGCAGATATCATGTTGATAGTTAAGCCTGACAAGAACTACACAGAGTAACAAATTTCACTTGTGAGTAATAATGCAAAAATCCTATTTTTTCAAGTTTTCCAGTGAAGTATAGTTGATTTACAGTGTTTTGCCAATCTCTGCTCTACAGCAAAGGGCCTCAGTTATACACATGTAGGCATTCTGTTTTTATATTCTTTTTATTAAAGTTTATCACAGGATATTGAATATAGCTCCCTGTAATGTAAAAATTCTAAATAAAATTTTAGTAAACAGAACCATAAGAAAAATACAAAAATAAAGAAAAATACATCATGACCAACTGGGTTTTATTCTAGGAATGCAAAGCTAGTTCAATACTGCTGCTGCTGCTGCTAAGTCGCTTCAGTCGTGCCCGACTCTGTGCGACCCCATAGGCGGCAGCCCACCAGGCTCCCCCGTCCCTGGGATTCTCCAGGCAAGAACACTGGAGTGGGTTGCCATTTCCTTCTCCAATGCAGGAAAGTGAAAAGTGAAAGTGAAGTCGGTCAGTCCTGTCTGACTCTTAGCGACCCCATGGACTGCAGCCTACCAGGCTCTTCCGTCCATGGGATTTTCCAGGCAAGAGTACTGGAGTGGGGTGCCATTGCCTTCTATTAGAAAACCTATTAATGTAATTCATGAGGAGAAAGATTGTATAGTTCTTCTTAAGGCTAAAAGGGCATTTTGGAAAGTTCGACATCCATTCTTTATAAAAACTCACACACGTATTCAATAAGAATTCATGGATACTCAGTAAAATAGAAATAGATATTTATCTCTTAACATGGTAAAATATATTGGAGTACATCATACTTAACTGGAAAAACCCCTGGGGCATTTCCACTAGAGGACCAAGACAAAAATGCCCATTTCACTGCTATAGTTTAACCCAGAACTGCATATTTAAGATAGTATTGGATGTACTAATCAGTACAAATGGATGACATAAAATTGTCAGTGTTACACATAACGACTCTGTGTGTAGGAAACACAAGATAATTCAGGAAGGTTCTGAGATACAAAATTAACGTGTATAAATCAGTAGCTTTCGTATATTGCAGCAATCACCAGTTGGAAGATATACTGAAAGGAAAGTTCCCATCTACAATAACAAAATTAAGATTGAATGTTGTTGTTGTTCACTTGTGTCTGACTGTTTGTGACCCCATGGACAGCAGCTGCTCAAACTCACGTCCATTGAGTCAATGATGCCATCCAACCATCTCATCCCTCTGCCGGCCCCTTCTCTCTTTTGCCTTCAATCTTTTCCAGCATCAGGGTCTTTTCCAAAGATGTGGCCAAAGTATTGGAGCTTCAGCTTCAGCACCAGACCTTCCAGTGAATATTCAGGGTTGATTTCCTTTAACTGACTGGTTTGATCTCCTTGCTGTCCAAGGGACTCTCAAGAGTCTTCTCCAACACCACAATTCGAAAGCATCAGTTCTTCGGTGCTCAGCCTTCTTTATGGTCCAACTCTCACAACTGTTCATGACTACTGGAGAAACCAAACCTAGGAATAAAATTAAACAAAAGATGAGTAAGACCTACCCAAGGAAAACCTGAATTCACTATGGAATGACCCAAAACATACTTAACAAGTTGAAAGGTACACCGTGATTTCAGATGGCACGTTTCATCATGCAAACAATGTCTGTTATCCCTAAATTGATTTATAAATCCTTGTTATTATAATAAAAGTACCATCAGCCTTTTAACCAGAGAAGCTAATTTTAAAATTAATCCTATGAAAAATTAAGCAAGCGAAAATATCCAAGAAATCTCTGGAAGAGAGGGGAACAGCCTTATCAGACGTTAAACCATGTCATAAAATCTCAGTAATTCAGACACCGTGGTACTGGGCTGTCTTGATAGATTAATGGAACAAAACTGAAAGCCCAGAAATATATTGAATCCTTTCAGGAATTTAGGATGTGATGAAGTTAATGTGGCACATTGTATTATCTTGGTTTTCTTTTTGTTGCTGTTGTTTTGTTTATTACCACGCTAAGCAGCATGTGGGATCTTAGTTGTATTTTCTAAAAATACTTGGAAACGATAGTAACAGATCCACTCTAGGGAATTGAGAAGGGGGGGCAGGGGCTTGGGGAGCAGGAATCACAGGGTGTAGGATGCCAATATTTTTTTCTGCTGAGCACTGGTTCCCCTTAAGTTTCTGGTTCTCCCAAGAGAGAGTCTGATTGGCTAGCCTTGGTCATGCGTCCACCCACTGATCTGGATGGACAGTCAAACAAGGTGAGAAATGTTGAGTCCCCACAGGAGGACCAGAACGTGGGGTGGGAAGGTTGGAAGTTGGGCAGAGATGGCCACATGCCCATTTCATAGATGAGGAAAGGGAAGCCCAGAGACAGACAGGGATTGGCGAGGCCACGGAGCCCAGGGACAGTGGATTCTGGGATCCGACCGGAGGCCCCAGCTGCCTTTCCCCTCCTGGGGCTCCAGGGTGGTAGGGAAACAAGAGGGCCTTGTGACCCTGGCAGGGATGAATGGCTGGCTCCTGGGGACACACCCTGACCCAGATGAGGCCTCCGCAGTTCAGGAAACCACCTCACACTGAGCTGCATTCAGGAGCTGAGATCTCCTCTTTCGGCTCCTCTTACCGTGGATAGACCAGACCCCCCTTCACATGTGGCCCTGAGGTTTTTAGAAGAAGCCTGGGGGGAAAAGCCTATTTTTCCAATATATAAAGCACTGCATGGACCAAATAAAACATGTCTGGGGTGCAGCCCAAGGATGGCTAATTTGTAAGTCCTGGAATGCTCCTTTCTGCACACAAGCGTTAAAGCCCTATTTTCATAGATACTACGAGGCTTGTGCTAGGCTTGCAGACTTCCTCACTTTGAATTCAGACATGCCAAGAAAAATCAAGTGCAGCAATTATGAGTGAGGGATATTCTGGAGCCAGAGAATCTGGGTTTAAATCCCCAGCTCTGCCACATACTGTGTGGCCTCAGGCAAGTCATTTAACCTCTCTGGGCCCCAGCTTCCCTTGGTGGGGGGTGGGGACGTATGTAAACCGTGTCTTTGTTGTTGCTGTTGTCCAGTCACTAAGTTGTATCCAACTTTTTGCAACCCCATGCAGCATGCCAGGCTTCCCTGTCCTTCCATATCTCCCGGAGTTTGCTCGAATTCATGTCCATTGAGTCAGTGATGCCATCCAACCATCTCGTGCTCTGCTGCCCCTTCTCCTTCTGCCTTCAATCTTTCCCAGCATCACATGGAGTAAAGGCCACAAAAGGGCCTGCTATTGTCCTTGGTTCTGGGTCCGATCTTGTCATAAGCTTCATGTGGTTAAAAAAAAGAAAAAGCAAAACCTTAAGCCAGGCTAATC
>NW_011494610.1:3418596-3445125 GCF_000754665.1 Bison bison bison
GGCTAATCATTTAAACCGTTTAGGGGAGCCCACCTTCACTTGGGCGTTTCAGGGACAAGCATGCTGTTCAGTCCCCTGTCGTCCCCTGTTCCTCTCCAAGTTGGCCCCTCATCCAAGGAGAGATATCAGGTTCCCAAGTGCCGTTTAGTGAGTGTCCCCCCTGCAGGAGCAGCAGCGGGTGTGTGAGCTCAAGGAGTGCTCATAACCACCCCTGGGCGGGAGGAATTGCGACTCCTTGCACCAGCGTTGGGGAGCTTGCAGGCAATGCATGTGTATGAGACTCCAGCACGTCAGACTCCAAAGCCTGGCTTTCCTCTGCTCCTATCAACTCTGTACCCACTCCCAATGTTGGGACAAGATTCAGTAGCTTCTCAGTGTTAAGTGGCCCATGTCACTTGCTCCCTAAAGGAAAAGCTTTTTCTACCCTATCCACAAGACGTGTTCAGTATGAAAGCCATTTGTCTACGTTTTTCATTGCAAATGACAGGAACTCAACTCAAATTGGCTTGAGACAAAAAAAAACAAAAAACAGTTACTTATTGGCTCAAACAGGCAAAGTCCAGGATTGCAACCCTGGCTTTGGGGAGATTGGGGTGGGAGAAGGGTGGGATGAGGGGGACAGCTTCAGGTACAGCAGGAACCCCAAGGATGTCAGGATTCATTTCACTCCATCTTTCAGATCTCTTTCCTCTGTGTTGGCTTCACCGATAAACAGTCTGTTCCTGTGTCGCATTGGGATGGCTTTTAGTAGCCTCACATGCTGTGGGCTCAGCAACCACAATGGAGAAGCGTCTCTTTGTCAATAATCTTAGTGAAAGTCTGAGGCTGATTCAGGTCGGCCTTCTTTAAGTCAGATGCAAATCCTTTTACTAATCCCTGCAGCCATAGGGGATGTTCACATGGGCCAGGCTGGACCTCCTGCCAGCTTCTGGAGGTGGAGTTGGAGGCTGGAGTAGTTTCACTACAATGATGGGTAATTAGTGGCCTGCTTGGACTCAAGTCCTTTGCACTGTGAGTTTATTCCACACGTTCTGGCCTTGAGACTTGCTCTGACTGATGGAATGCTGGGGAGTGATGCTGTACCTGTTCCCAGCATTGGCCTCGAGAATCTTTGCAGTTTCTGCTCTTTCTTGGAACCCTGGATAACCACTGTGAGAACCAGCCTGGAGGATGAGAAACCACAGGGAAGAGAGTCCAGTCCCCCGAGGAGGCTGGCCTAGACCAACAGACAGCCACCTGACCTCCCCAAATGTGAGTATGCCCAGCCAAACTCAGCAGACCTGCTTAGCCAACCTGAAGCTGACCCCAGATGCATGAGACAAGCTGAGACCAAAACTGTGCCATGCTTCCATTCACTCATGGGAAACGATAAATACTTTTTATTTATGAATTTATTTTCGGCTGCCTCAGTCTTGGTTGTGGCACACCGTATCTTTGCGTCATGCAGAGTCTTTCCGTTGTAGCACTTGGACTCTCTAGTTGTGGCCCATGGGCTCAGTAGTCATGGTGCGTGGGTTTAGTGGCTCTGCGGCATGTGGGATCTTAGCTACCCAACCAGGGATCGAACCCGCATCCCCTGCATTGCAAGGCAGATTCTTAACCACTGGACCACCAGGGAAGTCCCAATACTTATTATTTTAAGCCACTGAGATTCAGGACAATTTATGTACCAAAAACTGACAGACACAGGGGTCAGTCCACTGGAACAATGTGGACTGAGTGGAGGAGGGGTGCTTGCTAAGAGGAGACATGTGTTCTATTACCAGAAGGGCAAGAAGAATCTTGGGCAATCTATTATTTCTTGCTCTACAATTATCATCCCCATTTTGCAAGTAAGGAAACTGAAGCTCAGAGAATTTCTTCAACTGGTGAGTGAGAGAGAAATCAATTTGCCCCTCAGCCTGATCCAAGTTTCCCAAAACAAGTACAAAAATTGAGTAATGAACCTGGATTCAGTGGAACATGGACAGAAATGTGATCATGCATCTGAGATGAATCAATCGTGGCAGCTGAATACTGATTTTAGTTGAGTAGTTACGTTTCCTGGCAGCCAAAGTAAAAAGGGAAATGTATTGAGTTGCTTCAGTCTCTTTACTTAATATTTAATGAAGAAGGAAGTGGGGGAGAAGGAGGAAAGAAAAAAGGAAAAAGAACTATATCCAAGGAAAGAAAAAACAAAAACAAAACTATATCCAAGACTGTCTGAAGACAAATGTTTTTCTAGCCCTGACTCCAAGACGGCAGTAAGGTCTTCTTACAGAAGAAATCTAACAGAAAAGACAACGTTTTTATGGTAGATGCTACTCATTTCATCCCCCATGAAAGTTAAAAGCAGCCTGTGAACTCACAGGCATTTCTGAGAGGAACTCAGATAATGAGGTCCTTTCTCTTTCTTTTTCTTTCTTTCCTCTCTCCTCCCTCATATCTTCCTTTCTTTCTTTCTAACAATATAGAAATTTATTTCTGTCTCTAGTGTAACAATTTAGAGATCACTGATGCAGGGATGACTCAGCCATTCCTCCCATGCAGCTTCCCCCTCTGGGTGCAGGGTGGCTGCTCTAGCACCTGCCATCACACGTGTCCTCCAACCATCAGAAAATGGGAAGAAGCAAGAGTTTGCTTTTGAATAATTTTATTTACCTTCCTGGTGGGACTGGAACTGACAGAAGGCAAGGGAACAGAGGTAAAGTGCATTTGTAAAGCTGAAAATTGAAAGGTTGCTAAGGTTCAAACCCTAACTCAGCCACTTACTAGCTGTGTTAGTTCCCTGTGACTGCCACAAATTACCACAGACTTGGTGATCTGCAACAACAGAAACTCATTCTCTCATAGTTCTGGAGGCCAGATGGTCAACATCAGTTTCATGGGATCAGAACACCGTGGCAAGATGTTGGCAGGGCAGAACCCCCGCTGGGGGGCCAAGGGGAGAATTACCCTTCCTCCAGCTCCTGGTGGCCACCGGCATTCTTTTGCCTGCCACCACATCACTATAACCTCTGCCTCTGTCTTCAAGTTGTCTCCTTGTCTGCATGTCCATCTACGCTTCCTCTGCCTTCCTCTTATAATGACACATGTGCTGGCACTTACAGCCCTCCTGAATAGTCCAGAATATTATTGATGGATATCATCTCAAAAGCCTTAATTTGGGCTTCCCTGGTGGCTCAGTAGTAGAGAATCCGCCTGACAGTACAGGAGATGTGGGTTCGATCCCTGGCCTGGCAAGATCCCACAAGCCGTGGAGCAACTAAGCCCCTGCACCACAACTATTGAGCCCCTGTGCCGCAACTACTGAAGCCCACGCACCTAAAGCGTGTGCTCTGCAACAAAAAAAGCTGCTGCAATACGGCACGCACCGGAACCGGAGAGGCGCCCCTGCTCGCCACTAGAGAAAAGCCCATGCAGCAACAAAGACCCAGCACAGCCCAAAATAAGTAAAGAAATATTTTTTAAAAGCCTTAATTTAATCACACCTGCAAAGACTTTACCATATTATGGTAACATTCACAGGAATTTATGACCTGATATCTTAGGAGTTCACCATCTAGCCCACTACACTAGTTGAGGGAGCCCAGGCAAGTGTCTTAACTTTCCTGTATGTCATTTTTCTTACTGCAAAAGGACACGAGCCACCTCCGTAGGCTATTATGAGGATCAAATAAATTAATTACCCCAGTTAATCACATAAAGATTACTTCAAAGGGTGACCAGCACATGGTAGGTTTTAATATGATCAAGACGTTTCTGCTATGATGCAACTCCTCAGAAGGACAGTTGTCATCTTGGTCCTGTGCACCACTGTCTTCCTACCACCCACCACATAGTAGGGACTTGCACACAGGAGGTGCTCAGTAAATATTTCATGCACGCATGCTGCAGGCTGACTGTGGCTTTAGGGAAGTTGTTTCCCCTCTCTGGGGCTTGGTTTCCTCCTGCCTCCATGAAGAACAGTTGTTGGGGAAAGTATGTTCTCTATCTAGAAGGGCGTGTCCCCGTCAGGGGTAGAGGTTTGGGGGTGGAGGCAGGGGACAGCTGCAGCTGCTTTCTTTCTGAGTCACTAGATTTCTCAACTTAAGGTCAAGTGTTTAAATATTATGAGCAAGCCGATTGGAGATAAGGTGGGGAAACACTGATTTGGCCAAAGCAGCAGCCAAAGCGCTGGGTCTGGACTTTTCTGGAACTTTTCAGCAGCATGACTTGGAACTTAGCACCTGCCAGGAAAACGGGCTGCTGACTCACAACCAGGAGGGGCGTCCCAGATGCCTGATTTTCAAACCTGCTTTAACTGTCCCTGTTCACAGAGCTGGTATCTACTCAAAGCCTCATGGTCCGAGTGGAGAAACCGAGACCCAAAAAAGAATGAAGACCTTGTCCAGAGTTATGCTGCCCGACGCGGCTACAATCCTCAGCCCAGCACCTGTAGCAGCCAACCAGGCAAAAAGAGAGGAAACCCTGCAGGCAGGGGGTGTGGTGTGTGCAAATGCCCAGGGGTGAGAGGCGGGACACAGACTCAGAAACTCAGGCGGAGGAAAGAAAGGGGGCTTCATCACATACCCAGGACTTTGGACTCAATTCTGAGGAGAAACGGAAACCACTGATGCTTTTAGGAAGAGGATCAGCTAGACCTGAGAGTCTCTCCAAGTGTGGTCCCCAGACCATCAGCACGAGAGCAACAGTGGGGATGAGGAGAAGGCAGTCAAAGCCGATTCCTAGGGAGGGATAAACTGGGAGGTTGGGGTTGAGGCATACACACTATTATGTGTAAAATAGATAACTAATAAGGACCTACTGCATAGCACAAGGAACTCAATACTCTGTAATGATCTGTATGTGAAAAAATCTAAGAAAGAGTGCGTATATGTGTATGGATAACTCATTCATTTTACTGTACACCTGAAACTAACACAGCACTGTAAATCAACTATCAGCTCAGTTCAGTTCAGTCGCTCAGTCGTGTCCAACTCTTCACGACCCCATGAATCGCAGCACACCAGGCCTCCCTGTCCATCACCAACTCCCAGAGTTCACTCAGACTCACGTCCATCGAGTCAGTGATGCCATCCAGTCATCTCATCCTCTGTCGTCCCCTTCTCCTCTTGTCCCCAATCCCTCCCAGCGTCAGAGTCTTTTCCAATGAGTCAACTCTTCACATGAGGTGGCCAACGTACGGGAGTTTCAGCTTCAGCATCATTCCTTCCAAAAAAAATCCCAGGGCTGATCTCCTTCAGAATGGACTGGTTGGATCTCCTTGCAGTCCAAGGGACTCTCAGGAGCCTTCTCCAACACCACAGTTCAAAAGCATCAGTTCTTTGGCGCTTAGCTTTCTTCACAGTCCAACTCTCACATCCATACATGACCACTGCAAAAACCATAGACGACTAAATGGACCTTTGTTGGCAAAGTAATGTCTCTGCCTTTCAATATGCTATCTAGGTTGGTCATAACTTTTCTTCCAAGGAACAAGCATCTTTTAATTTCATGGCTGCAGTCACCATTTGCAGTGATATTGGAGCCCCCAAAAATAAAGTCAGCCACTGTTTCCGTTGTTTCCCCATCTATTTCCCATGAAGTGATGGGACCAGATGCCATGGTCTTCGTTTTCTGAATGTTGAGCTTTAAGCCAACTTTTTCACTCTCCTCTTTCACTTTCATCAAGAGGCTTTTGAGTTCCTCTTCACTTTCTGCCATAAGGGTGGTATCATCTGCATATCTGAAGTTATTGATATTTCTCCCGACAATCTTGATTCCAGCTTGTGCTTCTTCCAGCCCAGCATTTCTCATGATGTATTCTGCATATAAGTTAAATAAGCAGGGTGACAATATACAGCCCTGATGTACTCCTTTTCCTATTTGGAACCAGTCTGTTGTTCCATGTCCAGTTCTAACTTGTTGCTTCCTGACCTGCATATAGGTTTCTCAAAAGGCAGGTCAGGTGCTCTGGTATTCCCATCTCTTTCAGAATTTTCCACAGTTTATTGTAATCCACACAGTCAAAGGCTTTGGCGTAGTCAATAAAGCAGAAATAGATGTTTTTCTGGAACTTTCTTGCTTTTTCGATGATCCAGCACATGGATGTTGGCAATTTGATCTCTGGTTCCTCTGCCTTTTCTAAAACCAGCTTGAACATCTGGAAGTTCACGGTTCACATATTGCTGAAGCCTGGCTTGGAGAATTTTGAGCATTACTTTACTAGCATGTGAGATGAGTGCAATTGTGTGGTAGTTTGAGCATTCTTTGGCATTGCCTTTCTTTGGGATTGGAATGAACACTGACCTTTTCCAGTCCTGTGGCCACTGCTGAGTTTTCCACATTTGCTGGAATATTGAGTGCAGCACTTTCACAGCATCATCTTTCAGGATTTGAAAGAGCTCAACTGGAATTCCATCTCCTTCACTAGCTTTGTTCATAGTGATGCTTTTCAAGGCCCACTTGACTTCACATTCCAGAATGTCTGGTTCTAGGTGAGTGATCACACCATCGTATTATCTTGGTCATGAAGATCTTTTTTGTACAGTTCTTCTGTGTATTCTTGCCACCTCTTCTTAATATCTTCTGCTTGTGTTAGGTCCATACCATTTCTGTCCTTTATTGAGCCCATCTTTGCACAAAATGTTCCCTTGGTATCTCTAATTTTCTTGAAGAGATTTCTAGTCTTTCCCATCCTGTTTTTTTTCCTCTATTTCTTTGCATTGATCGCTGAGGAAGGCTTTCTTATCTCTTCTTGCTATTCTTTGGAACTCTACATTCAGATGCTTGTATCTTTCCTTTTCTCCTTTGCTTTTCGCTTCTCTTCTTTTCACAGCTATTTGTAAGGCCTCCCCAGACAGCCATTTTGCTTTTTTGCATTTCTTTTCTATGGGAATGGTCTTGATCCCTGTCTCCTGTACAATGTCATGAACCTCAGTCCATAGTTCATCAGGCACTCTATCCATCAGATCTAGGCCCTTAAATCTATTTCTCACTTCCACTGTATAATCATAAGGGATTTTATTTAGGTCATACCTGAATGGTCTAGTGGTTTTCCCTACTTTCTTCAATTTAAGTCTGAATTTGGCAATAAGAAGTTCATGATCTGAGCTACAGTCAGTTCCTGGTCTTGTTTTTGTTGACTGTATAGAGCTTCTCCATCTTTGGCTGCAAAGAATATAATCCATCTGATTTCAGTGTTGACCATCTGGTGATGTCCATGTGTAGAGTCTTCTCTTGTGTTGTTGGAAGAGAGTGCTTGCTATGACCAGTGCATTTTCTTGGCAAAACTCTATTAGTCTTTGCCCTGCTTCATTCCGTATTCCAAGAAGCTGAGGTTGAACAGTTCTATGAAGACCTACAAGACCTTTTAGAACTAACACCCAAAAAAGATGTCCTTTTCATTATAGGGGAGTGGAATGCAAAAGTAGGAAGTCAAGAAACACCTGGAGTAACAGGCAAATTTGGACTTGGAAATCAACTATACTCCAATAAAAATTATTTTTTAAAAAACTGCAAAGAAATGTTAACCACTCATGGATGCTTCAGGATATAACAGGCAGTACAGTTTTAAATATACATGTTGGGGAAAGTACAGGAATTATGAATCAATGAAACTCCATTTTGTGTAAAATGGCACTTCAGTGCAACCATAATTAATAAATGCTCCTATGAGCCTCCCCCCCCCCCCAAAAAATGCCCCACAGACTCCTGGGGTCTAACATAGATGGCCTTTTCATTTTAACAGACCCTCCTCCGAGGTGATTCTGAGGCATACCCACTGTTCTAGTGAGTCCAGAGATGCTGGGTAACATTCTAGTTTAAAGGTCTGGGCTCAGCCAGACCTGGTTGCAAATCCCAGCTCTGCCACTCACTTGCTGTGTGACTTTAGGACACTTACTGAACCTCTCTGAGCCTCAGTTTCCCCTTCTCTAAAATGAAGACAATCTTGGTCTTTGTCTCTCAGGGTTCTTCTAAAGACCAAGTAAGATAATGTATATAAAGGGCTCAACACAGGTTGAAAACCTAGAACCTTCATAGTGCTCAAAATCACTGGTGGTTAGGGACTCACCATGGTGGTAATGTGAAAGAAGGGTTGGAAGGGAGCAGGCGTGGAGGTCCGTCTAGTCAAAGCTACAGTTTTCCAGTAGTCATATGTGAATGTGAGAGCTGGACTATAAAGAAAGCTGAGCACCGAAGAATTGATGCTTCTGAACTGTGGTGCTGGAGAAGACTCTTGAGAGTACCTTGGACAGCAAGGAGATCCAACCAGTCTATCCTAAAGGAATTCAGTCCTGAGTGTTCATTGGAAGGATTGGGGCTGAAGCTCCAATACTTTGGCCACCTGATGTGAAGAACTGACTCATTGGAAAAGACCCTGAACCTGGGAAAGACTGAAGGCAGGAGAAGGGGATGGCAGAGGATGAGATGGTTGGATGGCATCACTGGCTCAATGGACATGAGTTTGGGTAAACTCCAGAAGTTGGTAATGGACAGGGAGGCCTGGCATGTTGCTGTCCATGGGGTTGCAAAGAGTCAGACACGACTGAGCGACTGAGCTGAACAGAGCTGAAGCATGGAGGCAGGGAGACCAGTGAGGAGGCGGCCCTAGGATGCACTTGAGGTTGGAATGTGGAAATAGCATAGGCAGGGTTCTCCCTGCAGAGACCTTGCAGTGCCCCGACATCCTGCTAGGAGATGGGCTGGGCCGGGAGAGAGGTGGGGGAAGTGAACAGGAAGGAACAGCAGCTGCATCTGCAGTCCTGACACCTGTGTGAGCTACTTCAGGAACTTCATCCTCGCAATAACCCTACGATGTGGGGATCACTTTATCCTGAGGGTTTCTCAGTCTCGGTACTACTGACATTATGTGTGTGTTAGTCTCTCAGTCGTATCCGACTCTTTGTGTTCCCATGGACTGTAGCCCGCCAGGCTTCTCTGTCCATGGGATTTCCCAGGCGAGAATACTGGAGCGGGTTGCCATTCTCTTCTCCAGGGATCTTCTCAACCCAGGGACCAAACACAGGTCTCCTGCACTGTGGGTAGATTCTTTACCATCTGAGCCACGAGAAGCTCATGCCAGGTAATTCTTTGTTGTGTGGGACCAGGCTGCACCGTGGGATATTCTAGCAGCATCCGTGGCTAGATGGCCGTAGTGCCCTTTGCTAGTGGTGACAACTGAAAATGTTTCCAGATTTTGCCATATGTTCCCAGGGGACAGAATCACCCCAGTTAAGTCCCAGTGTGTTATCTTCATTGTACAGGTAAAAGAGCCCCAGAGCCAAGCTGTCTTGCCCACAGTCACGCAGCTAAGAAGCAGCAGGATTCAAATTCAGGTCTGGCTCAGAGCTCCAAAGTTAACCTCTGCTGTGAAGGTCAACTGTTTGCAGTGGCAGACCCAGGCTGTCTCCATGGGAGGGGCTTGGGGGTGAAAGGTTGTTGCTGAGCCACGAAAGACGCCTCGTTAAGGCTATGGGGAGAACTTTAATCCAATTGTCCTATGTCTCTTGAGTTAATTTGCGTGGATGTCTTTTGATAATGTCATTAGCTTTTTCAACCTTTCCTGAGGATTGGGGTGGAGACCCCAGGAACAGTGTAAGTGATATTCTATTCCTAGAGCTTTTGATACCCCCTGAGTTACAGCAGCTTTAAAGGCGGAGCCATTGTCACTCTGAAGGCTCTGTGGCAGCCCAAACCTGGGGATAATTTCATGGATTAAAATCTTTATAACCTCCTTAGCCTTTTCACTACAACAGGGAAAAGCCTCAATCCATCCAGTAAAAGTATCTACCCAAAGCTGTAAGCAAGAATACCCATTAGCTTTTGGCATATGAGTAAAATCACTTTCCCAGTCCTCTCCAGGATGCTTTCCACTTGGTTGTAATCCAGATTTTGCTAGCTTCTCAGCTTTGGGTTATTTTCCTGACAAACCTCACATCTTTTGATGATGTTCTTTAAAGTTTTTGTTGCATTTTTACCTTCAAACGAATGAGAAGCCATCTGATAAGTACTCTCTACACCTAAATGAAAACTCTGGTATAAACCCTTAAGAATTTTCCATTGAGCATTCTCAGGAATTATTAACTGTCCATCCTCGGACCATAACCATCCATTATCAGTAATCTTTGCTCCTCTTTTCTCATATTGTTGTAGCCACGCGTTCCAGGAAACAAAACTCACTCAGAAGGACAATGCAGATAGTGGAGTGCAGTTTATTACACCAGCGGGCCCAAGGCAGAGTCTCCTCTTACCCAAGGACCTCAACAAAACTTACCCCAAGGTAAGTTTTTGTGAAAACCTTATATACCCTAAGTGTACGTGCCCAAACCCACCTCCCCAAATTCCCTGAAACTAGTCTGAAGAAAGGAAGAGAAAGATACAATCAAAGTTAACCCATGATTCATATGCCTTAAGCCTAGGTAGTTAACAGAGGACAATTATCAATAGGCCTGTGGTCATACCCCAATAAGCATAATAGAATTTATGATTCTGTTTGGTTACACAGATAATTAGGGTATTCTTTTAGGCAATGGAGAGTCTAGGTATGAGCCCTGGGGCTCTTCCATCCGGGGGGCCTGGTTTTCCAGTTGGTATGTCATTTCCATAGATACTGGGCATATAGCTCAAAGTCCACAGTCCGGCCCAAGATGGAGTCCTGCTTTCGAGATGGAGCCTGTTCTGTCCGTTTCCTCCTACATTCCCCCCTCTTGATGCTCTTAACTCATAGTATGAGCATCACTCATAGGGATATATTGCACCCTGGCTCTCTGACTGCCAGTTTGGGAGAACACCACCAACCTCTGGGTTACAGAGTTCATAATACATTGTAAAATGCAGGATCCACAAAGCAGAACTATCAAGACAACTATAACAATGGTAAATATAGTTTTCCACCAATCACCCTTCACCCAAGATAGGACCGAAGTCCAAAAAGAAAGATCATCATCAGACATAGCTTTTACCTGACCTTTCATGTCACCTAGGGTGGCTGATATATTGCCAGATAAATCAGGAGTATATACACAGCATTCAACATTAATTATAGCACAGGTCCCTCCTTGTGCTGAAACTATGGTTATTCTCAAAATGATACCAGCAAGTCCTTGTAGCAGCAGTTGATTGTAGAGCTTCACCTCTTTTTCTTCTTTAAGATGATCTTGGTTTCACGGAGATCAGTGGGGTCCTTTTGTATAGTCCCCTTGGCGTCCTCTGGGTCGGTGTGGTATGCTCTCTTCACCCTCATGTGGAGGATCCAGGGAGTGACACCTGCAACTTTAACTGCCGTAGGAGTGGTTAGAACAACAGTATATGGACCCTTCCAATGTGGGGCCAAGGAGTCATGCTTCCAGTCCTTGACCCACACCTGATCCCCAGGCACAAATTCGTGAATATCTTCCCCAAGGGGGAACAGGACCCTTTCTTGTACAAACTTAGTTACCCGATTTACTACCTTACCCAGTTCCATCTGCTGTGAAATCCCATCTCCCCTTACCTGAGGCAAATTTGTTGACACCTGTTTTATTATGGGAGGGGCCTCCCATACACAATTTCATATGGAGATTAGCCTTGGGACTGTGGGGTCATCCTGAGTCTGAGCAGAGCCATCGGAAGCAAGTCCACCCAGGAGCAGTCAGTCTCTGTGATCCACTTGGAGAGTCTCTAAGTGTCCGGTTGGTTCATTCCACCATCTCAGAAGAACTCTGGGCCTATATGCAGTGTGCAGTTTCTATTTGATATTTAAAGTTTTGCTCACTTGTTGTACTAAATCAGCTATGAAAGCCAGGCCATTGTCTGGTCCAGTGCTGGTAGGAAATCCAAATCTGGGAACTATTTCCCTAAGCAGGCACCGGGCTACTTCGGATGCTCTTTCAGTCCAGGTAGGAAAAGCTTCTACCCATCCCGAGAACGTACATACCGTGACCAGCAGGTAACGGTAGTGTCGGTGAGGTTTCATTTCAGTGAAGTCCACTCCAGGTGTTCAAAGGGCAGCGTGCCTTTCCGCTGAATCCCCGGAGGTTTTTGCCTGAATACCCGAGAGGCAGCGTTAACCTGTGAGCAGGCAGCATGGCCTAGGTGGGTCGCTGGTGTGTGTGGCTTACCAGAGTGTGTGCCAGCTCCTCCAGTGCCAATAATTTGCCACTTGGCAATTCCCACCATCCCTTTTCAGTCTTGATGGCCCCTTCCGCTTTGGCTAACCTGACGGCCGTTGTCCTTGTTTTATGAGGCTAGTGCCATCGGCATATAGGACCCAACTAGGGTCTGGACCCTTGTGCCCTTCTTTAAAACAAACCCGATACCTTACCTCCTCCTTGCAGATCTGTGCCTTCTTCTTTGACACCCGGTAACCTGCTTCCATCAGCAGCTGGAGCAGTGCTTTTGTCCCTTCCCAGCATTTTTTCTTGGTCTCGGCAGCCAGCAGCTGGTCATCCACATATTGTAGTAGCCAACATCTATACTTTTCCGGGTGGAATGAGTCCAGGTCAGAAGCCAAGGCTTCCCCAAAGATGGTTGGGGAATTCTTAAACCCTTGTGGGGGAGTCCAGGTGAGCTGTTGTTTGGTGCCCCCGACTGGATCTTCCCATTCAAAGGCAAAGATGGGCTGTGACGCCGGGCGGACGCGTATGCAGAAGACATCCTTGAGATCTAGGCAAGTACAAACTTTAGCCCTCAGCTGGAGGAGGCTAAGTAAAGTATAGGGGTTGGAGCAGTGGGATGTAAAGTCACAGTAGCCTGGTTGACTCGCCTGAGATCCTGTATGGGCCTGTAGTCCTGTCCTTCTTCCTTTCTGACTGGCAGGATTGGCGTATTCCAAGCCTACTTGGCACTCTACCAGACTGCCCGCTTGTTTCAATCTATTGATGTGGGGTAGTATGCCGGCCCGGGCCTCTATTTAGCCAGCCTGGTTGAGGGATGGGGGCGGGGGAGGGTTGTCTTCTGCCCAGACTTCAGGGGATAATTGAGTTAGCTCTCTCTCATGCTCTTCCAGCCCACCTGGTTCTTCCTTCGGAGGCTCATGCAACCTCTACTCACCTTGTGGGGCTATTGAAAGACAGCAAATAAGTCATAGTGTCCATCAGGAAGGTGGGCCTCTCCTCCGGGGAGAAAGTCACTCATGCTCCTAGGATGGACAGCAAGTCTCTTCCCAACAGGGGTACTGGGCACTCAAGAAGGTTTGGTCCCCACTTTTAAGAGTACCATGGGTTCTTGGGGACCTAATATCTCTGAGCCCTGGCAGCCCTATTTAATTTCCAAGTCAGCAAGCCCCACAGTTGCAGGAGCTTCCTTCTCCTTCCTTGCCTTGGGGCATTCATTCTTCCAGTGGCCAAAAGCGCAGGCACCGGGCACACTGGTTTGGCTGTAATGGGGCCCGGGGCCTCCGCTGGGACGGGTTGAAGGACTGTCCTGTCCCTGGGGCAGATGAGGTTTTCCGGAGGGCCCGAGATAGACTTTCCCAAGCAGCAGCTAGCATTGCAAATCTCTTGTCTATTCTCTTTCATTCCCTCCAGCTCTCCGGCAGAGTGCAGGCTCTGCTTAATTCCAACGTCTCCCTCCCCTTCCTGTCAGTACTCACCGGGAGAGGTGGTTCAGCTGGAGCTGGATCCTGGAAGTGCTGGCCAGAGTCTTCTGTCACCGGGATTGGAGCCTGCCGAGGTGGCAGCTCTACGAACTCGGGGAGAGCTGGTGGAGGAGCAGCGGCTGCTGCAGGACTTCACCTGGCCCTGGATCGGGCATTAAGGTGGCCTCTGGTCCTGATGGAGCACTGGGCGGCGGGCATGTCATTATCCAGTATGCGGGAGGGGTCAGGTTGTCCCCGTCCAAATCCTGTAGAATTTCCTTTTTTATCATCAGTCAATTTTTGTGCCATTAATATTTTTCCCTTTCCCTTCTGGATACAGAACCTTATCCAAGTAGAAGGGTCTTGAGCTAACCCTAGCCATGAGTCAATATACGGATATTGATCCGGGTGTCCTGGCTCTCTTGTGACTACTGTATAGACTGCTTCCACTATTTTTAAGTTCGTGGTGTTCCCTGGCGGCCATCCTACTCCCACAGGGGGCCATTCGACCTCACAGAGTATGTGGAGGCAGTTAGGCTTCATCTTCATCTCATAGTCTCCTCCTAATCCCTTCTTTAAATTTTTAATCATGCACTCCAATACAGTTGCCTTAGATTCACTTCCCTCCATCTTGTTTACCTTCTCGGACCTTCTTCTACTTTTCCTTTTTGTTCTGTCTACAAAGTTCTCGGTACCCTATGTACTTCTGATATTTCCATTCAATGAAACACTTAAATTGCCATTCTGCCTCCTTCCTAACTGGAGTGAGAAGAGCCTTACCTGCCAGATCCCAGAGGGAGAAGGGGGATCGGCGTGTCTTCACCTGCCGGTCAGCACGGCCGAACCAGAACACCACATGGTCCAAGACTGTTTCTCCCTTAACTTTCAAAGTCCGTTCTGCTTTGGTGGACTTGATCAGGTGCGGATGAAAACACAGATGGGTTAAATATCCCACATCCTAGGCCATCTCTGAAAAAGCCAATTCGTACTCACTTATGTATTTCCTTCCTTCTAGCCTGACAGTTCCGATGGGGTCAAGAATTTCACAGCAGATGGGACACCTCCTGGGGGAGGGCAGAATATGAGCACACAAGGACCAAGTTTCTTCTCCTAAAAATCCCCTGGCAATTGCTTGGTGATAATCTTCCCCAAGACGGAGTGGACACCACTTCCTAAATGACCTTCACAAATCTCCTTCCTAAGCCCTAAGGCCTCGTCGACCTGTGTACCAAGCAATTGCCGCCTGTCTATTCCAGGCTCCTGTGGGTCCCTGCTCCTTCTAGTCCCTCCCAGGGGGGTGATCAGGCCCCCTCTTCCACCCTGCCCGCTGGGCTCCTCCCCACCTGAGCGCTCAGTTCCCTTGCTGCCATTCACTACCTGCCAAAGCGAAGAAACCGGGCGTTGAAAGGCTGAATTTTTCAAGAGGGGCAAGTCGCCTTCCCCCCTCTAGGAGATTCAAGCCACAAGGCCTCGGGGTGGCCTCAGATGAGACCTGTCTCCTCAAAGTGAGGAGTTTCCCAGCCAATGCACCAAATGTTACAGCCACGCGTTCCGGGAAACTAACTCACTCAGAACGACAATGCAGATAGTGGAGTGCAGTTTATTACACCAGCGGGCCCAAGGCACGGTCTCCTCTTAGTCAAGGACCCCGACCAGCATTTGTGAAAATCTTTTATACCCCATGTGTACGTGTCCAAACCCACCACCCCAAATGCCTTGAGACTTACATAAACAAAGGGAGGGTAAATACAATCACAATAACCCATCATTCATGTCTTATGTGTTCAGACAGTTAACAATCAATAAGCTCGCGGTTACATTCCAAGCAGTTAATAATCGATAAGCCTGTGGTTACATTCCGATAGATACAGAAAAGATTTATGACCTGTCCGGAGGCGGGGGTGATTAGAGTATGTTTTCTCTTAGGCGATGAGTAACCTGGATGTGATCTTCAAGATTCCCCTGTCCAGAGGATGTTATCCTTCTGTTGTAGTTTCCATAGGCACTAAGCACAGAGTCCAGAGTCCAGTGGCCGGGCACGATCAGCATGAACAGGCCTGAGATGGGGTCCAGGCCCTGTGAATTCCTTCTTCATTCCCCACTCTTGATGCTCTTAGTTTCCGTAACGAGCATCATTCATTGAGAGGTAGATTGTACGTTAGTCCTATGGGCAACCACATGAGAGAATGCTACCAACCTCTGGGTTACAAAATTCACAAGGCATTGTAACAAGCAGGGCCCACAAACCAGTATGATTAAGAATACTATAACAACATTTACAATAGTTTTCCACCAGTCTCCCTTTACCCAGGACAGGATCGAAGTCCCAAAGGGAATATTTTCATTAGACATGGCTTTCACTTGATTTTGCATATCCTCCAAGGCAGCAGACACATTTCTAGACAGGTCAGGGATGTATACACAACATTTGACTTTAATTATGGCACAAGTTCCCCCCCTTGGGCTGCTGTATGTCTAATGCCATCCTATTTTGCATTACTGCCTTCCTCATCTGAGACTGTTCTTCGTTCAAAGCTTCAGTGGTTTTTTTACTGTCTAAGAGGGCCTGTTTAGTGAAATTATTTAAGGCCTCTACCCTAACCATGATATCTGCTGTCCCTATAGAGGGTACAAAGAAGCCAGCAAGATAGTCATACCATTGGAACGTGGATCGTGTCCATCTTGCATGCAGATAGGGCAGGTTTGCTGGAGGATGGTGTAGGCTAGGCTTAATTCTGCCAGGGGCGAAAACAAATCCTAGTGTGCAACGCCCTACCCAGCCCACTGGTAACCATGGCCATAAGTTAGGCCCACAGAGCCACTTGGTCCCGTTGGGGGCTACCCAGCAGATATTGGGATTATGTTTCCAGTTGGAACCAGGCCACTCAACAGACCGATTAGGGTGACAGGTTACTTCCAAGATTTCTTGACATTGTTCAGCGGACAAATAACCCATATGTTTTAGTTCTTTTGGGTCTGGGGGGTGGTCTCCAAACCCAACTTTGTGTTCTTTTTGTTCCCAGCAAATTGTAGCAGGAGCAATCAACTGTCCTTTCTCAGGAGTCATCCAGAAATGTTCATCCCAGACCTGGTAGTATTGCTCAAGGTACTGGGAACCCTGTCCCCCTTTTGTAAGGGTGCCATTCACCTTTTTAATTTTCAGATATGACGTATAAGCCCTTGTTACCCACGTTAAGACTAGTGTTCATATGAAATGTAACGCTATGTCCCAGGTGATTTGATGCCTCTTTGTTACACCAGGAGACCAAAGAAGGATCATGATTGCTGAGAGAAACGAAAGTTCCTTTCTGTTGTTCCAAGAAGGAGCACAGTGGTAGAAAGTCTCCATCATGAAGTGGACTTTCACCAGGGGAGTCCGTCCATTACTGACAGGGGCATAGCCCCACATACCCAACAATTGGAGGAGTTGTGGAAGTTCGCGTAAGAATGTGCCCATGAGATGAAGATGTTGCCCTGTACCGGGACAGTGGTCAGGTTCAGAATTGCGTTGGTGAAGCCGAGTAGCAGGAGTCGCTTACCCAGCTCCATCCTATAGAGGGCTCGTCCGGGACCTCCTTTTCTTCTTCCTCTTCAGAATGATCTTGGTTTCCCGTGGGTCGGTAGGGTCCTTCTGGGTGGTCCACTCGGCGTCTTCCAGGTCAGCGTTGTATGCCTTCTTCGCTCTGGTGTGATGGATCCAAGAGGCAATGCCTGCAACTTTGATTGTGGCAGGGGTGGTTAAGATGAGAGTATAGGGACCTGTCCCCTGGGGCTAGTGGGTCGTGTTTCCAGTCTTTCACCCATCTGGTCCCCTGGTATAAACTCACGCATTTGCTCCCCCAGGGGGACGGTATTCTTTCTCGCACAAACTTAGTTACTTGATTAATTACCTTACCTAGTTGTTCCATCTGCTGTGATATCCCATCTCCTCTTACCTGAAGTACATCAGTTGTTACCTGTCTTATTATGGGAGGAGGCCTCCCATATACAATTTCGTAGGGAGAGTAGCCATGGGACCGTGCGGTCATCCTGAGTTTGAGCAAGGCCGTGGGAAGTACATCTACACAGGAACAGTCAGTTTCTATAATCCATTTAGAAAGTGTCTCCTTTAGTGTCCGGTTAGTTCGTTCTACCATTCCGGAATTCTGAGGCCACTAGGCAGTGTGTAACGTCCATTTATCTTCATGGCTTTACTTACTTGTTGTATCAGAGCTGATATGAAGGCTGGGCCGTTATCTGATCCTGTGCTGGTGGGGAATCCAAATCGAGGAACTATTTCCCTAAGGAGGCTCCGAGCCACTTCTGATGCTCTTTCAGTTCAGGTGGGAAGGCCACCACCCATCCCGAGAATGTACATACCAAGACCAACAGGTAACAAAAATGGCGATATGGTTTCATCTCAGTGAAGTCCATTTCCAGGTGTTCAAAAGGAAGGGTACCTTTTAATTGGATGCCTGGGGGGTTTGGCCTGCAGCCTGGAGTGGTGTTAATCTGAGAGCAGGTGTTGCAATTTTGGGATTCCGTTCTACAGAGAGGGGAGGCCAGGAACCAGAAAATACCTTCGGATCAATACCTCCAAATTGTCATGTCCTAGATAAGTTGTACGATGGGCTTGGCTCACCAGAGAGGGGGCCATCTCCTCGGGCACTAGTAGATCACCACCTGGTAGCTCCTGCCATCCTTTGTCTGTTTTGGTGGCTCCCTCCGCTTCAGCTAGTTGGTTTTGAGCCTCAGTGTATGTCAGGGAGTCTAGGGCCAGCTCAGGTAGCTCAGCTAGGACAAATGTTCTCATGGGGATTTCCCTGCATTCCTTTCTGTCCTCGGCTGCCCGTCTGGGGGTCGCGGCAGCCAGCCTATTTCCTCGAGCCTGTGGGGTGTCTTCCTTCTGATGCCCACGGCAGTGCATGACTGCTACCTCCGTGGGGCTCCAGACAGCATCTAGCAGAGTCAGAATCTCCTCCTTACTCTTAATGTCCTTTCCATTGGCTGTTAGAAGGCCTCCCTCCCGGTATAGCACCCCATGTCCGTGGAGCATAGCGAAAGCATACTGGGAGTCGGTGTAGACGTTCACTCTCTTACCCTTTGACAATTGCAGTGCCCGGACTAAGGCCCATAACTCTGCTCGCTGGGCTGACCAGTGCTGTGGTAAGGAGCTGGCCTCGATAACAGTCCTCTCTGTGACTACAGTATAGCCTGGCAGTCGCTGTCCTAGCTTTACCAGGCTGGTGCCATCAGTGTACAGAGTCCAGTCAGGATTTGAAATTGGCCTGTCTCGGAGGTCTGGGCCCCTAGCATAGACCTCCTCTAAGACTTCTTGCAATCGTGGGTAGGTCCACCTTCTCCCGTTGGGAAAAGCGTTACTAGGTTTAAACCCTGGCAAGGCTCGATATGGACATTGGGGTTTTCGCATAGCAGTCCCTGGTATTGAATAATTCGGGGGTTTGACAGCCATTTTTGGGGGTCTCCTCAAAGGAGGGTGTTGACTTCACGTGGGAACTTTACAATCAGGTCCTGGCCGAAAGTCAGCTTTGCAGCTTCACGTACCAGTAAGGCGACCGTGGCCACTGCCCGCAGACAGCTAGGCCACCCGGTGGCAACGTTATCAAGTCACTTTGAAAGGTAAGCTATTGGCCTGTCCCATGTTCCCAAGGTCTGAGTCAAAACCCCCATGGCTGTTCATCTTTCCCGGTCACATACAAGGTGAACGGTTTGGGGAGGTCTGGCAATCCCAAGGCGCGGGCAGAGGTGAATGCTAGTCTTAGCTCCTCAAAGGCTTTCTGCTGTTTCTCAGTCCAGTTTATTGGATTTTCTTCAGGCCCTGTCAGGAGCTCAAATAGGGGCTGGGCTATTTGAGAATACCTTGGAATCCAAATCCTGCAGAATCCAGTGGCCCCTAGGACCTCCCTGACTTGCCGGTGAGTCTTAGGTGTGGGGGGGCCTCAGAATTACTTCTTTTCTAGATTGGTCTAGCAACCTTGTGCCTCCCCTTAAGACAAACCCCAAATACCTTACCTCCTCCTTGCAGATTTGTGCCTTTTTCCTCGACACTCGGGATCCTGCCTCTGCCCACAAGTGGAGGAGCACTGGGGTCCCTTCACAGCATTCTACCCAGGGCTCAGCGGCTAGCAACAGGTCATCCACATATTGCAGGAGCCAACATCCATACCTTTCAGGCTGGAAAGGCTCCAGGTCTGAGGCCAAGGCTTCTCCAAAGATGTTTGGTGTGTTTTTGAATCCTTGCGAGAGGTATGTCCAAGTGAGCTGCTGCTTATTGCCTCCGATTGGGTCCTCCCATTCAAAGGCAAAAATGGGTTGTGATGCAGGTGCTAGGCGTATACGGGAAAAGGCCTCTGTGAGGTCCAAGCAAGTATAGATCCTTGTCTTAGGTGGGAGGAGGCTAAGTAAGGTATAGGGCTTTGGGACAGACAGGTGCAGAGTTACAGTGGCCTGACTGACCAATGTGAGGTCCTGTACGGGCCTATAGTCTTGTCCTCCTTCCTTCTTTACCGGTAAGATTGGTGTGTTCCAGGCTGTTTGACATTCCACCAGGATGCCTGCCTGTTTTAGCCTGCTGATGTGAGGCAGAATCCCGATTCGGGCTCCTATGGGTATTGGGTATTGACGCTTTCTCACCAGGGTGGCGCCAGCTTTGAGTTCTGTTATCATAGGGGTTTGGTGTCTAGCTAGCCCAGGGTGGTTATCTTCACCCCAGACCTCAGGGAACAGCTGAGTTAGCCTTCTCTCCACCTCTGTCGCCTGGCCTTGTTTATCTCCAGGGGGCTCACGTAGCCTCCATTTGTCTTGAGGGGGCACAGAGAGGGAGAGTAAGTAGGTTGTTGTGCCCACCCGAAAAGTGGGCCTCTCTTCAGGAGAGAGTCACCTATGCTCCCAGTTTGGAGAGTAAGTCTCTCCCCGGCAGGGGCAGTGGGCACTCAGGGATATAGAGGAACTCATGAATCACTTGGTGACCCCCCCGATGTTTCCTGGGCTGGCAAAGCGACTTAACCATTTCTTCTCCCGAAACCCAGTTACGGCGGCGGTCCTTTTAGACAGTGGCGCCACGGCTTTACTTACCACGGACAATTCTGCCCAGTGTCCACCATAAGGTCAATGTCTTGGTTCCCAATTTTTAAAGTTACCGTGGGCTCTCAGGGACCCGAAGTCTTCGAGCCCCGGCATCCCTATTCAGTCTCTATGTTAATGAGTTCTGCAACTCGGAGGGACTTATTCTCCCTTCTTCCTGCTGGGCACTCATTCTTCCAATGACTGAACCCACGGCATCAGGCGCATTGATTTGGCTGTAATGAAGCCAGTGGCCTCCATTGGGACCAGTTGGAGGGCTGTCCTGACCTCAAAGCTGGGGGGCTTTCTTTGCTTGGGCGGTGGAAAAGTCTTCGGAAGACTTTCCAAGCGCAGCAGCCAACATTGCAAACCTCTCTCGTCTGTTCTCCTCTGCTCGTCTTTATACCTTTTCTCGTATTTCTTTTCTATTTCCGTGTCCCTATTCTGAAACACCTTATCTGCTATTTCAATCAGCCGAGAACTAGACATGGATAGAACTCCCTCGGGCTTTTGAAGCGTTTGTTTTTTGTCAGGACATGCTTGCGAGATAAATGCTGAATTGATAACAATCTGGGAGCCCGTAGCTTCTGGATCTATGGGTGGAGAGTCTGTAGGCCTCACAAAGTCTCTCGTAAAATTCGGAAGGTGACTCGTTTCCCTTCTGAACTATTCCGGCCGGTTTAGACACGTCCATCAGCCTCTGGTCTCCACTTTTAAGTCCTTGTGTAATCGTCGTACGTTCTGTCTAATTGGATTTTTCCTTCCTCTGTATTGAAATCCCAAATAGGTCTGTCAGTGGGGAAGCCTTGCTCTATCCACCTCTGTGGGTTAGCAGTGCCCTCAGGAACCATCTCCTGTAGCCATTTCCTTGCCTCAGTGTTGATCCTATATCTCTCTTCTGTACTGAAGAGAGATGCTAGTAATTGCATTATATCGTCCCAGGTTGGTCAATGAGTGAGGAAAATAGTCTCCATTAGTCTAGTCACGCCCTGGGGTTCCACCGAGTAAGAGGGGGTGTGCTTTTGCCAGTTCAGTGTATCGGTGATGAAAAGAGCTGATAGTAACAGGTTACAGGGGCTTGTGATAGTTGCATCCTCCCCTGTCACTGGGGGTTGCTGAGCTTCTCTGAGGGGCATCTGCAAGGGCATTTTTTCCTCTGGCTCTTTGGCAGAGCGGAGCCTTTGTTTAATCCCAGTGGTTCCTCCCCCTTGTCCGGGAGTACTTACCGGGAGTGGAGGGTAGAGTCTAGGGAACGTAGGGGCAGCATCTGGGCTTGTAGAGTCCGGTGGGCTCATTGTCCCTCCAGCTGATCTGGAGCCTGCCGGGGTGGGGGCGGGGGTGGGTTTTGGGACTGTTGAGGAGTCTGGGAGGCTTACCGGTCTGGGGCTGGTTCCTCCGGATGGGCCTCTGGTGGCCGTGGTGCTACTAGCTGGCGGAACCATCATCCAGTACGAGGTGGGGGAAGCTCATCTCCTGCAGGGTCCTGTAAAATTTCCTCCTCATCCTTGCTTACCTTTTAGGCCATCAAGACTTTTCCTTCCCTGCCATGAGCATAAAAACGGGCCCATTTGGAGGGGGTCTTAGGCTATTCCCAGCCAAGAGTCTATGTACGGGAACTGGTTGGGGTGTCCGAGCTTTCCCATAACTATAGCATAAACTGCTTTTATGACATTTAAGTCCATAGTTCCCTCTGGTGGCCTGCCAACGCCCACTGAAGGCCATTCAACTTCACAAAGGATACAGAGCCGACTGGGTGTCATTTTCCTCCCATCGTCTCCATCGAATCCTTTCTTAAAATTCTGCGTCCTATTCTCCAATACAGTGGCCTTAGATCCGCTTCCTCCCATTTTCTTACCTCTAGATTCCCACGTCCCAGGGCTTTCCCCAGAAGCCAATCTACCTTTTCACTGGCAGGGGAGATGATGGGTCACGCAGCAGATGGGTACCTCCTGGGGAGGGCAGAATATGAGCGGCAGAAATCAAGCCTCTTTCTATAAGCCTGTGGCGACAGCTCAGCACATTCCCTAAGACGGCGTGGACACACCTCTTAACTGGCTGTCTTAAACCTAAAGTTCCCTTTCTTTATCCCTGGCACAGCTGTCAACCTGAGTGCCGAGCAGCTATTGTCGCCAACTGAAACCAGTTTCCTATGCGTCTCCCTTCTGGTCCCTCCCAGGGGGGTGATCAGGCCCCCTCTTCCACCCTGCCCGCTGGGCTCCTCCCCACCTGAGCGCTCAGTTCCCTTGCTGCCATTCACTACCTGCCAAAGTGAAGAAACTGGGCGTTGAAAGGCCGAATTCTTCAAGAGGGTTAAGGCGCCTTCCCCCCTCTAGGACATTCAAGCCACAAGGCCTCAGGGTGGCCTCAGATGAGACCTGTCTCCTCAAAGTGAGGAGTTTCCTGGCCAATGCACCAAATGTTGTAGCCACACGTTCCGGGAAACTAACTCACTCAGAACGACAATGCAGATAGTGGAGTGCAGTTTATTACACCAGCGGGCCCAAGGCACGGTCTCCTCTTAGTCAAGGACCCCGACCAGCATTTGTGAAAATCTTTTATACCCCATGTGTACATGTCGAAACCCACCACCCCAAATGCCTTGAGACTTACATAAACAAAGGGAGGGTAAATACAATCACAATAACCCATCATTCATGTCTTATGTGTTCAGACAGTTAATAATCAATAAGCTCACGGTTACATTCCAAGCAGTTAATAATCGATAAGCCTGTGGTTACATTCCGATAGATACAGAAAAGATTTATGACCTGTCCGGAGGCGGGGGTGATTAGAGTATGTTTTCTCTTAGGCGATGAGTAACCTGGATGTGATCTTCAAGATTCCCCTGTCCAGAGGATGTTATCCTTCTGTTGTAGTTTCCATAGGCACTAAGCACAGAGTCCAGAGTCCACTGGAGAGGTGGCCGGGCACGATCAGCACGAACAGGCCTGAGATGGGGTCCAGGCCCTGTGAATTCCTTCTTCATTCCCCACTCTTGATGCTCTTAGTTTCCGTAACGAGCATCATTCATTTAGAGGTAGATTGTACGTTAGTCCTATGGGCAACCACATGAGAGAACGCTACCAACCTCTGGGTTACAAAATTCACAAGGCATTGTAACAAGCAGGGCCCACAAACCAGTATGATTAAGAACACTATAACAACATTTACAATGGTTTTCCACCAGTCTCCCTTTACCCAGGACAGGATCGAAGTCCAAAAAGGAATATTTTCACCAGACATGGCTTTCACTTGTTTTTGCATATCCTCCAAGGCAGCAGATACATTTCCAGACAGGTCAGGGATGTATACACAACATTCGACTTTAATTATGGCACAAGTTCCCCCCTGGGCTGCTGTGAGTATGTCTAATGCCATCCTATTTTGCATTACTGCCTTCCTCATCTGAGATTGTTCTTCGTTCAAAGCTTCAATGGCTTTTTTACTGTCTAAGAGGGCCTGTTTAGTGAAATTATTTAAGGCCTCTACCCTAACCATGATATCTGCTGTCCCTATAGAGGGTACAAAGAAGCCAGCAAGATAGTCATACCATTGGAACGTGGATCGTGTCCATCTTGCATGCAGATAGGGCAGGTTTGCTGGAGGATGGTGTAGGCTAGGCTTAATTCTGCCAGGGGCGAAAACAAACCCTAGTGTGCAACGCCCTACCCAGCCCACTGGTAACCATGGCCATAAGTTAGGCCCACAGAGCCACTTGGTCCCGTTGGGGGCTACCCAGCGGATTCCGGGACTATATTTCCAGTCGGAACCGGGCCACTGAGCAGACCGACTGGGGTGATAGGTTACGTCCAAGATTTGTTTACATTGTTCAGCGGACAAATAACCCATATATTTTAAATCTTTTGGGTTTAGGGGGTGGTCTCCAAATCCAATTTTGTGTTCTTTTTGTTCCCAGCAAATTGTAGCGCGAGTAATCACCTGTCCTCTCTCAGAAGTCATCCAGAAATATTCATCCCAGACCTGGTAGTATACCTCATGGTACCGGAAGGTCCGTTCCTCTTTTGTAGGGGTGCTGTTCTTCTGTCCATTGCTCATATATGAGTTATAAGCACTTGTTAGTGCCTTAAGACTAGCGTTCATGCTAAATGTAACCCCATGTCCCAGGCCCATTGATGGCTCTTTCTTACACCAGGGGAGCAAAGAAAGATCATGATTGCTGAGAGAAATGAAAGTTCCTTTCTGTTGTTCCAAGAAAGAACACAGTGGTAGAAAGTCTCCATCATGAAGTGGCGATACCCACCAGGGGAGTCCGTCCATTACTGACAGGGGCATAGCCCCACATACCCAACAATTGGAGGAGTTGTGGAAGTTCGCGTAAGAATGTGCCCATGAGATGAAGATGTTGCCCTGTACCGGGACAGTGGTCAGGTTCAGAATTGCGTTGGTGAAGCCGAGTAGCAGGAGTCGCTTACCCAGCTCCATCCTATAGAGGGCTCGTCTGGGACCTCCTTTTCTTCTTCCTCTTCAGAATGATCTTGGTTTCCCGTGGGTCGGTAGGGTCCTTCTGGGTGGTCCACTCGGCGTCTTCCAGGTCAGCGTTGTATGCCTTCTTCACTCTGGTGTGATGGATCCAAGAGGCAATGCCTGCAACTTTGATTGTGGCAGGGGTGGTTAAAACGAGAGTATAGGGACCTGTCCCCTGGGGCTAGTGGGTCGTGTTTCCAGTCTTTCACCCATACCTGGTCCCCGGGTATAAACTCACGCATTTGCTCCCCCAGGGGGACGGTATTCTTTCTCGCACAAACTTAGTTACTTGATTAATTACCTTACCTAGTTGTTCCGTCTGCTGTGATATCCCATCTCCTCTTACCTGAAGTACATCAGTTGTTACCTGTCTTATTATGGGAGGAGGCCTCCCATATACAATTTCGTAGGGAGAGTAGCCATGGGACCGTGCGGTCATCCTGAGTTTGAGCAAGGCCGTGGGAAGTACATCTACACAGGAACAGTCAGTTTCTATAATCCATTTAGAAAGTGTCTCCTTTAGTGTCCGGTTAGTTCGTTCTACCATTCCGGAATTCTGAGGCCACTAGGCAGTGTGTAACGTCCATTTATCTTCATGGCTTTACTTACTTGTTGTATCAGAGCTGATATGAAGGCTGGGCCGTTATCTGATCCTGTGCTGGTGGGGAATCCAAATCGAGGAACTATTTCCCTAAGGAGGCTCCGAGCCACTTCTGATGCTCTTTCAGTTCAGGTGGGAAGGCCACCACCCATCCCGAGAATGTACATACCAAGACCAACAGGTAACAAAAATGGCGATATGGTTTCATCTCAGTGAAGTCCATTTCCAGGTGTTCAAAAGGAAGGGTACCTTTTAATTGGATGCCTGGGGGGTTTGGCCTGCAGCCTGGAGTGGTGTTAATCTGAGAGCAGGTGTTGCAATTTGGGGATTCCATTCTACACAGAGAGGCAAGGCGAGGAACCAGAAAATACCTTTGGATCAATTCCTCCAATTTGTCATGTCCTAGGTAAGTCGAACGATGGGCTTGGCTCACCAGAGAGGGGGCCATCTCCTTGGGCACTAGTAGATCACCACCTGGTAGCTCCCGCCATCCTTTGTCTGTTTTGGTGGCTCCCTCCACTTCAGCTAGTTGGGTTTGAGCCTCAGTGTATGTCGGGGAGTCTAGGGCCAGCTCGGGTAGCTCAGCTAGGACAAATGTTCTCATGGGGATTTCCCTGCATTCATTTCTGTCCTCAGCTGCCCATCTGGGGGTCTTGTCAGCCAGCCTATTTTCTCGAGCCTGTGGGGTGTCTTCCTTCTGGTGACCACGGCAGTGCATGACTGCTATCTCTGTGGGGCTCCAGACAGCGTCTAGCAGAGTCAGAATCTCCTCCTTACTCTTAATGTCCTTTCCATTGGCTGTTAGAAGGCCTCCCTCCCGGTATAGCACCCCATGTCCGTGGAGCATAGCGAAAGCATACTG
>NW_011494610.1:3445225-3452044 GCF_000754665.1 Bison bison bison
GGTGTAGACGTTCACTCTCTTACCCTTTGACAATTGCAGTGCCCGGACTAAGGCCCATAACTCTGCTCGCTGGGCTGACCAGTGCTGTGGTAAGGAGCTGGCCTCGATAACAGTCCTCTCTGTGACTACAGTATAGCCTGGCAGTCGCTGTCCTAGCTTTACCAGGCTGGTGCCATCAGTGTACAGAGTCCAGTCAGGATTTGAAATTGGCCTGCTCAGAGGTCTGGACGCCTAGCATAGACCTCCTCTAAGACTTCTTGCAATCGTGGGTAGGTCCACCTTTCCCATTGGCAAGGCTCGATATGGACATGGGGGTTTTCGCATAGCAGTCCCTGGTATTGAATAATTCGGGGGTTTGACAGCCATTTTTGGGGGTCTCCTCAAAGGAGGGTGTTGACTTCACGTGGGAACTTTACAATCAGGTCCTGGCCGAAAGTCAGCTTTGCAGCTTCACGTACCAGTAAGGCGACCGTGGCCACTGCCCGCAGACAGCTAGGCCACCTGGTGGCAACGTTATCAAGTCACTTTGAAAGGTAAGCTATTGGCCTGTCCCATGTTCCCAAGGTCTGAGTCAAAACCCCCATGGCTGTTCATCTTTCCCGGTCACATACAAGGTGAACGGTTTGGGGAGGTCTGCCAATCCCAAGGCACGGGCAGAGGTGAATGCTAGTCTTAGCTCCTCAAAGGCTTTCTGCTGTTTCTCAGTCCAGTTTATTGGATTTTCTTCAGGCCCTGTCAGGAGCTCAAATAGGGGCTGGGCTATTTGAGAATACCTTGGAATCCAAATCCTGCAGAATCCAGTGGCCCCTAGGACCTCCCTGACTTGCCGGTGAGTCTTAGGTGTGGGGGGGCCTCAGAATTACTACTTTTCTAGATTGGTCTAGCAACCTTGTGCCTCCCCTTAAGACAAACCCCAAATACCTTACCTCCTCCTTGCAGATTTGTGCCTTTTTCCTCGACACTTGGGATCCTGCCTCTGCCCCCAAGTGGAGGAGCACTGGGGTCCCTTCACAGCATCCTACCCAGGTCTCAGCAGCTAGCAACACGTCGTCCACATATTGCAGGAGCCAACATCCATACCTTTCAGGCTGGAAAGGCTTCAGGTCTGAGGCCAAGGCTTCTCCAAAGATGTTTGGTGTGTTTTTGAATCCTTGCGAGAGGTGTGTCCAAGTGAGCTGCTGCTTATTGCCTCCGATTGCGTCTTCCCATTCAAAGGCAAAAATGGGTTATGATGCAGGTGCTAGGCGTATACGGGAAAAGGCCTCTGTGAGGTCCAAGCAAGTATAGATCCTTGTCTTAGGTGGGAGGAGGCTAAGTAAGGTATAGGGCTTTGGGACAGACAGGTGCAGAGTTACAGTGGCCTGACTGACCAATGTGAGGTCCTGTACGGGCCTATAGTCTTGTCCTCCTTCCTTCTTTACCGGTAAGATTGGTGTGTTCCAGGCTGTTTGACATTCCACCAGGATGCCTGCCTGTTTTAGCCTGCTGATGTGAGGCAGAATCCCGATTCAGGCTCCTATGGGTATTGGGTATTGACGCTTTCTCACCAGGGTGGCGCCAGCTTTGAGTTCTATTATTACAGGGGCTTGGTGTCTAGCTAGCCCAGGGGGGTTATCTTCACCCCAGACCTCAGGGAACAGCTGAGTTAGCCTTCTCTTCAACTCTGTCTCCTGGCCTGTTTATCTCCAGGGGGCTCACGTAGCCTCCATTCGTCTTAAGGGGGCACAGAGAGGGAGAGTAAGTAGGTTGTTGTGCCCACCCGAAAAGTGGGCCTCTCTTCAGGAGAGAAAGTCACCTGTGCTCCCAGTTTGGAGAGTAAGTCTCTCCCCGGCAGGGGCAGTGGGCACTCAGGGATATAGAGGACCTCATGAGTCACTTGGTGACCCCCATCTGACATTTCCTGGGCTGGCAAAATGACTTAACCATTTCTTCTCCCGAAACCCAGTTACGGCGGCGGTCCTTTTAGACAGTGGTGCCACGGCTTTAATTACCAGGGACAATTCTGCCCGGTGTCCACCATAAGGTCAATGTCTTGGTTCCCAATTTTTAAAGTTACCGTGGGCTCTCAGGGACCCGAAGTCTTCGAGCCCCGGCATCCCTATTCAGTCTCTATGTTAATGAGTTCTGCAACTCGGAGGGACTTATTCTCCCTTCTTCCTGCTGGGCACTCATTCTTCCAATGACCGAACCCACGGCATCAGGCGCATTGATTTGGCTGTAATGAAGCCAGTGGCCTCCATTGGGACCAGTTGGAGGGCTGTCCTGACCTCAAAGCTGGGGGGGTTTCTTTGCTTGGGCGGTGGAAAAGTCTTCGGAAGACTTTCCAAGCGCAGCAGCCAACATTGCAAACCTCTCGTCTGTTCTCCTCTGCTCGTCTTTATACCTTTTCTCGTATTTCTTTTCTATTTCCGTGTCCCTATTCTGAAACACCTTATCTGCTATTTCAATCAGCCGAGAACTAGACATGGATAGAACTCCCTTGGGCTTTTGAAGCGTTTGTTTTTTGTCAGGACATGCTTGCGAGATAAATGCTGAATTGATAACAATCTGGGAGCCCGTAGCTTCTGGACCTATGGGTGTATAGAGTCTGTAGGCCTCACAAAGTCTCTCGTAAAATTCGGAAGGTGACTCGTTTCCCTTCTGAACTATTCCGGCCGGTTTAGACACGTCCATCAGCCTCTGGTCTCCACTTTTAAGTCCTTGTGTAATCGTCGTACGTTCTGTCTAATTGGATTTTTCCTTCCTCTGTATTGAAATCCCAAATAGGTCTGTCAGTGGGGAAGCCTTGCTCTATCCACCTCTGTGGGTTAGCAGTGCCCTCAGGAACCATCTCCTGTAGCCATTTCCTTGCCTCAGTGTTGATCCTATATCTCTCTTCTGTACTGAAGAGAGATGCTAGTAATTGCATTATATCATCCCAGGTTGGTCAATGAGTGTGGAAAATAGTCTCCATTAGTCTAGTCACGCCCTGGGGTTCCACCGAGTAAGAGGGGGTGTGCTTTTGCCAGTTCAGTGTATCGTTGATGAAAAGGGCTGATAGTAACAGGTTACAGGAGTTTGGTGATAGTTACATCCTCCCCTGTCACTGGGGGTTGCTGAGCTTCTCTGAGGGGCATCTGCAAGGGTATCTTTTCCTCTGGCTCTTTGGCAGAGCAGAGCCTTTGTTTAATCCCAGTGGTTCCTCCCCCTTGTCTGGGAGTACTTACCGGGAGTGGAGGGTAGAGTCTAGGGAACGTAGGGGCAGCATCTGGGCTTGTAGAGTCCGGTGGGCTCATTGTCCCTCCAGCTGAGGCTGGAGCCTGCTGGGTGGGTTGGTGGGGGGAGGGGGGGAGCTGTGGCTCTACAACCTGTGGAGCTTTGGGACTGTTGAGGAGTCTGGGAGGCTTACTGGTCTTGGGCTGGTTCCTCCGGATGGGCCTCTGGTGGCCACGGTGCTACTAGCTGGCGGAACCATCATCCAATACGAGGTGGGGAAGCTCATCTCCTTCAGGGTCCTTCAGGGTCCTTCAGAGTACATCATGAGAAATGCTGGGCTGGAAGAAGCATAAGCTGCAATCAAGATGCCGGGAGAAATCTCAATAACCTCAGATATGCAGATGACACCACCCTTATGGCAGAAAGTGAAGAGGAACTAAAAAGCCTCTTGATGAAGGTGAAAGAGGAGAGTGAAAATGTTGGCTTAAAACTCAACATTCAGAAAACGAAGATCATGGCATCCAGTCCCATCACTTCATGGCAAATAGATGGGGAAACAGTGGAAACAGTGTTAGACTTTATTTTTTTGAGCTCCAAAATCACTGCAGATGGTGACTGCAGTCATGAAATTAAAAGATGCTTACTCGCTGGAAGAAAAGTTATGACCAACCTAGATAGCATATTGAAAAGCAGAGACATTACTTTGCCAGCAAAGGTCCGTCTAGTCAAGGCTATGGTTTTTCCTGTGATCATGTATGGATGTGAGAGTTGGACTGTGAAGAAGGCTGAGTGCTGAAGAATTGATGCTTTTGAACTGTGGTGTTGGAGAAGACTCTTGAGGGTCCCTTGGACTGCAAGGAGATCCAACCAGTCCATTCTGAAGGAGATCAGCCCTGGGATTTCTTTGGAAGGAATGACGCTAAAGCTGAAACTCCAGTACTTTGGCCACCTCATGCGAAGAGTTGACTCATTGGAAAAGACTCTGATGCTGGGAGGGATTGGGGGCAGGAGGAGAAGGGGACGACAGAGGATGAGATGGCTGGATGGCATCACTGACTCGATGGACGTGAGTCTGGGTGAACTCTGGGAGTTGGTGATGGACAGGGAGGCCTGGCGTGCTGCGATTCATGGGGTCGCAAAGAGTTGGACACGACTGAGTGACTGAACTGACTGAAAATTTCCTCTTCATCCTTGGTTACCTTTTGGGCCATCAAGATTTTTCCTCCCCCGCCATGAGTGTAAAAACAGGCCCATTTGGGGCAGGGGGGCAGGGGGTTGTTCTTGGGCTATTCCCAGCCAAGAGTCTATGTACGGGAACTGGTTGGGGTGTCCATGCTTTCCCGTAACTATACCATAGACTGCCTTTATGACATTTAAGTCCATAATTCCCTCTGATGGCCTGCTAACTCCCACTGAAGGCCATTCGACTTCACAAAGCGTACGGAGCCAGCCGGGTGTCATTTTCCTCCCATCGTCTCCATCGAATCCTTTCTTAAAATTCTTAATCATATTCTCCAATACAGTGGCCTTAGATCCATTTCCTCCCATTTTTTTACCCTTGGATTCCCATGTCCCAGCGCCTTCCCCAGAAGCCAATCTACCTTTTCACTGGCAGGGGAGATGATGAGTCACACGGCAGATGGGTACCTCCTGGGGAGGGCAGAATATGAGCGGCGGAAATCGATGGCCTCTTTCTAAAACCCTGTGGTGACAGCTCGGCATATTCCCTAAGACGGCGTGGACACACCTCCTAACTGGCTTTCTTAAACCTAAAGTTCCCTTTCTTTATCCCTGGCACAGCTGTCGACCTGAGTGCCGAGCAGCTATTGTCGCCAACCGAAACCAGTTTCCTATGCGTCTCCCTTCTGGTCCCTCCCAGGGGGGTGATCAGGCCCCCTCTTCCACCCTGCCCGCTGGGCTCCTCCCCACCTGAGCGCTCAGTTCCCTTGCTGCCATTCCCTACCTGCCAAAGCAAGGAAACCGGGCGTTGAAAGGCCGAATTCTTACACAGGGCAGGGCGCCTTCCCCCCTCTAGGAGATTCAAGCCTCAAAGCCTCAGGGTGGCCTCAAATGAGACCTGTCCCTCAAACCGAGGAGTTTCCCAGCCAATGCATCAAATGTTACAGCCATGCATTCCAGGAAGCAAACTGACTCAGAAGGACAATGCAGATAGTGGAATGCAGTTTAGTATACTGGCAGACCCAAAGCATTTGACCTCTTAGTCTCCTCTTAGTCAAGGACCCCGACCAGCATTTGTGAAAATTTTTTATACCCCATGTATACATGTCGAAACCCACCACCCCAAATGCCTTGAGACTTACATAAACAAAGGAAGGGTAAATACAATCACAATAACCCCATCATTCATGTCTTATGTGTTCAGACAGTTAATAATCAATAAGCTCACGGTTACATTCCAACCAGTTAATAATCAATAAGCCTGTGGTTACATTCCGATAGATACAGAAAAGATTTATGAAGGCGGTCCCAAGATGGTGTCAGAATAGGACGTGGAGACCATTTTCTCCCCCACAAATTCATCAAAAGAACATTGAAACGCTGAGTAAATTCCACAAAACAACTTCTGAATGCCAGCAGAGGACATCAGACACCCAGAAAAGCAGCCCATTGTCTTCGAAAGGAGGTAGGCAAAAATATAAAGACAAAAAAAGAGACAAAAGAGGGAGGGACGGAGCTCCATCCCAGGAAGGGAGTCTTAAAAAGAGAGAATTTTCCAAACACGAGGAAACACTCTCACTGCCGAATCTGTGGCGAGCCTTGGAAGCACAGAGGGCAACATAACAGGGAGGAAAAATAAATAAATAATTAAAACCCACAGATTACCGGCCCAATTGTAACTCCCCCAGCGGAGAAGCAGCGCAGACGCCTGCACCCACCACTAGCAAGTGGGGGCTTTGCAGGGAGGTGCGGGCTGCATTGCTTAGAGTAAGGACCAGGCCTGAATGCCCCGAGGGCAATCTGAGCTAACTAACTTGGGCTAGCAAACCAGACTGCGGGATAGCTACCACGCACAAAGCCCTAATCTAAGACACCGCCAGGCCGGAGCACAAAACAAAGGACTGAACTGAGCTAGCCGGCTGCAGACCATCCTCCTCCGGTGACAGGCAGCCAGAGCCGGAAGGGAGCACTTGCAGCCCCAGAGAGACATTATCTACCAAACTGCAAGCAGGCTTCTTTGCTAACTAAGACTTATTGGGGTTCTGGACATCTGCCTGCGAAGGTGCACCGGTTGTACACCCAGAAAACCGAGTGGCAGGGATGGGGGAGGCGATAAGTCACAGCGACTGTGCTCGCCAAACACCTCATCACCTGAGCTGCTCGGACACAAAACGCTGGCCCAACCGAGTCTCTGCCTCTGAGGACTCCCCGAGTGCCTGAACCTGAGCGGCTTAGACCTGGGAGGTGCATGCAGTCCAGGGCTGGCCTCGGAGGGTTCCCAGTGGAGCAACCTAAAGCCTGAGCAGTGTGGGCAGGGAGGGCACACGCGCCGTGAGTGGGGGCAGGCCCAATGCAGCTGAGACACTGTGAGCACACGCCAGTGTTATTTGTTTGCAGCGTCCCTCCCTCCCCACAGCGCAACTGAACAAGGGAGCCTAGAAAAGT
>NW_011494610.1:3452851-3453306 GCF_000754665.1 Bison bison bison
TTTCTTTGGAAGGAATGATGCTAAAGCTGAAACTCCAGTACTTTGGCCACCTCATGCGAAGAGTTGACTCATTGGAAAAGATTCTGATGCTGGGAGGGATTGGGGGCAGGAGGAGAAGGGGACGACAGAGAATGAGATGGCTGGATGGCATCACTGACTCGATGGATGTGAGTTTGAGTGAACTCTGGGAGTTGATGATGGACAGGGAGGCCTGGCGTGCTGATTCATGGGGTCGCGAAGAGTCAGACACGACTGAGTGACTGGACTGAACTGAAGGAACTATCCAAAAATGAACTGACCCCACACTGCCCACAACAACACCAGAGAAAGTCCTAGGTATATTTTTACTATTTTTACGATCATTCTTTTTTTTAATTTTTAAAAAAATTTTAAGTCCTCTATTACTCCTTTAATTTTCATTTTTATAACCTACTATTACTTTGCAAAAAAAGATC
>NW_011494610.1:3453406-3456733 GCF_000754665.1 Bison bison bison
CGCCTCATCTCATTCGGGTCACCTCTAACTCCCTCCTCCCTCTTCTCTTCTCCATGTAACTCTGTGAACCTCTCTGGGTGTCCCTCACTGTGGAGAAACTTTTCATCTTTAACCTAGATGTTTTATCAATGGTGCTGTATAGATCGAGAAGTCTTGAGGCTACTGTAAAAATAAGACTGAAAACCAGAAGCAGGAGGCTTAAGTTCAAATCCTGAGAACATCAGAGAACTCCTGATTCCAGGAAACATTAATCAACAGGAGCTCATCAAACGCCTCCATACCTACACTGAAACCAAGCACCACCCAAGGGCCAACAAGTTCCAGAGCAAGACATACCACGCACATTCTCCAGCAACACAGGAACATAGCCCTGAGCTTCAATATACAGGCTGCCCAAAGTCACTCCAAACCCATTGACATCTCATAACACATTACGGGACACTTCATTGCACTCTAGAGAGAAGAAATCCAGCTCCACCCACCAGAACACTGACACAAGCTTCCGTAACCAAGAAACCTTGACAAGCCACCCGTACAACCCCACCCATAGCGAGGAAACTCCACAATAAGGAGAACTCCACAAACTGCCAGAAAACAGAAAGGCCACCCCAAACTCAGCAATATAAACAAGATGAAGAGACAGAGGAATACCCAGGAGGTAAAGGGACAGGATAAATGCCCACCAAACCAAACAAAAGAGGAAGAGATAGGGAATCTACATGATAAAGAATTCCAAATAATGATAGTGAAAATGATCCAAAACCTTGAAATCAAAATGCAATCACAGATAAACAGCCTGGAGACAAGGATTGAGAAGATGCAAGAAAGGTTTAACAAGGACCTAGAAGAAATAAAAAAGAGTCAATATATAATTAATAATGCAATAAATGAGATCAAAAACACTCTGGAGGCAACAAATAGTAGAATAATGGAGGCAGAAGATAGGATTAGTGAAGTAGAAGATAGCACGGTAGAAATAAATGAATCAGAGAGGATAAAAGAAAAACGAATTAAAAGAAATGAGGACAATCTCAGAGACCTCCAGGACAATATTAAATGCCCCAACATTCGAATCATAGGAGTCCCAGAAGAAGACAAAAAGAAAGACCATGAGAAAATACTTGAGGAGATAACAGTTGAAAACGTCCCTAAAATGGGGAAGGAAATAATCACCCAAGTCCAAGAAACCCAGAGAGTCCCAAACAGGATAAACCCAAGGAAAAACACCCCAAGACACATATTAATCAAATTAACAAAGATCAAACACAAAGAACAAATATTAAAAGCAGCAAGGGAAAAACAACAAATAACACACAAGGGGATTCCCATAAGAATAACAGCTGATCTTTCAGTAGAAACTCTTCAGACCAGGAGGGAATGGCAAGACATACTTAAAGTGATGAAAGAATATAACCTACAGCCCAGATTACTGTACCCAGCAAGGATCTCATTCAAATATGAAGGAGAAATCAAAAGCTTTACAGACAAGCAAAAGCTGAGAGAATTCAGCACCACCAAACCAGCTCTCCAACAAATACTAAAGGATACTCTCTAGACAAGAAACACAAAAAGGGTGTATAAACTCGAACCCAAAACAATAAAGTAAATGGCAACAGGATCATACTTATCAATAATTACCTTAAACGTAAATGGGTTGAATGCCCCAACCAAAAGACAAAGACTGCCTGAATGGATACAAAAACAAGACCCCTATATATGTTGTCTACAAGAGACCCACCTCAAAACAGGGGACACATACAGACTGAAAGTGAAGGGCTGGAAAAAGATATTCCACGCAAATAGAGACCAAAAGAAAGCAGGAGTAGCAATACTCATATTAGATAAAATAGACTTTAAAACAAAGGCTGTGAAAAGAGACAAAGAAGGACACTACATAATGATCAAAGGATCAATCCAAGAAGAAGATATAACAATTATAAATATATGTGCACCCAACATAGGGGCACCGAAATATGTAAGACAAATGCTAACAGGTATGAAAGGGGAAATTAACAATAACACAATAGTAGTGGGAGACTTTAATACCCCACTCACACCTATGGATAGATCAACTAAACAGAAAATTAACAAGGAAACACAAACTTTAAATTACACAATACACCAGTTAGACCTAATTGATAGCTATAGGACATTTCACCCCCAAACAATGAATTTCACCTTTTTCTCAAGTGCACATGGAAACTTCTTCAGGATAGATCACATCCTGGGCCATAAATCTAGCCTTGGTAAATTCAAAAAAATTGAAATCATTCCAAACATTTTTTCCGACCACAATGCAGTAAGATTAGATTTCAATTACAGGAGAAAGAGAGCTTCCCTGGTGGCTCAGATGGTAAAGCGTCTACCTGCAATGCGGGAGACCCTGGTTTGATGCCTGGGTTGGGAAGATCTCCTGGGGAAGGAAATGGCAACCCACTCCAGTATTCTTGCCTGGAGAATCCCACAGACAGAGGAGCATGGTAAGCTACAGTCCATGGGGTCGCAAAGAGTCGGATACGACTGAGTGACTTCACTTACAGGAGAAAAACTATTAAAAATTCCAACATATGGAGGCTGAACAACATGCTGCTGAATAACCAACAAATCACAGAAGAAATTTTAAAAAATCAAAATATGCATAGAAATGAATGAAAACAACCCAAAACCTGTGGGACACTGTAAAAGCGGTGCTAAGGGGAAAGTTCATAGCAATACAGGCATACCTCAAGAAACAAGGAAAAAGTCAAATAAATAACCTAACTCTACACCTAAAGCAACTAGAAAAGGAAGAAATGAAGAACCCCAGGGTTAGTAGAAGGAAAGAAATCTTTAAAATTAGGGCCGAAATAAATGCAAAAGAAACAAAAGAGACCATAGCAAAAATCAACAAAGCCAAAAGCTGGTTCTTTGAAAGGATAAATAAAATTGACAAACCATTAGCCAGACTCATCAAGAAACAAAGGGAGAAAAATCAAATCAATAAAATCAGAAATGAAAATGGAGAGATCACAACAGACAACATAGAAATACAAAGGATCATAAGAGATTACTATCAGCAATTATATGAATAAAAATGGACAATGTTGAAGAAATGGACAAATTATTAGAAAAGTACAACTTTCCAAAACTACATCAGGAAGAAATAGAAAATCTTAACAGACCCATCACAAGCACGGAAATTGAAACTGTAACCAGAAATCTTCCAGCAAACAAAAGCCCAGGTCCAGACGGCTTCACAGCTGAATTCTACCAAAAATTTAGAGAAGAGCTAACACCTATCCTACTCAAACTCTTCCAGAAGATTGCAGAGGAAGGTAAACTTCCAAA
>NW_011494610.1:3457219-3457905 GCF_000754665.1 Bison bison bison
GAGACACGTGTACCCCAATGTTCATCGCAGCACTGTTTATAATAGCCAGGACATGGAAGCAACCTAGATGTCCATCAGCAGATGAATGGATAAGAAAGCTATGGTACATATACACAATGGAGTATTACTCAGCCTTTAAAAAGAATACATTTGAATCACTTCTAATGAGGTGGATGAAACTGGAGCCGATTATACAGAGTGAAGTAAGCCAGAAAGAAAACCAATGAGTCTGAGTGAACTCCAGGAGTTGGTGATGGACAGGGAGGCCTGGCATGCTGCAATTCATGGGGTCGCAAAGAGTTGGACACAACTGAGCGAATGAACTAACTAACTAACGCATATATATGGAAGTTAGAAAGATGATAACGATAACCCTGTATGCGAGACAGCAAAAGAGACACAGATGTATAGAACAGTCTTTTGGACTCTGTGGGAGAGGGAGAGGGTGGGATGATTTGGGAGAATGGCATTGAAACATGTATAATATCATATAAGAAATGAATCGCCAGTCCAGATTCGATGCAGAATACAGGATGCTTGGGGCTGGTGCACTGGGATGACCCAGAGGGATGGTACGGGGAGGGAGATGGGAGTGGGGTTCAGGATGGGGAACACGTGTACACCCGTGGTGGATTCATGTTGATGTATGGCAAAACCAATACAATATTGTAAAGTAATTAGCCTCC
>NW_011494610.1:3458005-3459022 GCF_000754665.1 Bison bison bison
AAATCAATCAATGTAATATACCACATTAACAAATTGAAAAATAAAAGCCATATGATTATCTCAAAAGATGCAGAGAAAGCCTTTGACAAAATTCAACATCCATTTATGATAAAAACTCTCCAGAAAGCAGGAATAGAAAGGAACATACCTCAATGTAATAAAAGCTATATATGACAAACCCACAGCAAACATTATCCTCAATGGTGAAAAATTGAAAGCATTTCCTCTAAAGTCAGGAACAAGACAAGGGTGCCCACTTTCACCATTACTATTCAACATAGTTTTGGAAGTTTTGGCCACAGCAATCAGAGCAGAAAAAGAAATAGAAGGAATCCAAATTGGGAAAGAAAAAGTAAAACTCTCAGTGTTTGCAGATGACGTGATCCTCTACATAGAAAATCCTAAAAACTCCACCAGAAAATTACTAGAGCTAATCAATGAATATAGTAAAGTTGCAGGATATAAAATCAACACACAGAAACCCCTTGCATTCCTATACACTAATAATGAGAAAATAGAAAGAGAAATTAAGGAAACAATTCCATTCACCATTGCAACGAAAACAATAAAATACTTAGGAATATATCTACCTAAAGAAACTAAATAATTTCTATATACAGAAAACTATAAAACACTGGTGAAAGAAATCAAAGAGGACACTAATAGATGGAGAAATATACCATGTTAATGGATCGGAAGAATCAATATAGTGAAAATGAGTATACTACCCAAAGCAATCTATAGATTCAATGCAATCCCTATCAAGCTACCAACGGTATTTTTCACAGAGCTAGAACAAATAACTTCACAATTTGTATGGAAATACAAAAAACCTCGAATAGCCAAAGCAATCTTGAGAAAGAAGAATGGAACTGGAGGAATCAACCTGCCTGACTTCAGGCTCTACTACAAAGCCACAGTCATCAAGACAGTATGGTACTGGCACAAAGACAGAAATATAGATCAATGGAACAAAATAGAAAGCCCAGAGATAAATCCATACACCTATGGACACCT
>NW_011494610.1:3459122-3459630 GCF_000754665.1 Bison bison bison
AATCACAGCAGGATCCTCTATGACCCACCTCCCAGAATATTGGAAATAAAAGCAAAAATAAACAAATGGGACCTAATTAAAATTAAAAGCTTCTGCACAACAAAGGAAACTATAAGCAAGGTGAAAAGACAGCCTTCAGAATGGGAGAAAATAATAGCAAATGAAGCAACTGACAAAGAACTAATCTCAAAAACATACAAGCAACTCCTGCAGCTCAGGTCCAGAAAAATAAATGACCCAATCAAAAAATGGGCCAAAGAACTAAATAGACATTTCTCCAAAGAAGACATACAGATGGCTAACAATACATGAAAAGATGCTCAACATCACTCATTATCAGAGAAATGCAAATCAAAACCACAATGAGGTACCATTTTATGGCAGTCAGAATGGCTGTGATCCAAAACTCTACAAGCAATAAATGCTGGAGAGGGTGTGAAGAAAAGGGAACCCTCTTACACTGTTGGTGGGAATGCAAACTAGTACAGCCACTATGGAGAACAGTGTG
>NW_011494610.1:3459730-3475304 GCF_000754665.1 Bison bison bison
GTGTACACCCGTGGTGGATTCATGTTGATGTATGGCAAAACCAATACAATATTGTAAAGTAATTAGCCTCCAATTAAAATAAATAAATTTAAATTTTAAAAAAAGAATATTATCTATAGCCCCTGATGAGGAACTTAAGGTCCCTGACTTTTGTTTAATGACTAAACTATTAAATATTATTATTTGGCCTCAAAAAAAAAAAAAGGTAAAGAAAACATTTATGACCTGTCCAGAGGCAGGGGTGATTAGAGTATGTGTTCTCTTAGGCAATGAGTAACCTGGATGTGATCTTCAAGATTCCCCTGTCCAGAGGGGGTCTTATCCTTCTGTTGTAGTTTCCATAGGCACTAAGCACAGAGTCCAGAGTCCATTGGAGAGGTGGCAGAGCATGATCAGCATGAACAGGCCTGAGATTGGGTCCAGGCCCTGTGAATTCCTTTTTCAAGTGGACAATTATCAATAGGCCTGTGGTCATACCCCAATAAGCATAATAGAATTTATGATTCTATTTGGTTACACAGATAATTAGGGTATTCTTTTAGGCAATGGAGAGTCTAGGTATGAGCCCTGGGGTTCTTCCATCTGGGGGGCCTGGTTTTCCAGTTGGTATGTCGTTTCCATAGATACTGGGCATATAGCTCAAAGTCCAAGATGGACTCTGGCCCAAGATGGAGTCGTGCTTTCAAGATGGAGCCTGTTCTGTCCGTTTCCTCCTACAGTATCTTTCTAATTCTTCCTCGGTATATTGTGGTTTTTCCTGTTCCACAGGACCTGTCCAGTTCAAAGGCATCTGGAGTGAAGGGGTTTAGTAAAATGCCGCTTTTCTGGCTTGACAGCCAGCCAGCTGATTACCTTTGGCTTCTTTTCTCGCATCCCTGCTGTGCCCTTTGCAATGCATAACAGCTACTTCTTTAGGACAATATTTAGCAGTTAAAAGTCTCTCAAGCTCTCTGAAATGATTAATAGCTTCTCCTGTTGCCATTTTGAACTCTTTCTTTCCATGTTGCAGCATGAGCATGTAAAGTCAAATAAACATACTTAGAATCAGTGTAGATATTTACCCGCTGCCCTTCGCTTAACTCTAGAGCTCGGGTCAGAGCCACAAACTCTGCCTGCTGAGCGTTGGTTCCCTGGGGGAGAGATTTTGCTTCTAAAACCTGTTCATCCATCACCACTGCGTAACCTGCTTTACACTTCCCCTCACAAACAAAAAAACTGGCATCTGTAAATATTTCCATGTCAGGATTGTCTAACGGGGTATCCATTAGGTCTTCCTGAGCTGCATAAAGTTAGGAATTGGGAACAATCATGATGAGGTGTTTCATTTTCCTTCTCAGGAAGGAAAGTGGCAGGATTTAAATTTACACAAACTTTAAGCTTAGTTACTGGTCCTTCTAACAACAATGACTGATATTTAAGAAGCCTACTGTCTCTCATCCAAGTATTAACCTTAGAATTTAAGATTCCACTCACATCATGAGAAGTCAATACAGAAAGATCTCGTGCATGGATTATTTTTAAAGCTTCAGGAGTTAATAAAGCCGTTGCCCCAATTACTCTTGGACAGTGTAGCCACCCACGTGAAATTACGTCTAATTCTCTGCTTAGACAAGAAATAGGTTGCAGGTGAGGCCCTCGGGGTTGTGTCAAAACTCCTAAGGCCATACCTTTTCTTTCAGTGACTAACAAATTAAATTCTGACCCTGTGGGCAAGCTCAAAGTGGGAGCTTGTAGGAGAGCAGTCTGAAGAATCTTAAAAGCCTTTTGAGTATCTGGAGACCAAACCAGTCCGTTGGTCTGGGACTGCTGAGTCTTAGCTACCAGTTTATACAAAGGCCGGGCAAGTTCCCCATAACCCGGAATCCAATGCAACAGTAGCCTGTGATTCCCCAAAATCCTCTCAATTGTCTTAAAGTCATAGGTAGGGGATGATTTAGTATAGGTTTAATCTTCTTGGGGCCTATAGCCCTCATCCCTTCTGATACAATTAGGCCCAGATATCTAACAGATTGTTGACAAAGCTGAGCCTTTTCTCTTGATGCCTGGTAACTGCAGCCTGTCAGAAAGTTTAAGAAATCTTCTGAGGCTTGTGAACAAGCTTCCTCTGTCTCAGCACAGAGCAGAATATCATCTACATATTGTAGTACCACTGCTTCAGAGCTATTAAAGTTTTGTAGATCCTGTAACAAACTTTGTCCAAATAAGTGAGAGCTGTCACGAAATCCCTGGGGCAAAACTGTCCAGGTTAACTGAGAAGCTGGCTTTGTAGGGTCTTCAAAGGCAAATAGAAATTGACTTTCCTCCACCAAAGGCACTGAATAGAAGGCATCTTTTAAATCAATTACTGAGAAGTATTTGGCTCATTCAGGAATTTCAGACAATAGAGTATAATAGGCACCACGGGGTGTAAAGGAACTACAGCCTCATTTATTATTTGTAAATCTTGAACTAGTCTCCATTTACCATTTGATTTCTTTATACCCAAAATGGGAGTGTTGCATAGACTGTTACGGGGATTTAATAGTCCCTGCTCCTTTAAATTCTTGACGATGGGTTTTAACCCTTCCTTAACCTCAGGTTTCGGTAGATATTGCTTCTTATGTGGAAATAAGTGGGGGTCTTTGAGCTTGACAACTAGCATTTTGTGCTCGACCCACAGATTTTCCATCAGCCCGTACTTTAGGATTTACATTTTGTTCAATTAAAGGGAGAGAAAGGGAGGGGTCCATATTCATGAAATCCATGAGGCATGGACCTTGCTCAGTATATCCCTTCCCAAAAGGGGTGAGGGAGACTCTGGCATGTTCAGAAACTCAGAAAATCAGAAGATCAGAAAATAGCACAGAGTCCCAGTTATAGCTTAAAGAACAACTGAAATTTATACCCTTAAGACATAAGTCTGGCATATTTTGAAGAGAGAAAAAGGACAACAAATATGCTACTTCTACCCATTTCCCTTGTTTTCTACAGAACCAGTCTAATTGTAAAACAGTCTTATAATTAAGAGACCCTCCAACTGGCCACCGTTCGCCATCCTCCAGTGGGTACCACCGCCATGCAGTATCACATAGGAAGACCAGGCGTGTCTTCTTTAAGCTCTGGGGATCAAATCTATCCCAGTTTTTCAGGACACAGTTCAAATGAGTGAGGCTGGAATTGTTAGCTCCCATCTGTAAAAGAGAAAAAAAGTGACCAGCGCCATCATTCTACCGGAGGCGTCTCTCCCTGCTCTAGATGGGGGTGTAGACAGACTTTACACCAAAGCTTTCCTTCCCTGGTAGCACTTTGTCCCTTACCGACACAGGTGCTGTACTTGTTCCTCCCGGTTCTACCACCGAGATGGGGTGGAGATGAATCAGGGGTAGACCTGATGGCATCCCAGACTGATGCCTAGCTCCTCACCATTAAAACCTTGCTTGCCTCTGATGCCACCCAGGGTGCAATCAGAGTAACCTTCTGGAATGCCTCCCCAGCTAAGACCGCTGGGGGAAACATTCGTCACCTGAGTGTGTGTTCACAACCCTGAGTATATTCCTGACCACAGAAAGACCAGTACGAACATAAAACTGAGATGTTCCTTCCAAGGATTACCATACCAGTATAAACAATAGCAAAAGAGAACGGCTGGCCAGTGAGGAAAAAGCGATTTTTGTCCTCGAGTTTTTTTAGGGCCAGTTCTTCCAGTTCATTCCCACAGATTCCACAAAAAGAATATCTAAGGAGTTTGGGACAAAATCCACTGGAAAGCCTCCTCTGGTCCACTAAGAGCTAGCATTACCAAAGGAAGAAACCCATTGCATGTCCAATTTGAGTAACCTTTAACCTCCGAGATGCTCTTAGAGCTAGAGCTCCATCTAGCTTCCGAACTTTCGATTCCTAGCGAGGCTAGGTGCTTCCTGACTACCAACCCAAGTTTGGGACCTAAGTAACAGTACACAGTAACAGCATAGATCACAAGTCCCTTGAAAGTCTGTGATCCAACAGATTAGATTAGTAGTTCTAATTCCCAAGGAGTTACGAAATGGTCAAAGAAACCAGATAGTTTGACCAAGAAAGGAGAGTTCGGTCCATTAACAGCATAGATCACAAGTCCCTTGAAAGTCTGTGATCCAACAGATTAGATTAGTAGTTCTAATTCCCAAGGAGTTACGAAATGGTCAAAGAAACCAGATAGTTTGACCAAGAAAGGAGAGTTCGGTCCATTAACAGCATAGATCACAAGTCCCTTGAAAGTCTGTGATCCAACAGATTAGATTAGTAGTTCTAATTCCCAAGGAGTTACGAAATGGTCAAAGAAACCAGATAGTTTGACCAAGAAAGGAGAGTTCGGTCCATTAACAGCATAGATCACAAGTCCCTTGAAAGTCTGTGATCCAACAGATTAGATTAGTAGTTCTAATTCCCAAGGAGTTACGAAATGGTCAAAGAAACCAGATAGTTTGACCGAGAAAGGAGAGTTCGGTCCACATGCTTTGCCCATTTCTGGTCAGTCCCCGAAAGAGACATTGGGTGTCTCTTGGTATTGGTAGGTCAGTATAAACCCCGATGGGTTTCTGCCGTAAGCCGTATGAGGTCACCATGGAACAGCAGAGCGGGGCTCCTCACTTGCTTCGCGCAGGGCGTGTCATTCATTCACACAAGCACACTGTAGAGTTAGTAAGTGTAAGTGAAAGTGAAAGTGAAGTCTCAGTCGTGTCTGACTCTTTGCGACCCCATGGACTGTAGCCTACCAGGCTACTCCGTCCGTGGGATTCTCCAGGCAAGAGTACTAGAATGGGTTGCCGTTTCCTTCTCCAGGGGATCTTCCCAACCCAGGGATCGAACCCAGGTCTCCCGCATTGCAGGCAGACACTTTAACCTCTGAGCCACCAGGGAAGTTAGTAAAGTACAGCAGAAAACATGTTTGCTAGGAGAACAAAGATCCAGAGCTTCAAGCATCCTTACCTTGTCCTGAAGAATCCCGGATGAGCCCCCAGGATGAAAGGTTGCTGCTGAATCACAAAAGATACTGGGATTCCTGGCCTCCGGAGGAGAAGAATTCAATCTGGGGCCGGAGATGAGGCTTGATCGCTCAGAGCTTTTGTGTGATAGAGTTTTATTAAAGTATAAAGGAGATAGAGAAAGCTTCTGACATTGACATCAGAAGGGGGCAGAAAGAGTACCCCCTCACTAGTGTTAGCAACAGAGTTGTATACTTTTTAATTACTTATTACAGTGAATCAAAAGAATGCCTGGAGGTTGTAAAGACCTCACTAGACCCACTCCCATAATTTACATTTTAAGATAACAGGATTAGCCAGACAGTTTTTTCCAGAGACTGTCCTCAAGCAGGATACATTTTGTTATATAATCCTAAGGAATGTAGAGAGAAAAAAAACGATGGTCCTTTCTTCCTCCTTGAGAATTCCAGACCTCTCTCTCCTTGGGGACCCCTGGACTTCTTATCAACCTGCCTAGGAATTGACTGTCTGGGGGCAGTGGTCTGGGAGGTGATCTAGGGTTAGCCTGCTGGGGAGGTGAGTCACAACTTAGACTGTATGCTTATGGGGCTGGCTTTGGGAGCAGTGATACAGATTATAGGGGAGCCAGATTCACCCATCATCACCAAGCATCCTCTAGGTTGCCCTGGATGATGGGGCCGAGGGAGATGAAGACAGGGGGAGGACCAAGATGAGGCTGTTGGGAGAACAGTGAGGGCGTCCTAGCCTGGAACCTTGCTGCTAGGGCCCTCCCCCAAACTCTGTCGGAGACCTTCAGGCTAAATATTTACAGTGTAAACTCTCTTTTCCTTCCTGGGTGGACAGATGGAGACTTAGAGGTGGTCCAGGAGATTTGGGGAGACAGAATCCAGGGAAAGGAAAAAGAGCTGAGGCCAGAGGCCAGGAGACTGGAGACCAGGAAAAAACGTCTGTTTCTCTGTTTGACATCCAAAGCCTTCCAGGGCAGAACTGGGTGCCAGCGGTCACCTCCCTCAGGGAGCTGTGGAATTCAAATTGTTTTTGTTTTCTTAAGAGATGTGGAAGAAAATGATATGTTTCTTTAAGCCCAGTCTTGCAGGGAGTTAGAAGTGAGGGGACAATTATGCTAAAAAATGGTGCACAGAGAAGAACCACTTTTCTTGACCCCAAAATACTTTGTTTATACAGATGGTTGCCATACAAGACGTGACTCTGAGCTGTTGAAGAAGGTGGATTTATGATGGAGGGGCCTTCGGGTGAGTTGAATAATTAGAGTCAAGGTCCTGACAATGAAAGACACAGTGGGCTGTGCCCTCCGTCAGAGATGACAGACCCAGCCACTGGGTTGTCCTTCCAGGCGATGAAAAGACTGAAAAGGGCCTTCATGCTATCGGTTTTACCATGACCGTCCTTTAAGTGTCTGAAGCATCACCTCTGACTTCTCGCCTGGGGTGACTCCCAGAGCTTGACGATCTTGGTGGGAGAATGCACGAAGCGTTGCACTTACTTCAGTAGGAAATGGTGTTCATTAAAGAAATAGGCGCCTGTTAGCCATCACGTGAGTGGTGGTGACGTTGCCTGCATTGTGTGCATGCGTGCATGTCCACAGGCACACAGGTGACTGTGTCTGCATCTTCTTTTCTTTCTCTGTTCTTCCACCAAAGTGGAAAATGTTGAAAGGTGTTTGAGAGGTGTGAAAACAGAGAGACACTGCAGTTCAGTCCACTCTTCTCTCTTATAGAATAAAAGCATGATTCTGGAGGTTTCTGAACCGAAACTGGTCCTTCTCCATCTTTTAAGTGAATTGGACTGGAGGACTCAGTTTTGTTTTGTTTTTAATTTTGGCTGCTCTGGGTCTTCATTGCGTTATGGCACACACCTGCTGCATGCGGGAGTCTTGTTGCCTTACCAGGGATTGAACCTGTTTCCTCCATACGGGAAGGCAGATGCTGGACCACCAGGGAAGTTCTTAGGGGTTTTGTTAAAAGCAGAGCTGACTCAGTAGATCTGCAGCAGAGCAGGAGATTCTGCCTTTCCCATAGGCTCTTAGGCAGGGCTCATGCTGCACCTGGAGGGGTGGGTGGGTGCCTTAGCACCTGGCTTGAAGCTTGAGGTCATTGCCAGGGCAAGTTTTATCATTGGTTACCAAGCATGCTTCTTGTGCCCCTGCTGCCTGGCATGCCCTCTCTTTCTCTGCTAAACCTCTCCGTGAGCTCCCTACCTTCTTATACAGGGCATCTCCTCCAGCTGGTATGCACTCCACTTAAGGCTTCAGGAAATGTCTACACTTGAAGGATCTTTGAAATAATCTCCTCAACCCTCCCTAGAGTTCCAGGTGCTTTAGTGGTAAGAGCAAAAATCTTAGCTCAACCCAGCCAAAGCAGAAAAAATTTTTTAGTGACTTATTGCCTCATAGAAATGAGAAATCCAAAAATATTTATTGAAGCAATGTTTGTAATAATCCCAAACTGGAACCAATCTTCATGTGTCCTGCTGTTAAAAAAAAAAAAGATTGGGAAAGTTTGCATATGCGGATCCAAAAAAATCTCCAAAATGTATTTTTAAGCAAGAAAAGCAATCTCAGAATGGTAGATACAGTATTATGCCACTTATTTTAAAACACCCACCAAAAAAAAAATCTTTGTATCTTCTACATGTCTGTATACATTTTTGTGGCTGCACAGAATAAGAATTAGGCTAAGTTTCTCAACTGGGACACAATCTGGGGCAGATAATTTTCCACTGGGGACTGTCCTGGGCTTTCAGAACGTTTAGAAACATCCGTGGCTTCTACCCACTAGATCCTGGTAGCGCCAGTCCCCCAGGTCTGGGGGATGGGGAGGACTGGGATGGAGGTTTTTCATTCATTACGGAATCATTTATTCATCTATTTGATACATTCTGTGTCTTGGTGGGCCCTGACTGACTCAGGAAGGATAAATAATACTTAGAAAGTCTGGCACAAAACAAATGCTCAAGAAATACCAACACCATTGTGATTGCTTATATGGCTCCCCTTCCCTCGCCTAAAAGAGCAGACCTCGTCTTGAAGTCATTCTGAGACCAGCAGACACAGCTGAAAGAGCTCATCCCTAGATCCCCTGGAGAAGGGAATGGCTACCCACTCCAGTGTTCTTGCCTGGAGAATCCCATGAACAGAGAAGCCTGGTGGGCTACAGTCTATGGGGTCTCAAACAGTCAGACACAACTGAGTGACTTTTCATTCTTTAAAAAAATTTATTTATTTTTAAAATCCCTTCCTAGTGAGATCGCTGAGGCTCAACTTGCTCCACCTGCAGAATGTCAGTAATCTCACCTCTCATGGGCTGGCTGTGATTAGACGCCCCAGTGACTGACACCTGGGCACCAGAGCTGCCTGATTAAGCTTGTGGGCTCCACGTGTGTTTGTTTATTCAGCATGTCACAGGCACAAACGCACTGCACTGAGCATCAAGGGGAGTTAAAACCCACACAGGACCCGGGGCAGCACATGGCTCAGTCTCCAAAGGGAGGTGCACCGAGAGGTGCTTGGACTTGAGGGAGCCAGGAGGGAGGGGAGTTGCCCTTGGTCTCAATGAGTCTGTGGTCAGGATCGTGATGACCCAGTAACTTTCCTCCAAGATCAGTGTTCTCAGGATTAAGTCCTAACCATCCATCCATCCATCCATCCACCCTCTCACTCTCCCTCCCACCCATCCATCCATTGCTGGAACATTGTTGAAGACCTACTATGTGTCTGCACTCTGTGAAAGAGGTGGGGACTACACAGGCCTTTCTCAGCCCCACCCCCGTCATCTCTGCTTCCATCCTCTCCTTGGGAGAATCCCTGTCCCGGGAGACCCGGGGACTAGGAGGAGCTGCGGGAGGCTGCGTCAGAGCTTCATGGTGTCTCTCTGCAGAGGTCCTGGCCCCTCTCAGCACGTGGAAAAGGTGGAAACCTGCATTTGCTTCCCAAGCCTGAGGCCAGTGGGGCTGGGCTCCTGGGACACTGAAGGTAAAAACATGGGTGGTGAAAACATTTCCTCCGGCACCTTCCTGGTGGGAGTGAACAGCAGAGGGTCCCAACCAGACCCCAGCCTCCTGTCTGCCCAAGGGGCTGCCCGGGCCCCTCCTCTGGATGGAAAATTCCCACAGGTAGAGTCAGTGGTGGGTTCCGATCCCACTGTTGTGCATGGGGTTCCCCGGGGATGTGTCCTGCAACCCCGTCTTCCTCCCACTACCCCATCCTCCAGGGAGCAGATACTCTGTAGTCTATTTAGCCTCCGGACTCTCCCCAGTGGAAGGACTTTCTGATCACAGTTCCTGATTACTGAGCCCCAGCTACATCCTAGGCGACTGTAATTTGTCATTTTGTATCACCACCAACGCCCTTGGGTGGTAGATACCCATGCTGTCTCCATTTTACAGACTTGGAAACTGAGGCACAGAAAGGCTAAGCCCCTTGTTAAAGTTCACACAGCAGGTAAGCAGTGAGTGTGGGACTCCAGAGCCACATGTCACCAGAATCTTAGTGGAAAGTCGGTGCCTGGAGAGGGTTGGGTCTCAGCGAAGTGTCCATGATGGTCACAGGAAGAGGAAGGGGGACCTCAGGGCTCGAGCCTCAAGCCCTCGCTCCATGGGAAGCAGCTCCAGCATCACCTCCTCCCTCCTGGGCCTGCCACCCCCCTGCTCATCTACCTTTCTCCTGGAATTCCAGGTTTTCCTGGTTGATCGCTGTGGCTCCAGGAATTACATCAGCCCATGAAGCCAGGACCTGGTCTGTCCAGTTCAGGGCCATGGCCCCGGCCCGTGTCAGTACTTAATACATTTTGGCGAAAGATCTTTGGGATCAGTTGTCAATCATTTGTGGCTCAGATGCAACCTCAACGCCGACTCCGTGAGCCTAGTAAACCACAGTCCCCCCTTCCCTGATCTTCACTTCCCTCGTCTGTAAAACGGGCTTGTCAGGCTTCTCTCGTAGGTCCTACACATACTAAATGCTCAAGGAATAGCTGTTGAGTGAACGAAATTGGAGCTGGAAGGGCCGCAGCATCCAGGGCTGTAAACTCAGACATCCCAGCATCTCAACACACAAGTCAGAAATGACGGAGTGGGTGGGGCGCTGACCATGATAGCCCAGAGTCAGCTCCAGGCACCACCTGCCAGACCTTCTCATTTCTTAAAAGAAGCCAGGAATCTGGAGTTTACGAGAAGTTTCTCAACTCTGAAGTGCTGACCATTAATCTAGAACACGTAAACACGTCTGTGGGCAGGATGTGGCTACAGGCTGTCAGCTCAAGACCCCTGATTAATCCAATCTCTTTTGCCCTTGGATGTGGAGACTGGGGCCCAGAGAGGGTGAGCCACCAGCCCCAGGTCATGGAGCACAGACAGTGGAGGGGAGGTGGCTGGTGACTCTCATCCTCTGATCGCCAGCCCAGCTGCTCAAGCCCAGGGCACAGGTGGTCCTGCTTGGCCTTGATCCCAAGGGAGGCAATGCAGCCGTCTCCTCCCAGGCCTGGCAGTTCTAGGGTGAGATGGAGGTCACGGTGTCTCTGCCCACCCCGCCTAGACCAGGCTGTATCAGGCATTGAGATTCAGAGAAGGATTCCAAGCAACAGGCTGACCTAGGAAGCAAGACCTGGGATGGGATGATGGCATAGGGGGTGGGCACGTTCCTTCTTCACTTTAGTGAGTGGAAAATCATGGCAGCAGCCTGGGCAGACCTGGGAAAGAGGCTGATCTTTTCTTTTTAATTAATTAATTCATTATTTTTGGCTGTGCTGGGTCTTTGTTGCTGCTCACGGACTTCCTCTAGTTGCCACAAGCTGACGCTGCTCTTGGTTGTGGGGCACAGGCTCTAGAGCATGCAGGCTTCGGTAGTAGCAGCTCCTGGGCCAGAGCACAGGCTCAATAGTTGCAGCCAACAGGCTTAGTTACTCTGTGTCATGTGGGATCTTTTCAAACCAGGGAGGGCGGCTCCTACAGGCCAAGCCCCCTCACCAGAGGTCACTTGGCCGCCCACAATCCCCCTGACCTCCCCTACCTCCATCCCCCCAGCTCACCCTGCCACCTTCACGGTGGCTGCCCTGCTGTGCCTCGAACATACCAAGCTCACTCCCACCTCAGGGCCTTTGCACCTGCCTGTCCCTCCAGCTGGTACCATTTCCCCCATTAACCGCCTGGCTCACGTCCTTACCTCTTTCAGGCCTCCGTGAAGTGTGACCTTTTCAGGGAGGCCCCGCCTGCCTGTTCCCTCTGCTCAAAACTGCAAACCATGCTGACATCCCCTGTCCTCCACCTGGCTTTATTTTTCCCCACAGCACTTACCACCATCTCATGTATCAGATGCCTCACGTGTTTGTTGGGTATGAGTTTCCTTTTGCAGCTGTAACGCATCACAATTCGGTTGCTTAAAACAATACAAATTTATCTTATTTATTTATCTTATTCTGGAGGTCAGAAGTTCAAGTGAGATCTTCTTTGGCCACCATTAAGGGGCAGGGTTGAGCTCCTCGGGGAGATTCAGAGAGAAACGTCTGCTTCTGTGTTTTTTCCGGCTTCTCCAGGCTGCCTGTGTTCCTGGGCTCGTGGCCCCACCTCCGTCCTCAGAGCTCAGAGGCGGGTCCGGTCTGTCTCCTGCTGCGTCCCTCTGGCTCTGACTCTCCTCCTTCCTTCTTGGATTACAAGGACTCTTGCAATTAAATTGGGCCCAGTAGGGATTTCCCTTGGTCCGTGGCTAGGACTCCACGCTCCCAACGCAGGGGATCAGGGTTTGATGCCTGGTCAGGGAACTAGACGCCACGTGCTGCAACTAAAGATCCCGCACGCTGCAGCAAAGATCGAAGATCTCATGTGCAGCAACTAAGACCTGGCACAGCCAAATACAGAAATATTTAAAGTAAATAAATAAAAACAGGGCCCAGTAGATAATCCAGGACCATCTCCCAGCTCAAGGTGAGCTGCACAACAACCTTAATTCTACCTGCCGCCTTAACTCCCCCTGTGACCTCACGTATTTGCTGGTTCCAGGGATTAGGACATGGATGGGGGTGAGATGACTATTGGTCTACCTACTACACACACACGCACACACACGCACACGCACATGCAGCAGAGCTCCAGGAGGACACAGATTGCTGTCCATCTGGTTTACTACTTTATGCCCAGTGTGCGGTGCTTAATCAGAGCTCAATAACATTTGGTGAGTAGATGGCCGAATGGAGCAGACTATGGGGAAATGAAGGAAAGGGAGGCGGGGGAGGCGACTCGGACACCCAGGGGTCCTCCCTATCTTACTCAGGAGACCTTGGTCCAGAGGAAGCCCACGCACTTAGGGCTGGGCACCGTGACTTAGCCCCTGGCCTCGCGATACCCACCAGAGCGCGTCCCGCGAAGTCATCCCGACCCTACAAAGAGGGGATGGGTGTGCGTGGTCTCCCTCCCTCACCGCTTGGCTCTGCCCATTCCTGGACCGGCTGCTCGTGGCTCTGCCAGGCCCAGAGAGAAAGCCGGAGGTCTGGGCAGCTCTGAGGGCGGATTGTCCCGGCCCTGACCCCATCTCTGCTTGACCCCATAATCCTCCCGAAGCCCCCTCCCACGGCCTCCAGCGGGTGCAGACAGCTGCCCTGGCCCAGCAGGACGCCATTAGTCACGTAGCAGCTGGAGATTTCTCCTCCTCCCAGCGATGCGCGCCCTCCTGGCTTCAAAGGAGGCAGGCTCAGGGCCCAGGTTTTCTCATGACAAAAAAATGTTCTGCGCCAAAGGACATGAGCAAAGGAAGGAAGCAGAAATAAATGACTTTTCAGCATAGCAGCACGCAGAGATCTTGGAGACAGAATGTTGAATGAAAGAGGAGAGAAAACAGAAGAACTTGTCTCTAAATTAAAAACACCCATGCATAAAATAATGCTACTTGTTTTACAAAAGCACATACACAACCAGAGACAGCTGTCATGGTCCTGGGCATTAAGGATGAGGGGAGAAAACACAACAAAACAAAGTAAAGCCATGGAGATCCCTGCTACAAACCAATAATAGCATGTTTAACTCAACAAATAAAAGGTGTCTGCCTCACTCTCAATTTAAAAACAGAAAAGTGAAAGTCACTCAGTCATGTCTGACTCTTTGTGACCCCATGGACTAGACAGTCCATGGAATTCTCCAGGCCAGAATACTGGAGTGGGTAGCTGTTCCCTTCTCCAGGGGATCTTCCCAACCCAGGGATGGAACCCAGGTCTCCTGCATTGTAGGCAGATTCTTTACCAGCTGAGCCTCCAGGGAAGCCCAAGAATACTGGAGTGGGTAACCTATCCCTTCTTCAGTGGATCTTCCTGACCCAGGCATCAAACCGGGGTCTCCGGCATTATAGGCAGATTCTTTACCAGCTGAGTTATCAGGGAACCCCTGGTCAAAACAGAAGTTTACTATAATAGCCAGGACATGGAAGCAACCTTAATGTCCATCAACGGATGAATGGATAAAGAAGGTGCAGCACATATACACAATGGAATATTATTCAGCCATAAAAAAGAATGGGGTCATGCCACTTGCAGTGATGTGGATGGGCCTAAAGATTGTCATACTGGGTGAAGTAAGTTTACATGGGATTTAAGACAAAGACGAACATATGATACCGCTTACGCATGGAACCTAAAAAAGATGATACACGTTGACACAAGAGCAAAAAGTGGCAGCCTGACCAAGATTCCAGTAAAGGAGGACCTCCTCATGTCTCTTGACCCCTATTTGGGCTCTGGAAATTAAGTGGGAAAGTGGAATCATAGGAAAATATATGCATGTACCTCCCCACCTTGCACACACACACACATCACTACCGTTAATGACTTTTCAGATTTAATATATGATCTTAAATTGTGATGTTGGAGAAGACCCTTGAAAATCCCCTGGACTGCAAGGATATCAAACCAGTCGATCCTAGAGGAAATCAGTCCTGAATATTCATTGGAGGGACTGATGCTGAAACTGAATCTCCAATACTTTGGCCACCTGATGCAAAGAGCTGACTCGGAAAAGACCCTGATGCCGGGAAAGATTAAAGGCAGGAGGAGAAGGGGACAACAGAGGATGAGATGTTGGATGGCATCATGGACTCGATGGACATGAATTTGAGCAAACTCTGGGAGATGGTGAAGGACAGGGAAGCCTGGCGAGCTGCAGTCCATGGGGTCACAAAGAGTCGGACACGATGCGGCAAATGAACGACAACTTAAATGCTGACATGCTTCTGTATGAGAGGCACCGTGACTTGAAGGTAAACATACAACCACTTTCTTTTTAACTCAAGATAACGGGCAAGGAAGTGTTTGTAGTAATAAAGGTGAGGAAAGATGTTGACCTGGACAGGCCGTGGAGACAGTGAAGTGGCCGGTGGCGGAAGACAAGTATCAGGGACAAGTGTGCAGGCGGGTAGGGACAGAAGGGAAGACGTGCCGTGATCCCACGTCCAGTGGACACCAACGCGCTGGTCTCCGTCAGGACACAGGAGACTGGAGTCAGGGTCAGAAGCTCAGTGATGGGGGTCACGGGGCTCGAGGAGTCCTGGATTTAGGGGCTGGGACCTTCAGGGTCAGAGCAAGTTTCATGGATGAGAAACTCAGTTTCAAGAGTTAAACTCCAGGTTTACACGGAGTTCTGGAGGCTGAATTCGCAGCTGGGATGTTGGAGGGAGATGATAAGATTCTAATAATGAGTAACAGCAGCGGACACTTCCTAGCACTTACTAGAAGCCACGTGCTTTAGATGTGTTAATAACCGCCTCTAGAGAGATGCCATCATCCCCATTTCACAGATGAGAAAACTAAGTCACAGAAGAAGTAACTTGCCCAACTCACAGCTTATGGGAGATGCAGGGGGCAGGCAGGATGCACCCCTGAGCCCAAAGGAGGTCCCTTCCCCCAGAGTCCCAAATCTAACCTTCCTCAGTCCCTGCACCTCTCCTGCCACCACTGCATGGACAACTTCCATAAGCTTCCTCTTCAGCCTCCCTGCTTCCACCCTCAGCACCCTCACCAGCCATCAGCTGATCAAACTGAACATCACTAGTAAATGCTAATGATGATTAATAATTATTTCAATAACTGGCCTGTACTCCTCAAAAACTATCAAGATTAAGGACAGAATCTCTCAGATGAAAAGGGATGAAATGAACAAGGTCTGTGTAGCACAGGGAATTATACCCTGTAGAAGAAAATGGCTACCCACTTCAGTATTCTTGCCGAGGAAATCCCATGGACAGAGGAGCCTGGCTGGCTACAGTCCACGGGGTCAAGAGTCAGGCTCAACCTAGCTACTAGACCACCCCCAGCCAGTAGCCCCTGAAGAGGTATTTCCCTTCAATTCTGCCAGCCTAGTCATCCCCTTACAAGGCTCCGTACAATGTTTTATCCAGAATCTCTGGGTGTCCTGGTGGGAGAGACTCCTGATCGGCCCCACTGCTCATCCTCCCAGTGCTGGGAGGTGGGAGCGCCTCTCTCTCACCCCCAGGCCCCGGCACAGACCTTTGGATTACAGGCTGGGTTCCGATCTCAGGTCTCTACTCACCCCTGGGAAAGCCACTCCACTCCGCCAAGCCTCCCTTCCTTGATCTGCATGGGGACATTTCTATTAAAAAAAAA
>NW_011494610.1:3475458-3486172 GCF_000754665.1 Bison bison bison
CAGAGTCCACCCAAACCCATGTCCGCTGAGTCGGTGATGCCATCCAACCACCTCATCCTCTGTTGTCCCCTTCTCCTCCTGCCTTCAGTCTTTCCCTTCAATCTTTTTTTTTTAATAAAACACAGATACAGAAAAGCACACGGTGCAAACACGTACCTGCGTGATTCTGATAAGGCAGCTGGACGTCCCTGTGACCATCTCCAGGGGAAGAGCAGAACTTGGGCAGTTACCCCAGAAGCCCCCACAGGAGCCCTGTCCCACTCAGGGACAGCCCCTCCCTCCTTCCAGAAGGACCCTGACTTCTAGAGTCAACGTTTGTGTTTCTTTATAGTTTTATCACTTCCGCATGTATCCCTAGACTATATTTTGTCTTGCCCATTAAAAAAATTTTTTGATGAGGAATTCCCTGGTGGTTAGGAGTCTGTACTTTCACAGCTGAGGGCCCTGGTTCAATCCCTGCTGGGGGAAACTACAATGCCACAAGCCAGAGAGGCCAAAACAAAACTGATATCTGTTCAGTCTTTCAATGTCTGCTTCTCCTGCCATTCGTTCCTTTTCCCTGTGGTTTATCTGTGGCAGAGCCTGGGCCGTCTGACTCGTCAGTTTCCCTGGGGCTGATGGCAACACGCTCTAGCCTTGGCATTTGCTGCAAAATGGCAGTCAAGTGCAGATGTTTAGGGATGTTCGTGAGGAATAAGGATGGGTGAGGAGCCTGGCGTGGGTGGAAGGTTCCCCAAGGTGCCCCTGTGACCAGACCACAGCTCACCCAGGCTCAGCCATCCACCCTCCCTTCTCTCCGCAGCTCAGACCCAGCCGCCCCACCCCCGGAAAGTTCCAGGGCCAAGGCTGGCTCGTCCCGGTGGGAGCTGGCAGCAAACTGGCCCGTAATTTTAGCCGTTCCTCTCCCCTAAAATTATTCCCCATCTGGAGATGGTTTCCAAACCCTGCCCAGGAAAGAGTTGGTGGTGCAGGGAACATTTTTCTATTAAAAACAACAAAACGAGACCAAACACTGGATGCTGAGTTCCTGCCAGCCAGGCTCTGGAGGTCTGGCTGAGTGCCAGCTGTATAGCCTCCTTGGGGGACTCTGCTCGGAAGGCGCAGACGGTGAGGACAGTTGGGCCCTGTCCCCTGCATCACCCATCCCACCCTGGATGCGTGGCCTCTGGCTGCAGGGCCCGGGGAGGGGCAGGTTGGATGAACAGTGGAGAAGGCTTTGGGGCTGGGGCTGAGCTGCGGGGAGACTTGACGCCTGTGGGCTGTTCTAGGTCACGTGGGGCGTCGAGTCCCAGAGAGGCAGGAGTTTTCTCCACAAGGATCCTCTTCAATCAGCTGCTCTGAGCACTTCAGGGAAAAGCTCCCTTGCTGCTCCCGGCTCCTCATCACCTCGGAGCCTCAGCTTCCCATCTGTCAAAGGGGGCCACTGGCAGTCCCTTGAGGCACCTGCAGGAAGTGGGAGGTGCCTTCAGGGACCCCACGGCACCCTGCATGTACTGGGTCCATCCCTGCCTCTCGGCCTCAGTGAATTGCACCCCAACATCTCTCCACCTGTTCCTGACTCCCCACACCCCACCTTCTTGATGCTCTTTCAGCCAAACTTGGCTGTTGAGGTTCCTTGAGCCACTCTGGGGCTTTTGTGTACACGGTTCCTTCAGTCTGAAATATCCTGCTGCTTCCAGGTGGGTACCTTTGCTTCTCCTGGGAAAATCAGGTAGGCTTCCTGCCCTCCCTGAAGCATCCCCTGAGGCCGGGCCAAGCTTCCTCTCTCAGGGCCATCCCAGCTCCTCCATTTTCTCATATGGAGGACCCATGAACGCTGCAAACAAGTAATTCTCTCTTGGGCATAATATTGGCCTCCCTTTCCTCAGCAGAAGCCCTCACCCCTTCCCCAAAGGAGACCATGCAAATATCTGATACACACAGTCACGGCTTATGATCCAAAGGCGTGCGATCTGCCTCCATGCACCAAATACACATTGTGGAACAGCACTGCCTCTGGCCAATGGCCTCAGCTCTCTGGTCTCAGTTCTGAATAATGAGGCGATAACCGTAGCCACTTCATTCTGACTGCCGCGAGGGTTAATGTGTGTGGGAAGCTCTGAGCACACTGCTCAACGCAGGGCAGGAGAAAGATATCTCTCAGTAGAAGGGACCTCTCAGATCAGGGCTGGGACTAGGGCGAGGCTAGTGAGGTGCTTAGGGTATGAAATGTAAGGAGGGCTCCATCTCAGGACGGTGCAGACCCAGAGATGCTGGGAGTTGCAAAGGAACCCGGATGTCTGCTGCCCCCTGCTGATCACTCCTCAGAATGACACTTCTTTCCTCTGCCCTCAAAGGTCCCTGACTTCACAGGTGGCCCAGTAGTAAAGAATCTGCCTGCAATGCGGGGCACCCAGGTTCAATCCCTGGGTCGGGAAGATCCCCTGGAGAAGGGAATGGCTACCCACTTCAGGATTCCTGCCTGGAGAATCCCACGGACAGAGGAGCCTGGCGGACTACACGCCATGGGGTTGCCAAGAGTCGGACACGACTGAGCAACTAACACTGCACCCTCAGAGCTGGATGGAAGGAAGTCACTTCGCCAGCTTTGAGGGACAGGTCCTGCTTCTGCTGCTGTGGAAGCCTCAGTTTCTTCACCCATAAACCAGGGCAGGAGAGCTTGTCTCATAGTGCATGGCAAACAGGAGGCCCTCCTCAATCGTCAGCGTCCTTCTCTCAATGCAGGATTTAAGGAGCACCTACTGTGCAGAGGACTAAGGAAGGGGACTGAGACTCGGGCCTTTCCCTTTGGGGTGGACAGGGGAGGGGGATGCAGGCCAGGAATGGGGTCGGAGGTACAGGACTGCCCCCTTATTAAGCACCCACTGGGCGCCACACTGTTGTAAACCCTTGTGGAGGAATGCACCTCAGGCTTTCAGAATGCAGTGAGGAGGGTACTGTTTTTATTCTTAGGAAGCTGAGGCCCAGAGTGGTTAATGAGCCTGATCAAGGTGACACAGCCTTGGTGATGGAGGTGAGATTAAAACCCACAAAGTTCCAAGTGCCAGGCGGGAAAGGTTGGGCAGATCCATCCCCGTCCATTCAACAAATGTTTGTTGCACACCTACTGTGTACCAGGTGTGGGGCTGAGTGCCAGAGAGAGACCAGTGAACAAACAGACAGCTCCTGCCCCCAGGGAGCTGTTCACCTAGAGGAGATGAGCAAGATACTGCTACTGCTAAGTCACGTCAGTCGTGTCCGACTCTGTGCGACCCCATAGACGGCTGCCCAACAGGCTCCTCTGTCCCTGGGATTCTCCAGGCAAGAGCAGTGCAGTGGGGTGCCATTGCCTTCTCCAAGATAAATAAACCAAATATATGCCGCTTGGTGATTCTCGTTGTATATAAAAAAGTAAGAGTGAGAAGGAGGGGAAAGCAGGCTGCAGTGTGTTTTGACTTTCAGTAGGAGGGCAGGGGCCTTTGGAGCCATCTAGGGACTTTGGTTTTTTCTGTGAATGAGAAGTGGGAGCCATGTTCTGAGCAGGAGAGGGACGCAGGGGTGACAGACAGAGAGGGGCTGGGTATGACGGACTCCCTGCGCTTCTGGGGTAGGCTCAGGGAGTGGGGATGTGGAGTCTGAGCTCATCGGAGTAAAATATCCTGCACTGACCTGGCACACTGTGAGTCACTGGCAAGCACTGCACGGATGTTACTGGTGTCACTGGCCGGGAGGCTCAGCGCCGCCGCAAGCTGGTGCAGTGTGTCATGAGACCACCAGGTGGCACCAGCACACAGCAGGCAGACCCGAGGCTGCCTTCGGGGGACACAGTGGGCTCCGCCCTCACCCCTGAGGCCAGCCTCTCTCAGCTAGCCGCTTCTGGACAAGGCCTCTGTGGCCAGAGGTGTCCAGTGCACTGAGGCATCTCTGGCCTCCACTCACTCAATGTCAGCCGCATACCCTCACTCCCTAGTGAAAGTGAAAGTTGTGTCCGACTCTTTGCGACCCCATGGCCTATACAGTCCATGGAATTCTCCAGGCCAGAATACTGGAGTGGGTAGCCTTACCCTTCTCCAGGGGATCTTCCCCACCCAGGGATCGAATCCAGGTCTCCTGCATTGCAGGTGGATTCTTTGCCAGCTGAGCCACAAGGGAATATTAACTCCCTTGTGTGACCACCAAAATTGTCTTCAGACATTGCCAGGTCATGCCCTAGAGGGAAAAATCCAGCCCTGCTCTTCTCTTAGCCACTCTGTGCTGGACACACTGGCCTCCTCGAAGCTCCTCCCACTCATCTGCATATCCCTGCCACAGAACCTTCGCACTTGCTGTTTCCCCCAGATATCAGCAGGGCTGCTCCTTTCCTTCCAGTCTCTGCTCAGCTATCACCACCTCAGAGACTCCCTGTTCCAGACACTCTCTACCCAATTGCCTGAATATTTTTACCCCACGTATCACTAGCAGAAAAGATCTTATCAAAATGTTAATTTCTTTGCATAGCGAATCCCTGCCCTCTTAGAGCGCATGTTCTGGTGAGCCAGATGGTCGGGAAGGGCCTCTCTTTGGAATGGTGGCTTTGAGTTGTGACTTGAAGGATGAGAAGGGGCTGGTTCCTGACAGAGGCAATAGCATTTGCGAAGACCCCTGGGGCTCTGCTCAGGCCCTAGTGCCTGACTTCAAGCAGGCCTGTCTGCTCATTTGGGGTGTGGGCTCCCGGGCCAGGCACAGCTGCTGGCTAGGAGCCCTTGAGTCATCAGGAAGCTGTGTCCTGTAGACAGGGGCTGGGCTGGACCTGCCACACAAAGGCTCATTCACGGCCAGATGGGAAGGACCCAGGGCAGCCCAAGAAGGCAGCTCCCTCTTATCAGCTCCCAGGAAGCACTGGCCGGCAACATTTGAAAGTCGGGAGCTTCCCAGGAGACTTAAGTTTCCCCGGATGGGGGAGAGAAATGCATGCGGCCCAGGCACCTGGACACACAGGGCAGTCATGTGAAGGCTTTGAGGTCCCATGGCCCCATTGTAAGTCCAGCCCCCGCCCCCAGCTGAGTGACCTTGGCCACAGCATCCCACTCTCCGAGCTTCAGTTCCCTCACCTCTAACATGGGGTGAACCACCAGAACTTCCCTGCTGGCCCAGTGGCTAAGACTCTGAGCTCTTAATGCAGGTGCCTTGGGTTCCATCCCTGGTCAGGGAACTAGATCTCGCATCCTGCAACTAAAAGTTTGAATGCCGCCACTATGACCCGGTGCAAACAAACAAATAAATGAATAAAATAGGGTGAAATACAGGGCCGACCTTACAGTGAGGCGCTGGGGAACCCGGGTGTTGATAGCAGGCCGGCCATGGTAGGACGAAGTATGAAGACCAGTAGGGGAGCATGGTTTTCTGGATCAGACAGCCTGAGTTTGACCCAGATCTCCGGCTTTCCAGCCTGGGGCAGGTGTGATCGCCCTGCTCCTTGCCTCAGTTTCCCCACCTGCAGCACCGGGATAATGAGAGCAGCACACAGGACGATTGACTGTGAAGTCCCAAGGATGGGGAACTCTGGTTACAGAAGTGGGTTCAGAGGGAAGCCTCTGGAGGGCAGGTGGGAAGGGTAAAGGATGTCCCCCGATAACGGGAAGGGTTTCTGGAAAGGACCGGCTAAATGGCTGATATGGCAGAAGAAAGCATCTGGGTCAGTCTGCTGGGTTCAAGTCCTCTACATTAGCTGTGTATCCTTCAACAAGTTACCAAACCCCTCTGTGCTTCGGTGTCTTCTGTGAAATAGGGATAAAATCACCCCCACTAGGCCATGGGGTAGATGCAGCCTCAGTTTCCCCCCCTCCCAGGACCTCTTGCGTTAAAAAGCATAAAGTGTCTTCCCTCGACCCCAGCATCTTCCCGTGAGCGCCCCCTCCCTCATCCCCATCCCCACACCTGAGAAGCATCCGCACTCCCTGCCCACGTCCACAGCCCCTCCTTGTTGTCCCCCAGCCAGGCTTCCAGCCTCCGTGCCCCCAAAAGGGTCCTTGACGTCACGACCCCTGCTGCCAAGTCTGAGCATGGCATCCATGCTCCCGGATCCCCTGCCAGCGATGCTCTGCCCCCTGCCTGGGTGACCTCACCCATTCCACAGCCTTCGGTAAACACGCGTGATGAATCTCACATTTCCGTAGCCACCCTGATGCCTCCCAGGCTCTGGACTTGCATATCTAATTGCCAGCCTGAAATATCCTAAAAAGACATCGTGCGTCTCTCCAAACACTGTTCCTCTGCCATCCCCGCCCCCAACCTGCAGTCTCTGCTCCTCAAACACCCCCGGGATGGCTGAGGCTCCAAAGTTAGACATCGCTCTGGATCCCTCCCCACCGCTCACCACCACCACCTCCAAGAGGGGTCCCGAATCGTCCTCTTCTGTCCACCTCCGCGGCCACCGCCTTGCTCCAAGCCACGACCACCCTCCCCTGCAGCCTCCCTGCCGGTCTCTGCTGGCCGCTCTGCTCCCCATAGTAAGCCAGAGGAACTTGTATTTAAAAAAAAAACATTTTTGGCCGTGCTGCACAGCCTGTGGGATGTTAGTTCCCTAACCAGGGATTGAACCTGGGCCCTCAGCACTGAAACTGCAGAGTCCTAACCACTGGGCCGCCAGGGAATCCCCGAGAGGGAACTTTCAGAAATGTAAATCCAGACGTGTCACCTGCCTGCCGAAACCTTCCAATGGCTCCTGGCTGGCCGTTGGCATCGTCCCAGCTCTCGCTGCGGCTGGCAAGGCCCCGCCTTTGCCTCCCCCGCTCCCCTTCAGCTACTCTGGCTTCCTTCTACTTTTTCCAACAAGCCAAATTCTCTGCTGCCTCAGAGCCTTTGCACTTCCTCTTTTCTCTTCCTGAGACTCTCTTTCCTGGGTCTTGTCATTAACTGCCTTTCTTTTAAACCCCAGGGGAATCACCACTTTCCCAGGGGGTCTCTTTCCTGACCATCCAGTCGAAACAGCCCCACCGGGCGTCCTGCTCATTCTCAACCCCACCTCCCTGTCATTTCCTTCCCAGCTCTTAGCAGATCCAGAACTCAGTCATTTATTTGCTCACTTGTTAATTGTCCACTCGTCCTTCCCAGAAAGTTGGTTCCGTGAAGGCAGGGATTCATCTGCCTCGTTTGCTGTTGTAGATGGAAGCCGGGTACCCAGAGCCGTGTGTAGCACAGAGTAGATGCTTAGCAAACATCTGTTGCACGGGTGGAGGGATGGATGAATTCATACGTAGCGAGACAAATCAACCTAGAAAATGAAAGTGAGAGAAAGTGAAGTCGCTCAGTCATGTCTGACTCTGTGACCACATGGTCTGTAGCCCACCAGGCTCCTCCATCCATGGGATTTTCTAGGCAAGAGTACTGGAGTGGGTTACCATTTCCTTCTCCAGGGGATCTTCCTGAACCAGGATCGAACCCATTGCAGGGTCTCCCGCATTGTAAGCAGCCGCTTTTACTGTCTGAGCCACCAGGGAAGTCATAATCCTGCCACTCTCCCGCTCAAGAATCTTCCTTGGCTTCCCACCATCTATAGAAAAGAGAGCAAACTCTTCTTTGTGACTTTCAAGGGTTTCTGAACTGGTCCCAGACTGGGTGCTCACTGCACACCCAGAAATCATTCATATTGACCCATTAGGAAGTGGACTGGCTGGCTGTCTGCCTGCCTCCCCCATCCGGCCACAAGCCAACTGGGGTCTTGGGAGTCTTCATCTTGGTCTATTGGCATTTAGCCCCTGGTCAGCCGCATCAGAGATGTTTGATGAAGAAATGCAAGAAATAGAGACTGAGTGAGCGTGACTCGAGAAGCCAGCAAGTGAGAGGGCTCAGGACCTAGAGGCTTCAGACTGAGACTGCACTTTTCCAAATTTAGAATACAGGAGGAGTTTCACTGTTTCAGGTCCTGGTCGGGGTTTCAGAAGTGTTTGTCAAGGTAGGGCTCTGTGATAACAGAGAAAATTTGAAACCTACCAGCAATCAGCCAGCAGTGTCTCTCAGGAAGGGCTGATTTGAATGATAATGATCAGATCCTTCAATTCTAAGAGCTGTGCAGCATCAGATTAGTAAAAACACACTCTCACGTGATTTTGACCCAAACCACGAAGACCCATAGCCTGTATGTATGTACGCAGGTCAGGAAGCAACAGTTAAAACTGGACACGGAACAACAGACTGGTTCCAAATAGGAAAAGGAGTACGTCAAGGCTGTAATTGTCACCCTGCTTATTTAACTTATATGCAGAGCACATCATGAGAAACGTTGGGCTGGAAGAAGCACAAGCTGGAATCAAGATTGCCAGGAGAAATATCAATAACTGCAGATATGCAGATGACACCACCCTCATGACAGAAAGCAAAGAAGAACTAAAGAGCCTCTTGATGAAAGTGAAAGAGGAGAGTGAAAAAGTAGGCATAAAGCTCAACATTCAGAAAACGAAGATCATGGCATCTGGTCCCATCACTTCATGGCAAATAGATGGGGAAACAGTGGAAACAGTGGCTGACTTTATTTTGGGGGGGCTCCAAAATCACAGCAGATGGCGACTGCAGCCATGAAATTAAAAGAGGCTTCCTCTGGCAGGAAAGTTATGACCAACCTAGACAGCATATTAAAAAGCAGAGACGTTACTTTGCCAACCAAGGTCCGTCTAGTCAAGGCTATGGTTTTTCCTGTGGTCATGTATGGATGTGAGAGTTGGACTGTGAAGAAGGCTGAGCACTGAAGAATTGATGCTTTTGAACTGTGGTGTTGGAGAAGACTCTTGAGAGTCCCTTGGACTGCAAGGAGATCCAACCCGTCCATCCTAAAGGAGATGGGAATTGGAAAGCATTTGAAGCTGACACTGGAATGTTAGTTTTGAAGGGTTGCTCCTCCCTCTGCTGGGAGCACGCCCTCAATCTCAGCTGTCATCCCTGAACGCCCTGCTCGGAGCAGCCGACTGTCCCAGTTCTGTGTTATCTTTCTTTACGTCGCATCACTAGATGAATCCGTATGTTCACTGGTTTACTGTCTTCCTTCCCTCTCTACACTGTAAACTTCTCGAGGGCAAGACTCTCAGGTCTCCTTGCCCTCCAGGGAAGGGTGTGGCAGTAGATTGTTTTAAAATATGTGTTGACTGAGAGAGAGAGAGGCCTATCCAGCTATCCAGACTTCTTGACTTTTCAATTTGTCCTTCTTATAAAAATATGGGCACTTTCCTGGGGCTCCAGTGGCCAAGACTCCCTGCTCCCCATGCAGGGGGCCTGAGTTTGATCCCTGGTTAGGGAACTAGATCCCACATGCTGCGACTAAGACCTAGCACTCACACACGTGTGTGAGTGTGTGCATGTGTGCACGCACATGCACTAAACCACTTCAGTTGTGTCTCCTTTGTGATTCCATGGGTCATAGCCCGCCAGGCTCCTCTGTCCATGGGATTCCCCAGGCAAGAGCATGGGAGTGGGTTGACATTTCCTCCTCCAAGGGATCTTCCAGACCCAGGGATCAAACCCACGTCTCTTGTGTCTCCTGCATTGGCATCCCCTGCATTGGCAGGCAGGTTCTTTACCACTAGCGCCACCTGGGAAGCCCTACATCGATCTATCTATCTATGAACCTGTTAAGGAAATGGAGTCTCACGGGAGTTCACAGGCTGTGGAGTTCTGTAGAAGCGGGATCCAGGTATAGAGCCTCTCTCCTCACCCTTCTTTCTAGAATGAAGAGCAGCAGATTTAAGTCTCTTTCTCCCCTCTTCCTCCCCCACACACCCCTCCCAGCCTCCCCACAAAGCAGGAGCTGCGATGGCGAAGAAGAAGAGAAGAACGCAGACCTGTGCTGTCTGGAGCTGCACAGCTCATAACCTCCCAGGGAAGTGTTCTGCCAGAACGAGGAGCAGAATTCATTTCACAAGAGGCATAGATTACCCGCAACAGTCTTTCCTCGAGAGACTAATTAACAGGTGACAGTGAATATGAATCATTACTCAGCCCTCAGGGTCACTAAAGAAACAGCTTGTCCCTACTATAGTGTTGGGTCCTGGGGCCAGGTTAGGAGAAAGCATTGGCATCTGTCACTTCAGGCCCGGGGTGTTATCACGGTTAGTGAGAGCGTCAGGGCTGTGAGAAGTGCCTTGTCTCTTCCCTGTAACTTCAACACCCTCAAAGCCACTCCAGATAAACACTCAACATAACATAGCAAGTTTGCTGAGCCAAGGCAGCTCACAGAGCTGCTTCTCCTCCATCACAGCTCTGCTCTCATCTCGCCTGCACACCAAGAGATTTGAAAGGGCCTGAGAGGTCTGCAAAGACCAGAAGGCCAGCAAGACCGTCAGTCCCAGCAAGCTTTGCTGCCAGGGCTATGGGTCTTTGTTCAGTTCAGTTCAGCTCAGTTGCTCAGTCATGTCCGACTCTGCAACCCCATGAACCGCAGCATGCCAAGCCTCCCTGTCCATCACCAACTCCCGGAGTCCACCCAAACTCATGTCCACTGAATCGGTGATGCCATCCAGCCATCTCATCCTCTGTTGTCCCCTTCTCCTCCTGCCTTCAATCTTTCCCAGCATCAGGGTCTTTTCAAATGAGTCAGCTCTTCGAATCAGGTGGCTCAAGTATTGGAGTTTCAGCTTCAACATCAGTCCTTCCAATGGATACTCAGGACTGATTTCCTTTAGGATGGACTGGTTGGATCTCCTTGCAGTCCAAGGGACTCTCAAGAGTCTTCTCCAACACCACAGTTCAAAAGTAACAATTCTTCGGC
>NW_011494610.1:3486296-3491398 GCF_000754665.1 Bison bison bison
TGGCTGCAGTCACCATCTGCTGTGATTTTGGAGCCCCAAAAAGTAAAGTCAGCCACTGTTTCCACTGTTTCCCCATCTACCTGCCATGAAGTGATGGGACCGGATGCCATGATCTTCGTTTTCTGAATGTTGAGCTTTACGCCTACTTTTTCACTCTCCTCTTTCACTTTCATCAAGAGGCTCTTTAGTTCTTCTTCGCTTTCTGCCATAAGGGTGGTGTCATCTGCATATCTGAGGTTATTGATACCTAAGATATGCCAGACTCACCTACTAAATGTAATTTTTTTTAACTGAATTAATTAGGCGTGAGACTGGCAAAATGTTTCCTGTAAAGGGTTAGATAGTAAATATTTTAGACTTTGCCATACATAGTCCCTGTTGCAATTCAACCACTCAGTTCTGTCTTTGTAACCAATGGGCATGACTATGTGCCAATAAAACTTTATTTATAAAAACCGGAGGCTGGCCAGCTGGCCAGAGTTTGCCAACCCTTGAAGTAGGGTAAATATGAATGATGAAGGAGGATCACAGAATACAAAAGGAGTGCAGGAAAAATAAAGCCAACAACATGTGCTGGCCGGTTTTTCACCAGGTAACAATAGCAATCCCGTGGAAGGAAGTCAGCAAGAGCAGCCAGACACACTAGGCTCTGTCTCCACAAAGGAAGAGGAAGTGACAGTGAAGAGTGACAGATAACACAGAAACACGGAAAAGCAAGCCTGACAGCAGAGAAAGGGCACACTGCAGGAAGGCCTGCCCATCACAGTGAGACCGCCCTTTCTTCCGTCCTGGCCGGCGGCTGGGGAGAGCTAAGCAGAGCTTCAGACCATGGGGGCCATGGCATTTTTGTGTCTGTCATTCGATGTCTGACAAACGTTTATGTTTCTCATCTGAACAGATGATCAAAAACAGAACAGAGCCCAAGCAGTCTTTCTTTTTTAACTTACAAGTTGACTCAATAAATACTTAACAAGGACCTACTATGTTAAGGGCTACCATGACTTGGAGTGGGGATAGTCGCAGTTCCCATGGGATGAGGTTAAAGAGAAGCAGAATTTGATAATTATTTTAAAAAATTTTTAATTGTGGTAAAATATACATAATGTAAAAATTACCATCTAACCATTTTCCCATGAAGAGTTCAGTACTGTTGAGAAGATCCAGAGTGTTGGGCCACCATGTCCAGAACTTTTCATCCTGTGAAAATGAAAAGTCTGTTATCATTGAACAACAAAATTTCATTTTCCCATCCCCTCAATCTCTGGGAACTACCCCTGGTCTCTGATTTTGTCTACTCCAGGAAGCTCATATACATGGAGTATTTGTCTTTTTGTGACTGGCTTCTTTTTTTTTTTAAACTTTTTATTTTGTATTGGGGTGTAGCCAGTTAACAAACAATGTTGTGACGGTTTCAGGTGGTGAAGGGACTCAGCCGTACATACACACGAATCCATTCTCCCCCAAACTCCCCTTCCAATCCAGGGGGCCACATAACAATGAACAGAGTTCCATATGCTATACAGCAGGTCCTTGTTGGTCATCCATGTTAAATACAGCAGTGTGTACATGCCCATCCCAAACCCCTTAACCATCCCTTCCCACTCCTCTTCCCCACCAGCAACCATAAGCTCATTCTCAAAATCTGCGACATGACTGGCTTATTTCACTTAGCATAACATCCTCAAGACTCACCCATTTTGTAGCATGTGTCAGAATTTCCTTTCTTTTTCAGGCTGAGTAACATTCCGTTATACATACCACAGTTTACTAATCCAGTCCTCTGTCGAGGGACATGGGTTTCTTCCACCTTTTGGCTACTGTGAACAAAACTGCTATGAGCACGGGCGTACAACTCTTCCTCCGAGACTGTCAATTCTTCCGGCTATGTATACCCAGAAGTGGAATTGCTGGATTACGTGGGAATCTATTTTTAATTTTTCAAAGAAAGACTGTTGTCCACACCATTTGCTCCATTTACATTCCCACCAACGCCCACGGGCTGCAGGTTTCTCCACATCCCTGTTAACACTTAGTGGAGGCAGAACAGCTTACAACTGAAACCTCAGCTGCACCCTGGCACTCCCTGACATGATATATTGATATATATATATACACCATGGGGTTGCAAAGAGTCAGACACGACTGAGCGACTGAACTGAACTGATACTATGAAGTAGGTTCTGTTTGTGTTTGTCTTTCTTCCCAACTGTACTGGAGAATAAGGATTCTGTTTTTCACACTGTTCGATCCCCAGTACTCAGTCCAGGACGTGTATATGGCAGGACCTAAGGTATTGTGTAGGTGCTCAAATATTTGCTGAGTGAACAAAAAAAAAATGAACCATCTCAATTTGACAGAGAAAGAACGAGGTGAGATAGGCTGGATGTAGAAAGAGCCTGACACGCTTAGCACTGAATCCCACTCAGTAGGGCCCTAAGTGAAGTCACATATCTATGATCGTTTTCTCTTTTGCAATAGGAGAGGACAGTACTTTCCATATGAGGTCATTTTGAAGAGTAAGTGCAAAGATGTAGCTGAGTTACTTAGTACAGCGCTTGGCACATAGTCGGTGGTCAGCCCACAGAGCCTCCTTCATCACGGCAGCTTCACTATAAAGCGGATATATAAATGTAAGGCACTCTTACGATTAGTAAAGCCTGCTTCTTAAGACCAACTCACCTACAAGAGAAGTACTTGGAGCCGGGATTTCTAGTTGGTGAAAAGATCGTGGATATTTTTGTCAAAAGAGTAATTGGAATGGAATGAAATAGAATATAATACAACAAAATAGAAAGATGCCATCAGATTTGCTTTCCTATCATTTAGGAATTTTTCTTTTTTTAAAAATATTTTTATTTATTTACTTGGCCAGGCCAGGTCTTCGGTGTGGCACGTGGGCTCTAGTTTCCCAACCAGGGATCAAACCTGGGCCCCCTGCATTGGAAACGCAAAGTCTCAGCAAGTGGACCAGCAGGGAAGTCCTAGGGGCTTTTCTTTCTTTCACGGGATTTTGGTTGTGAATCCACCGACTAGTAAAAACGCAGTTGTGGGATCATGACTTGGTCACACCTAGAGGGAATAGTTCATGTTTCCTCTGAGCAAAAGGATTTAGTAATTCTGGAGATTAGATTTAATATTGTAAAGATACTAAGTCTTCCCGAATTAATACTTCAATGTCAGGTCAGTTGTAATCCCACAATAATTTTTTAATAGAATTTGACAAAATGAATCTAAATTTCACTGAATTAAGAAAATGCAAGTATGGAGGCTCCTTAAAAAACTAAAAACAGACCTAGCATATGACCCTGTAATCCCACTCCTGGGCGTATTATCTAGAGAAAAACATGATCTGAAAGGATTCAGGCACCCCAATATTCATTGCAACAGTGTTTACAGCAGCCAAAGCATGGAAGCAACCTAAGTGTCCATCAACAGAGGAATGCATAAAGAAGATGTGGTACATACACACAGTGGGATATTATTCGGCCATAAAAAGAATGAAATAATGCCATTTGCAGCAACATGAATGGGCCTAGAGAGTGTCATACTGAGTGAAGTAAGTCAGACAGAGAAGTATCACATGACATCCCTTATATATGGAATCTGAAAAGACAGGATACAATGAACTTACTTACAATACACAGACTAACAGACTTAGAAAACAAACTTGTGATTTTGCCAGGAAGAAGGATAGGGGGAAAGGATAGTTAGGGAGTCTGGGATGGACATGTACACGCTGTTATATTTAAGATGGATGACCAACAAAGACCTATTATATAGCACAGGGAATTCCGCTCAAGGTTACATGGCAGCCTGGATGGGAGGAGGACTTGGGGAGGATGGATTCATGTATATGTATGGCTGAGTCCCTTTGCTGTTAGCCTGAAACTATGACAACATCGTTTGTTAGTTGGCTATACCCCAATCCAAAATAAAAATATACATAAAAATAGCCAAGAAATGTTTAGTAATTAACAATGATGAGCTTATATGGATATGGTCACTCTAACAATTCAAAGAGTTATTCACATGTATTTATGGACTTCTCTGTATGTATATTCCACTTCTAGGAAAGCTTACATCTAAAAGTTTGGAGGAGCGAATGGAAAATGAGAGGCACTTGTCTCATTAAAATATATTGTAGGGATAAATATAACCATGTAAAGCAGAATGAGACAAAGAGCTTGGTGGAATGCAAGAATCTTGCTAATGAATTTAATGTCTGAGACATATTTCAAAAAATGAGGAAAGTACATATTATAACAAATGTTATGGGGACAATTAACAGTCCATTCAGAAAAAGAAAAAAAAACCTGGTCCTTCCCCCCATCTCATCTCACACACAAAATCAGCTTCACGGGATTACGATCTTCCCAGGTGGTGCTAGTGGGAAGGCTAACACCCACCAACGCAGGAGAGGCAAGAGACACAGGCTGGATCCCTGGGTCGGGGAGATACCAGAGGAGGGCATGGTAGCCCACTGCAGTGTTCTGGTCTGGAGAACCCCATGGGTAACAGCCCATGGGGTTGCAAAGAGTCAGACACAACTGAAGCGACTTAGCACGCACACACCAAGATACAAAGGGCATGGTCATGCACAGATGGTAGAAGGATTAATCCAAAATGCCTTTAAGAATATATTCATTTATTTGGCTGCGTCAGGTCTTGGTTACAACACGTGGGCTTTTCAATCTCGTCGTGGCATGCAGGGTCTCTCGTTGTGGCACGCAGGATCTAGTTCCCTGTCCAGGTATTGAACCCAGGCCCCCTGCATTGAGAGCTTGGAGTCTTGGCCACTTGGACCACCAGGGGAGTCCCCAAGCTGCCTTTTTGTAGGACAATTTGGTGTGTTCCATCAACATCTAAAATATGCAAACCCTTCACCTAGCAATTTCACTTTTTGGACTCTCAAGTTGACCTGCTTACATCAGTTCAGTTCAGTCGCTCAGTCGTGTCCGACTCTTCGCGATCCCATGAATCGCAGCACGCCAGGCCTCCCTGTCCATCACCAACTCCCGGAGTTCACCCAGACTCATGTCCATCGAGTCAGTGATGCCATCCAGCCATCTCATCCTCTGTCATCCCCTTCTCCTCCTGTCTCT
>NW_011494610.1:3491584-3492040 GCF_000754665.1 Bison bison bison
AGTCTGACACTGTTTCCACTGTTTCCCCATCTATTTCCCATGAAGTGATGGGACTGGATGCCATGATCTTTGTTTTCTGAATGTTGAGCTTTATGCCTACTTTTTCACTCTCTACTTTCACTTTCATCAAGAGGCTTTTTAGTTCCTCTTCACTTTCTGCCATAAGGGTGGTGTCATCTGCATATCTGAGGTTATTGATATTTCTCCTGGCAATCTTGATTCCAGCTTGTGTTTCTTCCAGTCCAGCGTTTCTCATGATGTACTCTGCATATAAGTTAAATAAACAGGGTGACAATATACAGCCTTGACGTACTCCTTTTCCTATTTGGAACCAGTCTGTTGTTCCATGTCCAGTTCTAACTGTTGCTTCCTGACCTGCATACAAATTTCTCAAGAGGCAGGTCAGGTGGTCTGGTATTCCCATCTCTTGAAGAATTTTCCACAGTTTATTGTGAT
>NW_011494610.1:3492439-3499125 GCF_000754665.1 Bison bison bison
CTTTTCTAAAACCAGCTTGAACATCAGGAAGTTCACGGTTCACATATTGCTGAAGCCTGGCTTGGAGAATTTTGAGCATTACTTTACTAGCGTGTGAGATGAGTGCAATTGTGCAGTAGTTTGAGCATTCTTTGGCTTTGCTTACATAGGTGCACCCAAATTTACATGTGGCTGTTCACTGTGGTATATAATGTGACCGTGGAAAACTGGACACAGCTGCCACGTCCATCAGGAGCAGAAGAGCTAAATAAATCACACCCATCCATATGATAGGTTACCACATGCAACCATTCAAAGAAATAATACGGATTTGTTCATTCATTCCTTCAACAGGTATTCATTGAGAACCTACTATGTGCCAGGCCTGGGCTAGAGCAGGGAACAACAGTCTCTACCTTCACGGAGATTACATTGGAATGGGGTCGACAGTCAATGAACAAAGCGTGAACAAGCACACAGTACGATTCAGAGGAAATTTGAGAAGCAAAAGAAAGGTGAGTGAGGCCCGAGGCACTGCAGACTGGGTGCCCATGCACCGCTTCCTGGAGGAGGTGGTATTTGAACTTTACGTGCGAAAGCTCTTCATTATAGAGACGAGATCTCCAGGAAATAGTAAGGTAGAAAGCCCAAAGTAATTACAATTTATATTTCTTTAAAAATATACCTGTCTTTATCTCCCTATACTTGCACATAGGTATCTAGGTGCGTACAGACATGAGCTAAACTGCTAACCTAAAGGGAGTTTCTAAGACTTTTCAGCAAACATGTGTTCAGGCATTACTTCTACAATAAAAATATCTGTGAGGTGTGTTTGTGAACAAAAGCTAGTAAGAGTATTTAGGCAAGAACTAAAAAAAGAAGTTGCATCAGAAATAGCCTGGGGGTTCAGAGCAATTACCTTGGGGTAAAAACCACATGGGGTTGAAATGCTGGGGGCTCCATTGGCTAGTTTTGTGACCTTGGGCAAGCGGTGGCTTTAGTGGCTTTCATTCCTCAACTCTAGAGCAGGGGTTCAAAGCTGGGGGATTTTGCTCTCCCTGTGGTCTCCTTGAAATGTCTGGTGACATTTTTGGTTGTCACAATTGGGAGCAGGGCATGCTATGCCAGGAGCCTCTAAACGGTAGAGGCCACAGTGTGGCTACATTGCAGAGAGGACGCCAACCCTCCTTCCCTGCTCCATCAAGCCCAAGGAATTATCTGGTCCCAAAGGTCAGAGTCCAGAGGCGAGATTGAGAAACCGCGTTCTGAAAAAGGGCAGAGTTCACCTTGGAGGTCTGAAGACTGAGAGGGCAAAAGGCACTTAATTAGCACAGACCCTGGCACAGAAGCAGTGCTCAATAAATGGGAACTACTATTTTTACAACTGGACTTCCCCTAAATTAAAAAAAACTTTCAGTGGGGAGGAAGTAGTAGAACCAGAGATCAATTCAGCTGAATTCCGATTCTGGTGACTCACTGGACTGGACCCTGGATCCTTGTTAATAGCAATAGGTCTTCATTGGAGATCCCTTGGAAGGACTTCTAATTCCTCCTGGTTTGGGCTTTTGCTTTGGTCTCACTCACCTGTTACTAGTTCAGGAGCATTCCTGCTGCATTATTCTCTGTCTCATATATTCAACTACCTTTCTTAGGTGGGCATCTCCCTAGGGTTCAAAGACACACTCAAGTTTCTCTTGGAAAATCAAAGCCTGCCCTGAGCCTCACATACTTCCTCCAGCCCCCAGCCTTCTTTTTTCACCCCCATACATGAAATTCAAGAAATGCCTGCATTTGCTTGTACTCCATCTCCTCCTTTCTTGGTCTTCTCCAGGGTGGCGTCCCTCGAAGACTCGATTCAGCAAGTTGGCTCCGGCCTGGACCAGCATTCTCCCCACTGATAATCATTCATCTTCACGCCTCATCTTGCTTCACTTCTTTGCTTCATGCAGTGCTGCTGACCACTGCCTTGAACATCTCCCTTGACCTTCCTGTCTTGGCCACTCCTGTTTTCCTCCTACCACTCTTCCTGTCTGCCTTGCTCATTCAATCTCTTCTTCCCAACTGTTATTAATGGAGATCTTAGAGGCCTGGGTCAAGGCCACACTATTCTCCCTCTGCCCATCCTGTTCTACTCCTTCGCTAAGCAGTCTCACCCACTCCTTGCACGCATGCTCAGTAGTGATCGACTCTTTGCAGCCCCGTGGACGGTAGTCTGCCAGGATCTTCACTTACCTCCTAGTCCAGAGACGCAAAAATCCATCTGTGGTCCTGACTATTCCTTCGAGCCACCCAAACCAGCAAATGTAGAACAGCCTGTTAGCTGTTTTGGTTTGGTTTTCTCAAAACTCCCTGAAGTCAACACACTCGTGATTGATCTTGTGATCTTCGTCATGAAACTGGTCCAATTCCAGAGCCCTTGTCTCAAGAAAACGGCCCTGCCATCCATACAAGCGGGGAAGCCAGAGGTGGATCCCTCCACCCCAACAGCAACGTGCGCCTGGATCCTGGATGATGTCAGCATCCTTCCATCCCACACACCCCGCCCCCACCAGGACGGCATTCTCCTGTCGGTCCCCTTATGTCTCCTTTGTTCCTCTATAACATGCCATTCTCCCTGCTGCCAGCCATCTGTTCAAATTACCCTCTACTTACATCACATCAGCTTCCCTGGTGGATCAGACGGTAAAGAGTCCGCCTGCAATGCGGGAAATGCGGGTTCGATCCCTGGGTGGGGTAGACCCCCTGGAGAAGGAAATGTCTACCCACGCCAGTATTCTTGGCCTGGGACATCTCATGAACAGATGACCCTGGCGGGTTACAGTCCATGGGGTCGCAAAGAGTCCAACACGACTGAGTGTCTAACACTTTCCCTGGTTTTCTTTTTCACTTTACATCACACAGCCTTGCTTACTGGAAATGCTTGAACCCACTGCTGTAAAGATCAAACCCAAATGCTTCACCTTGGCTCCCAGGGCCTGCACTGCAGTCTGGCCCTGTCCACTGCCCCAGCCCAACACTGACCGCTGTGCCCTTTGCTCTCTCTGCCCTCTCCTCACCAGGATACCTGTTCACCTCGGCTCAGCTCACCTGCTGCACCTCAGGGATGCCTTCCCTACCATGCACTCACGGTCTGCAGTTACCTCCCTTATGGCACTTACTGTGTTGTCATTTAAATCCTACCTTCCATCAGGAGTGCAGGAGGAGAAATGGACAGGTAAGCTTTATGAGGCCGATGACCTATTATTTTGCTAATCGTTATATCCCTAGGACCTGAACACAGAACTTTCCACAGAATATTAGTCAGCGGTAAACCTTCAACAAAAAAAAGCTACGATTACAACCTCCAAGTAGGCACAGACAGACGGCAAACTCTGGACTGGCCCGAGGACCTTCTGGAGGCAAACTCCATCGACCCTCCCCTATCCCTCCAGGTGTCTGATTTGACTTAATGGGCATTACCTGGGCCAATTCCTTTTTTTTTTTTTTTTTGGCCACACCTCTGGGCACATAGGATTTTAGTTCCCTGACCAGGGATCAGGGAACTGTGCTCCCTGCAGAGGAAGTGTGGAGTCAACAACTAGATCACCAGGGAAAATAAAAGCGTTAAGTTGCTCAGTTGTGTCCGACTCTTTTCGAACCCATGGACTCCTTTGTCTGTGGGATTCTGTAGGCAAGAATACCGGAGTGGGTCGCCATTCCCTTCTCCAAGAGATCTTCCCAACCCAGGAATCAAACCCAGGTCTTTTGCACTGCAGGCAATTCTTTACCATCTGAGCCACCAGGGAAGCTCAGGCCTCCAGAGAAGCCCCTTTTTAAATCTTTTGCTGTTGTGGTCACTTGGCACACAGGATATTAGCTCTGCAACCAGGGATTGGACCTGTGGCCCCTTCAGTGGAAACATGAAATCCTAACCAAGGAATCCCCTTCCTGGAACAGTTCTTGAATGAAGACCCAAGTGTGGGCAGATGCCCCATAGCACAGGGGGTTCAACGCTTTGGTTACATCAGCAGCATTTTTCACTCAACTGGCCTGACTGCAGGGCTTGGGTTGCAGTATTCCTCTCAGGACCACCTTGAGGTCAGCTCAGCTAAAGCAGAAGCCAAGACTCTAAGAAGTCAAACTGTCCTGGACAAAGAGAGACAACCACCAAGGTTTGGTTCTTGAATATGTATTTTTTACTGAAAAAATCATTCATAAATTAACATACAAAAATGTACAAACACATGAGTAAATAATGTAATGACAAAGGACTATATTCTTGTGAAAAGTGTTTTTTAAAACATCTTTAGATTTCAGTGCAAAAATGTACCCCTGGCACCTCTTAAAACATAAGAGCAAGCTCAAAAATCGTAGTGATGGAAACAAGCTAGTTCAATGTCATCGTCATTGGTGAGTGGATACCATCAGTCCACGTGGCTGTCGTTCAGCTATAGGTGTCCGTGGGGGAGCGGCTCTTAGGGGAGGCCCTGTGTTGTCAATATGAATAGCTTTGTGGACACTCCCTCCCCGCCAAAAAAATCAGCGTGAAAGAAGACTTTTCCTTGCACACTGCAATCGAAAGACAAGGCTGATTTAAGGGGTCATCCGTTTGGTAGCCTTAAGGAATTTCAGCTGCCAAAATACGCGCAAGGTCACACTTGGTTCTTGTTGTTTAACATGATAATTTCACGCTATCAACACGCCATCAACAGCACGTGGGGCTGGCTGCGGTTTTTCATTTTTTCTTTTACGTTTCCCCACTCAGTTTAGTGGATAAATGATTTAACAGTGCACAGTAAGAGACTTCACACAGATAAAACAAACTCACACATGATTGCAAGATGATTTAAGTCACCCAACTTCCAGCCCTGGAAAGACTTTTTCCTTTTGTCCTCAAGCCAGCATTTTCTTTGTCAAATTAGGTGTTGTTAGCTTTCTGCCAGCATTTGTTCTTACGGCAAATACGCTAATGAAAGGCTTCAAACATGGGCCATCCCTGACCAATGATCAGTCTGCCCTGGCAAATTCTTCCAAAGGACATCGTAATTTTGTCACACTGAAAGCAGCTCACAGCTCTCAGAGAAAGAAGAGGCCAGGCCAGCACGAGGCTTGGGGGCGCATGGAGGAAGGGAGAAAGAAATTTTTATTGCTTTATGCACCTTACGTCAAAGGAAAACCAAAAGAATTTCGTGTGTCATATTCCCTGTGAAGGTCTTTTAAAGCATGAAATGCTCAAAACTCTTTTAAAACATTTATGATAACAACTTACCAGCGTGCTCAAGGGCAGGAATCTGCTCTCTCATACGAGCTGGTAAGAGCTTTGCAATGCGGTTTCTTTTCTAAATAGCATCCTCTTCTTCGAAAGAACAAAAACACACATTAAAAAAACAAGGCCTGGCCAATCACTCCCACAGCTTGTGGGGATCATACGTCCATGGAACCCACACATGCAAAAACCCCAACCCACGTGTATATACACAAATACAGCCCCTACACACACATCCATGTAAACCATGAAAATTAAGGAAACTGAAGGCAAACAAGGCAATTAAAAAAAAAACTATGAAGTACTCCTCAGAAAGTACTCTTTAGTATGGATACATAAATATGTTTTATGGAAAAGGATGGGGGAAACCTGGTATTTCTCAGAATTCTGCAGGAGCCAAAGGGAACTATGAGGTGAGGGATTTGGCTCAAGGGAAACAGAGAGGCACAAATTCAAATGCAATTTAGAATCTGACTTCAAAAAAGCACATGGGGGTGTGAAAGGAGCATGTGGGCTCCTGTGTCTGTCTGTCCGGCAGCTTTGTTAAGCTAATCCCAAAGCTCTGATTTGGTCTAGCCTGGATCCCAGTTGACCCGCAGCACACAAGTGTCACCTGCTCCCTGGCTAAGTTCCACATCATTCAGTTGCTCATGATTCTATATACTGGGCTGGCCAAGAAGTTCATTTGGGCTTTCCCATACGATGGTACAGAATGACCCAAGCAAGCTTTTTGGCCAACCCAACACTAGTTAATAATGTTAACCAAAAAAAAAAAAAACCTTTCCAGAAACCAAAAAGGGGAATATTCAGAGGAATCATTGAAGCTGGTTGGTAATTTAGGCACAGATTTCAAAAACTGTGGCCACGGTCCACAAGAGCAAGCGAAAGAAAGAGAGAGAAACAGAAAGTAGGAAAAACCAACACCCCCACTCTCTCCTGATGCCGAGGAAAGGATGAGACACCAAGGTGAGAGACCCAGTGGTGTGCACTGGGCCCACCTGAAGGGTTTGCTTCAAGCAGGACAGCACTATCCTAACACAACTTCCTGTTCAGCACAAGGCTGGGACCGGGAAGGACTGCCCAACAGGGAAGAGAAAACCAAAGCCAAAGTCAAGAGCAACGCTTTTGGAAAAGGGGACGGGAGGTGAGGCAGAAGAAGCTGGCCACTGGTGATAATGACTGGGCTGTTTTGTTCTGCTGTGACATGCTCTATGTCCACTCCCTTCCACAGTGACAGCAACCGGGGAGATGGCTGTCGTTCCCTTTTAGCCGAGTTCCTGCATCTGCCAAACCAATACAGGATCTGATATATAAACCCTCGGTTTGAGTTGGAGCCAGCTAGAAAATTAAAAAAAAAAAAAAAGGCATTTTACATGGCTTATTTACAATTATACTTCTTCAAGAAGTGATTGTTGCATGTCTATTTCTCTTCCCCAAGCCCTCCCCCTCCACCCTCAATCCC
>NW_011494610.1:3499265-3499381 GCF_000754665.1 Bison bison bison
AGAGGGAACACCAGATATGTAGAAGGATGGTTGTGTGGAGTTTCCTTTTGCTCTTCCTAAAACACAGCTGCCCTGCGCGGGTCTGCCTCTCTGCTCTGGAGGCCAAGAAGCTGCCC
>NW_011494610.1:3499533-3509651 GCF_000754665.1 Bison bison bison
GCGCCCCCCGAGACGCGTCGGCGGGCTGCTGTCCCGGGGGCGGTGGGGGAAGCCAACGACTGTTCCCTCCTCCTCTCAGTACTCAGTCACCTGAGCCAGCTCGGGTGTCAAGTTGACGGTAATGTTTTTATACAAGGCGTCGTACGTGACGTTCGCGAAGTAGTTCAAGTTGTTGAGGCCGTCCACCGCTTGCCGCTCCTTGGACTTCCTCAGCAGAGCGTACCTGTGAAGCGGGGGCACAGGGGCGGCTCTGAGCGAGGGGCCGAGCAGCACGACCCGGGGAGACCACGCTCCTGCCCGGCCCCGCAGGGCGGGTCATCAGCCGTTCGGCTCCTCCAGGCTGCGCGCCATTATCAGACCTGGAAACACCTCCTATTTGAGCGGCTGGGCTTTATTGAACGCGCCTGCCCCTCGGCAGAGGAGGAAACCGAGGTTCACAGTCCTAACTGGCTCGCTCGAGATCACTCACTGAGCGGGGAAGCGGAGGTAAGATGTTAAATGGCGGGACGAGAAAGTTCCGTCTGTATTCAGTGCCCTCTTACTCCCCAGGAAAACAGTTCATGCAGTCAGATCGACTGTCGTGAGGACAGTCCTCCCAACGATTAACAAAAGACAGAAAGAGCCACTCCCGAGCACCTGGAGATGCACGCCATGCACTCGCCTCTGCTCAGCCTGACCTGGAGTTCTTTTCCTTGAAGGTGTACAGGGTGATACAGCAGCTGCAGCCGCACAGAGGCTCAGGGACACCCTTCCAGAACTGAGCTCGCAGAGAGGGTGCCAAACTCTGTCATATGAGCGTCAGTTACACAGACTTTGACCCGAATGGGTTTTTCTCCAACTCCCTGAAGGCTACAGCGCAGACAACTACAAAGCTTAAGGAGAAGGAGTGATTTCCTTAAAAGATCTTACAATCACATTTTTCACCAATAGTATCATTTTGCCCCCAAACACCTGCCTCACACTTAACTGAGTGATAAACAGGAACTCTCAAACAGCTGTCTGAACAAGACCTTGAAAGGGGTGAGGAGCAAGCCCGGGGACTGCAATGCTTGAGGACCCTGGAAATACAGGACTTTTGTATGAGGAATAAACAAACTGCACCAACCTTCCAAGAAACTGGACCTCTCCTCGATGGTGATGAGGAATGGACTTGTACTTCCCTGTGTCACCTTCTGGCCGACTCACAGAATAGCCTGCATTCTGCACTCTGTCCAAGACAAAGAAGATGGGTAAAATGATCAAGTCTGACAGGTGAGACCAAACCTATCCCAAGGCTGAGGAACGCCAAGCTGAACAACAGTGCTTCTTTTGCATCTATATATTCAAGTCACTTTCCCTCTGGATAAGTTCATGGTTTTAGAAAAGAAGTCTACAATATGAAAAGTTTTGAAAAAGAAGAGAAATTAAAAATTCCCGAGGTTTGACATGGGGTCTCAGTGACAGGTGCAACCATGTGTGCACACATGCCCCCCCACCCCGGGTCAGCTTGTTTGTTGTTTAGTCGCTGAGTCGTGTCTGACTCGTTTGTGACCCCATGGACTGTAACCCACCAGGCTCCTCTGTCCACACACTTTCCCAGGCAAGAGTACTGGAGTGGGTTGCCATTTCCTTCTCCAGGGGATCTTCCTGACCCAGGGATGGAACCTGTGTCTCTTACGTCTCCTGAATTGGCAGGTGGATTCTTTACCCTCTGAGCCACCTGGGAAGCCCAAAGTGGCATAGTATCTGCATATGACCCCCTCATCCTCCAGCAAACCTTACATCACCTCTAGCGTCAACGCTATGTAAATAGTTGCTTATGGGGAGCAAGCAAGTTTTGATTTTTGGAACTTTTCGGAATTCCGCACCCCACCCCCCAATCCACAGTTGGTTGAATCCTCAAATTCAGAACCCGCGGGTGTGGAGGGCTGACAGGGTGAAGATGTGTTCTCCCTCTCATTTGATAACCATGTATGAGATGCCTACTGTGTGCCTGGAATTGTGTGGGGTGCTGGGGAAACAGTCACACATTCCTGGCCTGAGGGACTCCTTGCTGAGCTGGAGAAAGAACAGGATGAGCCGGCAGAACAGATGTCCTGCTGCTGCTGCTGCTGCTAAGTCGCTTCAGTCGTGTCTGACTCTGTGCAACCCCATAGACGGCAGCCCACCAGGCTCTCCCGTCCCTGGGATTCTCTAGGCAAGAACACTGGAGTGGGTTGCCATTTCCTCCTCCAATGCATGAAAGTGAAAAGTTAAAGTGAAGTCGCTCAGTCATGTCCAACTCTTAGCGACCCCATGGACTGCAGCCTACCAGGCTCCTCTGTCCATGGGATTTTCCAGGCAAGAGTACTGGAGTGGGGTGCCATTGCCTTCTCCAACAGATGTCCTAGGGGAGCCCAACTAGATTCAGAAACCAGTCAAACCAGTATGGAAAGGCTGCTCATCCTCACCAGGTTCCTAAGAAACCCAAATTAAAAGGATGAGATGCCATTTTTACCTAACAGACCGAGAAAGAATTGTCCAGGAGCTGCTGTGCTGAAATGGGCACAAATTTCAATGGTCGTTTATATCCAAAAGCAGGTGGTGTGCTAAGAAAATCTGTACGCTTATGTACTGTTGGTCACAATACTTTTGCAATCTTTTCTGAAGGAAAATCAGACAATAACTATCAAAATTTTTAAAGTGCGTTTACTTCTTGACTCTGCAGTTCTGCGACCAGGAAATTAACCTACAGAAATATTTGCACATGTGAACAGAAGATGCTCAAAATTAAACAACACTGTTCATCAACAGGACAGGATTAAAAACAAATTGCTGTCTGTCTATACAAGGAAATACCACATAATTGTAATAATAATGAAATGGCTCTCTGTACTGACATGATTAGAAGGGGAGAAGGGATGTGTCTGGGCTGTTTATGTATGAATAGAAACAACTATAAAGAAACTGCTTGTTGAAATGGCTACTTCCTGGGAAGGAAACAGGATATCAATGGGGATTAGGACTTACACTCTCTTGTTTATATGCGTGCGTGCATGCTAAGTCACTTCAGTTGTGTCCAATTCTTGGCGACCCTATGGACTGTAGCCCACCAAGCTCCTCTGTCCATGGAGTGGGTCACCATGCCCTCCTCCAGGGGATCTTCTCGACCCAGGGATCAAACCTGCATTTCCTACGACTCCTGCATTGCAGGTGGATTCTTTACCGTTGAGGCACCACGGAAGCCCCTTTTGTTTATACACTTCTGTATTATCTGAATTTTTACCAGCCTCCTCTGAATCCAACTTATACTCTCATTGTGATATATAGTCGTTCCTCAGTTTCCACGTGGGGGGACTGGTTCCAGCACCCGCCCTGCAGTTACTAAAATCTGAGAATGCCCAAATCCCTTATGTAAAAATGGCATAGTTGCTGGGCTGCTATTTAGTGGCTCAGTTGTGTCCAACTCTTTGTGACCCCTTGGACTGTAGCCCATCAGGCTCCTCTGTTTACGGAATTTCCCAGGCAAGAACACTGGAGTGGGTTACCTTTTCCTTCTCCAGGGGATCTTCCCGACCCACGGATGGAACTGGCATCTCCTGCACTGGCAGGTGGATTCTTTACTGCTGAGCCACCAGGGAAGCCCCTACTATTTACTTACTGTACAAAAATACTATTTGACACTACTCACACATGAGATTGTTCCTACAAACTTAAAATACGAGCCGTACCTGATGGCATGGATAAATCTGTATAACTCATATCTGACCTCTGGTTTGGGAAGGTTTCAGTGCAATGGGCTATGTGTGTAAAGTACACACCAGATTTCTAAGATTTAGTAAGAAAAAAAAAGGAATGCAGAATATCTCATTAATACTTTATATTAAAATAAATTTTATATGGATTGCATGTTGAAATGGTATTGTTTTGGATATACTGCAGTAAGTATAATTGTTAAAATATTTTTATTAATATAATAAATTAATTTCACCTTTTTCCTTTTTTAAATCTTTCTAAATAGAGCTACTAGAACATTGAAAATTAAATACATGGCTTAATGCGTCATATTCCTACTAGACAGTGCTGGTCTGGAGAGCCTAAGGGAGTGTTTCTAGAAGACATCAGAAGAAGGGCAATACCTGTTCCACAGGTCGTCATCTTCTCCACCCCACCCCCAGAACGCGTTAGGAAAGCCGTTGATCTTCCGAAACTGTTCCACTGTTAAGCCGCTCACTCCGCCAAAGAACTCAGTATAAGGAAGCCTAAAAGGAGATGTATGGCATCAATTATCCATGCATGAAAGGGTGTTCTCTTTTTTCCCCCTAGAACAGGCCATCTCATGGGAGAACTAAGTCTTAAGTAAAGCAATACTCTCTGTGCTACTGCCCCAAACCACCTGAAATGGTTTCCTCGGGCCAAATGCATCAACCCAAGTAGCTAATTAAATTTATTTTCTCATTTTTTTTTTTAAATCACAGCTTTATTGAGACAGAATTGACATACCATACAACTTACCCATTTATTATTTTTAAAAAAATATTTATTGATTGATTGGTTTGGTCTGAGTGTGGCAGGTGGGGTCTTTGATCTTTGTTGAAGTATGTGGAATCTAGTCTCCTGACCAGGGATCAAACCTTGGTCCCCCACATTGGGGGCATGGAGTCTTAGCCACTAGACCACCAGAGAAGTCCCTAATTTACTTAAGGTGTATAATTCAATGGGGTTTTTTTTATATATATTCATGGAGATTTGCAACCATGGCCACAATCAGTGTTAATCAATTTCATCACCGCCCCCCACCAAGCAGCCTTGCACCCGTCATCAGCAGCAGTCACTCATTTCTCCCTACTCTCCTCAACCCTATGCAACCACTGTTCTTCCTTCTGTCTCTGCAGATTTGCCTATTCTGAACATTTCATACAAACTGAATCATATAATACTCGGTCTTTTGTAGCTAGTTTTCTTTCACTGAGCATATAGGTTCATCTAGGCTGTCACATGTATCAGTACTTCATTTCTTCTTATTGCCAAATAGCATTCCATCATATGAATGGATATACTACATTTCGTTTATCCATTCATCAGTAGATTGCGATTCACGTTGGAGCTAATTTGATTTGGTCATCCTTGGATCTTTCATCATCCTTCTAAATTTAACCTCTTTAATTAAAAGGAAATGAAACTCACAGATACATATACTTATCCAGTTTAGTCGCAAAATGCCTTGGCATCTGTCCACATCCGTAATAGTTACGATCACTTTCTGGTATGTGATCCACGTCATGAAAAATTAGGCAGTCCCAGTCCAGGTCCTTCATTGCTTCTTGAAAACCCACATTAAAAAGCATGGCTCGATTAAAGGGTTGGGTGCCAACCTAAAAGAAGCAGAACTTTATTTTTAAAAGGATTCTTGAAGAAGAATCTTTGCTGCCTCAGCCCTGCCTAAAGGAGACCTTATTGAGAGATCACTGGGCCGGAAGGGAGGTGGGTCCTGCCTGGTTCATCACTGACTCACCATCACTTGACCTCTGGCCTCAACTTCCTCAGGAATAAAAAAGGGTGATAAGGATAAACCTAAGCCTCTCTCTCCAAGGCCGTTTGAAGGCACAGTCAGCTGTGTAAGGGCATTTAGAAGAGCACCCAGCCCCCTACACGGAAGGAAGAACAACACGGCCATTTCTACCTGCAGCCCCTTATCTCCTGGGTCTGAAATGTGAAGACAATACCCAAAGCAGTTCCAGGAAAAGCAGCCCACAAGAGGCCTCTGTTCAAGGGTAACGAGGTTCCAGGCAGCACGCAGACCTGCTGGTCCTGAACATCTCCACCAGCCCACAAGAGGCCTCTGTTCAAGGGCAAACGAGGTTCCAGGCAGCACGCAGACCTGCTGGTACTGAACGTCTCCACGGAGGAGCGCAGGACGCCCTCTGCTCCCTGCCCCCACAGGGCCACTCAATCGTGAGTTTTCCATCTTATGGGCTCTTAACCCCAAGGATGGATCAGCCTGAAGCTCTCTCAACTGTAGTCTTGGAAAAGAAAGAAGAGGGAAGAAAGAGCCACTCACTTGCTCCACCACATAAAACGCAAACCGCAGGCGCTGGCGCTGGAGCATGGGAATGAGGTGTCGGAGCAGGACCGGGAGGTGCTCGTGGCGGTTCCGGAAGGGGACAAGGATGGCCACCTGCAGCGGGTCACAGTGACAGAGGCCGCCCAGTCAGCGAGCTCCCTCGACTACTCCCACAGCACTGGGGCCCGGCCCGCTTGGGGGGCTCCGGCAAGCTGCCTTACCCTCCACTTCTCTGCAGTCGCCCTTTTGTCAATAGTATCTCCTGTCTCTTTATTCTAGCGCAGCTTGTTTTAGAACAACGTGGGTGTGCTTGTCCCAACCACTAACTAAGAGATTAGGAGGGGAGGTGAGATGTCTTAACACTCCTTTACATCAGAGCAAAGCCTTGTTCTGTGTCTTGTATATTCTCCAGGCAAGAATACTGGAGTGGGTAGCCATTCCCTTCTCTAGGGCATCTTCCCAACCCAGGGGTTGTCCCACATTGCAGGTGGATTCTTTACCATCTGAGCCACCTGGGAAGCCCCATATTATCAACACATGTACTAAATGAATACTTTTAACCGACATAAAAAAACACTTATATATATATATTTAATGTTGATCATTAAATTGACTTTACATCCCAGTGATGGGGTGGAAACACTGCTTTGTTCCAGATCCGCTTTGATCACTGCTGCGCTATAGCATCTCACAGGGCTGGCATGGAATAAGCACTTTACGCAACACTTGTTCAAAGAATTGACTTAAGCCACTGTCATAAGCTTGAGCCACACTACTGATGTCTCCTGATTACAGTCATGCAGAAAAAAACTAAACAATTCTCATAGTCAGGCTAGATAGTTCTGCTTTTTACTCCACTAAATTCATGGCAACAATGCCAAATAAAGCATAAAGCGCTGAATTTGTGAAGATGGCTTCTGCAAATCTATCAGGAGAGACCCACCACCTGCCTCCCCCCACTGCTTAGCCAATATTCCTGGAAGGAAGAAAAAGGGTCCTGGTTCAGTGACCAGAACAATGCGTATGTCTGTGGCTACAGCAAAGTCCTCAGGGAAACCCACTCCTCCAATATGTTTCCATCAGATGCAAATCCTTTGCAATAAGTGGTAAGTAGGGTGCAAATTACCAAATGTCAGAGTGAAATCCATGGTGATTCACATGACAGCAAGTGCCAGGTAGGCTTCCCAGCACCTGGGGTCTGACCCCACCCTACCTTCCACCGAGGCACACAATCTGATGGCTTCCAGTGACCGCCAAGCTTGATGGTTGGGTCTTTAGAGAAGAGTTCATGGATGGCATCCATTCCAATCTCACTCATGTTTATGTCTATCGGGCCCTCTGAACAGAGATGGGGGAAAAAAATTAGTAAGAGGCCACGAAATTCCTACATTCAGGGCTGTAATCTCTGGAGTGGTTCAGTGCTTCTTCAGTGGGCTGTGTTTTTTAACAAGGATGGGGGGGTCCCTACGTCTGCTTCCCAACCCAGTGGGTTTCAGTTCATCCCTATTACTGGGTAAAGCGGCAAATCAGGAAATAAAGACTTGGGAGTTCTGCTTCTGCCAAGGATGTAGAAAGAAATGAAGACCAAGTACAACAGCAGCTGAACTTCTCAAAGAGGAAGGAGAAAAGCAGCTGAGCTTGGTAGCATCTCTGTGTGCTCCTGAGCCGAGTGCAGACATGCTGCCCGATTCACTGATCAGTGACCCTAACTGGTCATGGCCAAACTCAGAACATGCATCATCTCGAACTCAAGTCAGGAAGAAGATAGTCCAAGAAGCCCCAAAGCACAGGAAAGGTGTAACAGTACACTGTCATTGCTTTAGGTTACACACGAGATTCTGAAGGAAAGAGGAAGGGAAGGGGAAGAGGAAAAAGGAAGAGAAAAAAAAGATGCAAGAATTTTTCTTAACCAGCACTTTGTTAAGAAAATAACTTCCCTCATATTAAATGAGTTATACAATCAGTGTGAGATTTATAGTAAAAGACAAAGCTGGTTGCCTACACTTTCTCAAGGATATCTTAACAGACCTCAAGTTACAAAGCAAAGAGTGAAAAATGTGGTGGGAAATGGCACCAGGAACATAGGCGGCCCTGCAGAAGGGCTGGAGAGGAGCCAGGACACATGCAACCTTCATAGTTCCTATTTCCAAGGGCCAGGAGTTTATAATCTCTCTGTAAGTAGACATATCAACAGATCAGGAACACTCTCCCTTTTATTTTAATCAAACAGAAGGACATCGGTTTTAAACGCAGAGGAAGATAAGCAAGCACTCTACTCACTCATGGAAGGGAGCCTTTCGGGACAGGTATGGTTTGCAAAGTAGGTGAAGTCTTCAGGAAGAAAAGTCGTGGTCTGTAGGAAGGATTCGCTGTGGTTCAAGTCGAGAGGATAATCTAGAGAGGAAAGAAAAGAAAAGGCAGCTCCGATTGGTACAAGTCATCATCTCTGCAATTCTCAGATGTCCACCAAACAAGGATTTTTCTAAGTCATTATCTTTCGGTGAGGCAGGATGCTGACTTAGCCCTTCAGCTAAAATTTCAATACATCAATAGAAATGTTAATCAGATGATACTATTTCACCAGTGTTTCTATTCTTACTGTTATTATAGTTTTATATGCAGTCAGTTCATAGTCAAACAACCTTGCAACATAAATAAAAAAGAGAAACCAGCATCACCTCCCATGTCTTTCTGAAAGGAAATGTCCTCACTTCTGTTCATCAACTACCTTAGTATTTGGGGCTTCCCTGATGGCTCAGATGGTAAAGAATCTGCCTGCAATGCAAGAGACTTGGGTTCGATCCCTGGGTTGGGAAGATTCCCTGGAGAAGAGAATGGCTACTCACTCTAGTATTCTTGCCTGGAGGATCCCACGGACAGAGGAGCCTGGTGGGCTACAGTCTATGGGGTCACAAACAGTTGGACACAGCTGAGCAACCAACATGTACGTATATGCATACCTTAGTATTTATCTCCATCAGCCTATACAGCCAGTCTTTTCTTTTTTTGGGCAGTGTCCTTTTTTCTTTATTGCGGTACACTTGCTTTACAAAGTTGTGTTAGTTTCTGCTGAACAGCAAAGTCAACCAGGTACCCATTTACATATATCCCTTCTTTTTCTGGATTCCTTCCCATTTAGTTCAGCACAGAGCACTGAGCAGCGCTCCCTGTGCTTCACAGTCATCCATTTCATGCCTAGTTATCAGCAGTGTGTACGTGGCAATCCCGGGTCTCTCAGTCCACCCACACCCACCTTGGTGTGTATGTATATCACTCACCTAGAGCCAGACATCCTGGAACGTGAAGTCAGTGCGCTTTAGAAAGCCTCACTACGAACCAAGCTAGTGGAGGTGATGGAATTCCAGTTGAGCTATTCCACATCCTGAACGATGATGCTGTGAAAGTGCTGCACTCAATATGCCAGCAAATTTGGAAAACTCAGCAGTGGCCACAGGACTGGAAAAGGTCAGTGTTCATTCCAATCTCAAAGAAAGGCAATGCCAAAGAATGCTCAAACTACTGCACAATTGCACTCATCTCACACGCTAGTAAAGTAATGCTCAAAATTCTCCAAGCCAGGCTTCAGCAATATGTGAACCGTGAACTTCCTGATGTTCAAGCTGGTTTTACAAAAGGCAGAGGAACCAGAGATCAAATTGCCAACATCTGCTGAATCATCAAAAAAGCAATAGAGTTCCAGAAAAACATCTATTTCTACTTTACTGACTATGCCAAAGCCTTTGACTGTGTGGATCACAATAAACTGTGGAAAATTCTTCAAGAGATGGGAATACCAGACCACCTGATCTGCCTCTTGAGAAATTTGTATGCAGGTCAGGAAGCAACAGTTAGAACTGGACATGGAACAACAGACTGGTTCCAAATAGGAAAAGGAGTACGTCAAGGCTGTATATTGTCACCCTGTTTATTTAACTTATGATGCAGAGTACATCATGAGAAACGCTGGGCTGGAAGAAACACAAGCTGGAATCAAGATTGCCAGGAGAAATATCAATAACCTCAGATATGCAGATGACACCACCCTTATGGCAGAAAGTGAAGAGGAACTCAAAAGTCTCTTGATGAAAGTGAAAAT
>NW_011494610.1:3509777-3548788 GCF_000754665.1 Bison bison bison
CTTTTGAACTGTGGTGTTGGAGAAGACTCTTGAGAGTCCCTTGGACTGCAAGGAGATGCAACCAGTCCATTCTGAAGGAGATCAGCCCTGGGATTTCTTTGGAAGGAATGATGCTAAAGCTGAAACTCCAGTACTTTGGCCACCTCATGCAAAGAGTTGATTCATTGGAAAAGACCCTGATGCTGGGAGGGATTGGGGGCAGGAGGAGAAGGGGACGACAGAGGATGAGATGGCTGGATGGCATCACTGACTCGATGGACGTGAGTCTGGGTGAACTCCGGGAGTTGGTGATGGACAGGGAGGCCTGGCGTGCTGCGATTCATGGGGTCGAAAAGAGTCGGACATGACTGAGCGACTCATCTGATACATATATATATATATATATTATTTATTTATTTATTCTATGTCTCTATTTCTGCTTTGCAAATAAGATCATCAGTACCATTCTTTTCTAGATTCCACATATATGTGTTCATAACGTACGATACTTGTTTATTTTCTGCCTGACTTCACTTTGTATGACAGTCTCTAGGTCTATCCACATCTCTACAAATGGCACAGTTCTGTTCTTTTTTACGGTATACAGTTGATCTCGATGCTTTGTTTTTAGGTCTGTTAACTTCTCACTATGGGGGATGAAGATTTCGTACCCTTCCTCCCCTGCCGCCACCACACACATGCCCTTCCTATCCTCCAGTATCCCTGCAGTCAGACATGCTGATTGTGGTTAGGACAATCTTCAGTATTTCTATTATGATGATTCAATACGCATTCTCTGTTGCTGAGAAATGTGGAAAGGATGATTACATTTCCTTTCCTGCAGTCCACCCCCCCCCCGGACTGTCTTGTTTTCCTGTTTGCTCCGTTTTACGTGGAATGATGACAGTGGGTGTCTTGCCCTTCGCCACTTCACTTCCCCTCAAGACACAGGCATCGGGTCTTCCTCTTGCTATGAAGGTCCAGCGCCTCCCAACCCACTCCAACGTGGACGGGTGTTCCTGGGAGCGTGATTCACTCGGGCTACTCTGGGATCTCCCTTCATCAGTGGCCAGGGGAGTCCATTCATCTCCCTAGAGTGTCGAACCTCAGTTTTCCTAACTTCAACTTCTTTGTTTTCACTTGGTAAAGCACGGTCTTCCAGTGGCTTCCTAAAAGCGGGGAAACGGAAGTGATTTTGAAACCTTGGATATCTGATTATTTTTATTCTTCCTCACTTGATACATGGGTTTTACAGAATTCTAGGCTGGAGATAAATTTTCCTTTGGAATTGTAAAGGTGCTGTTCCACTTCCTTCTACAGTCCCCTGGGCCTGTAAGTCCAAAGTCATTCCAAATCCCATTCTTTGTAAAAGGTAACAGTAATTTCTTTCTGGAAGCGTGAAGAACTTTCTCTTTGTTCAGGAAATTTGATATTGGTGTGCCTGCCCCACTGCGTTGGCAATGTAGTGGCCTCTGAAGTCTGGGGATTCAAGTCCTGTGCGAGAATTTTTCGGAGGTATCACTGTGGTGACGATTTCCTGCCTTCTGTATTCTGGGCTCTCTTTCTAGAAACAGAAATATGATTTAGATGTTGGGCCTCCTGGCCCTATAATTTTCTCATCTTTTCTACCTGACTTTCTATCCTGCCATTTTTCTGCTCTACCTTCAGAGAGATTTCCTCAATTTTATCTAGTCCTTTTAATTATCATTTCCTGCTTTTTTTTTTATTTCCAAGTGTCCTTTTAATTTTCCGAAGGTACATCTTTTTCTATATCTTGTTCCATGTTTACAATCCTTTTCCTCTGACCCTTGAGAACATGTGTGCTGGTTAAGTTTTCTCCTCCCAGCAAATTGTTTCTTCCAATTTGTTACTTGTTTTGATCGCCAGCACAGTGACGCTCGGCCATCTGCTAACATTTAAGAGTGGGGCTCGGAATCAGCTAACTGGAAGCGTCTGGATGGAGGTTCTTCTTTGGAGGGTGTTCTGGTCAGAGGTTTGGATGGGAAACCTCCAGGGTCAGTATCTTTGGATCTTTCTTCTTGGTCCGGTCAGGTTCCCCAGAGAAGTCATTCTAATCTCCTGCCAGAATGGTAGTCTTTGTTACAAGCATCCTGAAACAGGAGGAGGAAAAGCTGGGGGCAGCCTGAAAAAAGCCAGGTGCCCCAGCTGACAGGCCCTCTGTTTTATGATCTCTGGCTGGGGGTTATCAAGTCTCCAGTACTTTGCCAGGCTGGGGGATAGAATGTCGGGCTGCTTTTTAAACAGCTTTCAACCCACCTTTAACTTAGTTGCCACCTTTATTTTTATCTCCAGAAATACCTGATATTCTAACTTCTGAGCTTCTGAGCGATTGTGCGGTATCAACTATGGGGTGGTTGGCTTTCCTTGTTGCACATTAGCAGTGAGTCTTCTCAGGTCTGTTAAGCCCTTTATCACTGGTCCATCTGCTTTCCAACTTCCATCATTTTTTGAGGTGGTCTCCTTTCTTGTGCTTCTCATTTTTAAGGGTTTACAGCACTAAACACACATACATACACACAATATCTACTGTTATTTCAGTGATGTCTTTATTGCAAATGCCTTTTTTCTAGAGGGAGGTATGAAGGGGGTCCTCCAATCTCTTATCTTTTTACAGATAAGGAAAGTGAGGCACTGTATACAGAACTCCTATGAGGAGACGTGCCTGGTGCGAGTCTGAGACCTGATTAAACTATGGGTTGATGACCTTGACATTTGTCCCTATTGTTTAGTTGCTCGCTGTGTCTGACAATTTTGTGACCCCTGTGGACTGTAGCCCACCAGGCCCCTCTGTTCATAGGGTTTCCCAGGCAAGAATACTGGAGTGCGTTGCCATTTCCTTCTCCAGGAGATCTTCCCAACCCAGGGACTGAACTTGCACCTTCTACATTCTTTACCAGTGAGCCACCAGGCAAGTCCCATCTCAGAAGATGAGAGGCCCCAAAATACGTGGTGGTTAGTTTTTATGGGCTTGGTATTTCATGGGCTAATGAGTGGGAGGATTATTGCAACTATTTTCGGGAAGGGGTGAAGATTTTCAGGAACTGGGTCACTGCCCACTTTTTGACCTTTTATGCTCAGCCCCAGAACTGTCATGGTACCCATGGTTTGTCATTCAGCTTGCTGATGAGTTACAATGAACCACACTGAGGCTCAAAGTCTAGCGCAAGTCAACTCATCCACCATCTTGGATCCAGTTGGTTCTAACCAGTTTATGTCGTATTCAACAGCTATGTCATTCTTTTAAAGGCTGTGCCCTGCCCCCTTCCCTCCTGTTTCATCAGCAGCAAGCAGGAAACAAAAGACCACTTATTTTTTTTTCTTCCAGCTACTAAATTAATAATGTCATTGTTAAGAAAGCCTCAAATATACAAGTCCTAATTGAAAGTCCATAACCTTGCCCTACACCTTAGAGAACCCCCACCCCACCAAACCCTAATTCCATCAATTCTAATTTTCAATTCTTTACGTAAAAATTTAAACAAAATCTACCTTCCCACTAGCAGTAGAAGCCTTTTAAAGTGGAAGAGGCAGAGAAAATTAATTGCTCATGACATGGCAAAGAATCAGACATGACTGAAGCCACTTCACACGCACGCACGCACGCACGCACGCCATGGTAAAAACTGTGTCTGCTTACTGTGGGGCCCTAGTTCTCTTCCTCCAGCTGCCTGGAAATGGGAGGACTATATTGCCTACTCTCCTCAGGGGTTCCAAACACCAATTTCTTGGTCTTCTAAAGTACAACCCAACTGAATGAGGGAATCGTTGAGAAAAAAAGCCAGCCTGCTGAATTTCTATGACCATTTTACTTTTTAATTTAAATCTAAACCATATTGAACCAAAACATGTTCTTCAAGCAAGGGAGGTAGGCACCAAAGAAGGCAACTGTTTTTATAACAGAGGACATGCTTCCTACCTGTAGATTCAAACAGCCTACTTGGTCAACTCTGCTTTACATCAGTGGTTTGGCAGTCCTGGCTGAATATTAGAATCATCTAGGAAGCTTTTTACCCACTCCAGTACTCTTGCCTGGAAAATCCCATGGATGGAGGAGCCTGGTAGGCTGCAGTCCATGGGGTCACTAAGAGTCGGGCACGACTGAGCGACTTTACTTTCACTTTTCACTTTCATGCATTGGAGAAGGAAATGGCAACCCACTCCAGTGTTCTTGCCTGGAGAATCCCAGGGACAGAGGAGCCTAGTGGGCTGCCGTCTATGGGTTCGCACAGAGTCGGACTTGACTGAAGTGACTTAGCAGCTTAGCAGCAGGAAGCTTCTTAAATATCCTTGTGCCCAGGCTATACCCTAGACTTATTAAATAAGAACTCTGGGCGTGAGGTGCAGACATCGGTATTTTGTAAAGCCCCCAGGGAAGTCCAATATGCACTCAGGTTTATGTGGCTACCCCAATATGTGGGGGTGCTAAAATTCTGCTTTCTCCCTCAAACTACCAAATCCAGCTGAGTGGGGACTTCACAGTGCTAACCAACAGATCCAGGGGGAATCACTACTTTCTCTTCCCATTTGCGAAAAGGCCAAGCACCTGCCTCTCTGTTTGAAAAAAGTTGGGGGGGGGGTGGAATACACATACACTCACACTTAGAAAGATGTCATCAGGACATCTTTAAAAGTACTTGTAATATACAAAGAGTCTGCATTCTTTGGGATTTAGCCCACTTAAGAATGACTACCTGCTGGGACAGGAGACATTATGACTATGGATTGACCACCCAAAGCCAGAGACAAAGAAGTTAAGAACATCCACCTCCTTGAATACAGTACAAAACATCCTGGCAATGACTTTATCTGTCTACAACAACAGACCTGTTTTGAGGGATGTGGGCAAGAGGACGTTTTTCTGAGCATGTAACCAGAAGGGGACTCAGGTCATCAGTGTGGGGACTCAGGTCATCAGTGTGGGGAGGTTGGTGTGTTTGTGCTCAGAGGGAAGAACTGTCTCTCTGGGTAGAATGGTGCTTGGGAATTTGTATTTAAGAATGAGAAATGCCAGGCCACCCCACCACTCACCTCAAACACATGAGTAAAGTGGCTGCCTGGATGAACCCAGAGAATTCTCTCCTGATGCCAACAGTCTCCTGAGCATCTCTCTCAACCACCCAGAGCAAACCGTGCCAGACTCGCAGTCTCACATACCCATGGCTTTCGGTGACAAGAAGCTTCTCCACGTCATTCCGTGCATACGCAGTCGTTTTAGTCGTGCCCCATCTTCTGCGACCCCATAGACTCCAGCCCACCAGGCTCCTCTGTCTGTGGAATTCTCCAGGCAAGAATACTGGGGCAGTGGCCACTCCCACCTCTAGGGGATCTTCCCGACCCAGGGATAGAATCCGGGTCTCCTGCATTGCAGGCGGGTTCTTTACCCACTGAGCCACCAGGGAAGCCCTATTTCAGGCTATTTCCAGGTCACGGTCCTGATCTCTTAAGGTATGTTCTTTTTTGGCAGCAGCCTTGTTTGCTTTCAAGGGTGAAGAAAGCTGGCATTACTTCAACGATACACTAAGCTTTTCAGCCACACTTGGCCTCCTGAAGACCTCTGAACGTGGATGTGTTCAACAGCACTTTTTTCGGGGTGGGTCAACACAGTTCACAACTATCTCAGCCAGGCCACTCTCACCAAGCCCCTGGCGAGAGTGGCCGGGTCAGCAGTGATGGTCATCTGGCTATCTCAGCAGCTTTAGGTCCCAAACGCTCTCTCTGACTGTGCTAGGCAGAAAACGACTTTGAAATGAATTTTAAAAAAGAGTTGGTTTTTACTGGATAAGCTGCAATGAAATGATGTTTCCTCTTCAACATTTAGTCACCAAGGATGTGCCAATAACGCAGAGGCCAATCAAGATGGTAATCTCAGATCTAGATTACAACATTTAAAGGTGGGTTTCCTTGTTAAATCTATCCACTCGTGCACTCAAAAATCATTTACTCTGTGCCTCCTGTGTGTGAGGCAGGGTACCAGGCACAGGGGGCACAAAGACGACACAGGCAAGGAGGGCGGTGCTGGGGTTCAGAGGTCAGTGAGTCCCAACCCCGCCATGGCGCGGAGTCCTGAAACTCATGTGCTCTGACCCCTTTGCCCCTAAAATGGGGACACGGCAGTTATCTTCCTGAGCTCTCGTGAGGAGGCCATGAGATAATGCAAACAAAGTGTGAACCCCATCATAATCAGGTCCCAACGACAAAGACTTACAATTTACGAGGAAAAGAGACACGTTAAACTCAAAATGGATGCTTACCTAGTCTGACCCAAGTGATGCCGGGAAGAGTGATTTTAGCGGATGGTTCTTTAGAAGGAATGATGCTGAAGCTGAAGCTCCAGAACTTTGGCCACCTCATGTGAAGAGCTGACTCACTGGAAAAGACCCTGATGCTGGGAGGGATTGGGGGCGGGAGGAGAAGGGGACGACAGAGGATGAGATGGCTGGATGGCATCACTGACTCGATGGACATGAGTTTGAGTGAACTCCGGGAGTTGGTGATGGACAGGGAGGCCTGGTGTGCTGCGATTCATGGGGTCGCAAAGAGTCGGACACGACTGAGCGACTGAACTGAACTGAATTTGAAGATAAACACGTGCAAGTTCAAATAATAATGGGTCCCTGGATAAGCCTTCCAAGAGGCTAACTCACTCTCTGCTCAGCTTCTAGGGTGACAAGCCCTCAGGGAATTAACATGAGCTTGTGTTGCAAGACCGGCAGTGGCGGGGGGACAGAGACCTGCTCCACGCCCTCTAACTTTGAGAGAAAGCAGACCAGCTCGTCAATGGCCCAGCGAGAAGCCCCAGCACGCTCTGCCCTTGGAGAGGCCTGAATACTCGGACAGAGTAAAGGTCAGGATACCATACTCGCTTCGTTATCCAGAGTGACATGGGGAAAGAGCTCTGAATGGCTTCATTCTTCAGTCAAAAGAGTCATCACACAACCAGAAGCAGGTTTGGGGCGGGATTTAGGGACAGTCACATGACCAAACCACACCAACACCCCCAAGATTACGTGTACATGGGAAAAATGGAAGTAAAATCCTGCCTACCCAAGGGAACCATACGCAAATCAAGCGAGACGATGAGTGTGGGATCTTTTTCACACTGAGTGCCACAAACGATGAACCGTGCTCAGCTTTTCCCTTGACTTCAGGAGCTACAGTGACTCTTCTTCTAGGCACGGGGCAGGCCTCAGGCCATTCGTCCTGAGGCCATAACGTGGCTGGAAAGTTCTGAAAAGTTGACGGCCTGCTCTTTGCAAACTTTTAAGAAGAAAGAAGGGCTTCCCAGGTGGTGGTTAGTGGTAAAGAACCCACCTGCCAGCGTAGGAGACCTAAGAACCACAGGTTGGATCCCTGGGTTGGGAAGACCCCCTGAAGGAGGGCATGGCAACCCACTCCAGTATCCTTGCCTGGAGAATCCCCATGGACAGAGGAGCCTGATGGGCTAGAGTCCGTGGGGTTGCAAAGAGTCGGACATCTCTAAAGCGACTTTCAGCATGCACGCCAGAAGAAAGGAAGTATCGAAGCTTATCAGTTTACTAATCTGTGGTGCTTGGTCACTGCTAAACCGGCCAGCAGGGCAGACTGATACATTAGGACGTGGTCAGTTCTCAGGACTGAACTTCCCTTTCAGAGGCAGTGCTTCCTCTTGAGATCCCAACACCACAGAATTCTCATTTGCAACATTTGCAAAGCAATTACACATTCTTCAGTGAGTTCCGGATAATCTTAGAACTTACTAGAGAGGAACAAAGGGTTGAGTTGGAGCAAAGTGTTTTGAAAAATGTATGTGTTTTATAATTCTAGGCTTGAGTGAGATCAGTAAGAAGCCGCAGGGAAAGCACATTAGTCCTCAGTTAAAGAAATAAGAGGTAAATCATGAATTCGAAGTAAACTGAAATTTCAAAATCCATTTTCTAAATAAAAACCATCCCTGGCTGGAGATTGGAGATGCTTCACGAAGACCCATTTAACCATCTGGAAATACTTCCTCTGTTCAATTTTTGGAAGAGTTAAAAAGACATAAAAAAAGACAGCTTTCTCTCAAAAAGAACTTGCTATGTATAGTCTTTTGTAAAAAATAGCTAAAGTCAAACCTACAATTCAGGTTCAAGTTCTAACAATATAATGTTAGGCAAGCCATCTAACCTTGGTGTTCTTTTTCTCTCGTTACATAATTAGCACTTAAAAGATAATAAAAGCTACAGGTCCAAGTTCCAAAAACTGAGGCGGAAATGTTCAGTCTGGGGTCTGTCACTGCTGCTAAGCTGAATAATCTGAAAAGCCTTCTTCAAAGCTAAATGAGTCTGACCACCAAACACGGGCATGCAACTGGCATTCAACCACCAGGTGAAAATCACACCTGACCAAGGAAGGCAAACTAGGTGATCCATTCAATTTCTCTTCCTGAAGTCACTTTTATAATTTGTGGAACCTGTCCCAGACTGCCTGATGATTACGAAATGGAAGTTTGTTAAGTTTCAACTAAAGCATTTAGACACAACAAGGTGAACCGGGCCTACTGGGCTGGCCAAGTTCGAGGAGCATCTGAAGGAAGGGACGAGATGGTGCAATTCTTCCTGTGTGGCTGCCAGGACCAGACTAGCTCTGAAAGCACTGTGGGCACACCAGCACCACATGGAGCGCGAAAACAAAACCAACGAACCCCGCAGCACTAACCCGTAAAATAACTGCAGGTCAAGTCCAACCAACAAACCCCGCAGCACTAACCCATAAGATAACTGCAGGTCAAGTCCAACCAACGAACCCCGCAACGCTAACCCGTAAGATAACTGCAGGTCAAGTCCAACCAACGAACCCCACGATACTAACCCATAAAATATGTGCAGGTCAAGTCCAACCAACCTATTTTTCCTCACAGACTGTATGGATATATTTTTTGAAATCAAATTATTTTCTAAATATTTTTGGTGCTCCTGCCTTTCTGGTGCCCTAAAGATACATGCTTAATCTGCCTACTTAGGGCAACTACACAAAAAGGGGGGCTCTTGAAAGATACTCTTCACGAAGTGAAAGTGGAGTCAACCGGTCACCCTTAACATACTGTCCACAGAACAAACAAGGACTCCTTTGGCAAGAGCTTCTTTTGATGATAACCTAAGACTCAGTCAAACCTTCCCCTCCTCCACAATGCACGTTTTTTCCATCGAAGAGAATTATTTGACACACATGTCCCTCTTCTGGGAGGAGACATTCTGAGCAGACCCCCTTTACTGAAACACACCTGAGTCATTCACACTGCTGTTCCTCTTGGCGTAGGCGCTCCGGACCACCTGCTCGTACACCTGCGCGCCAATGGTCCGCATGTTGTCCCGGATGAGGATGCCTTGGGCCTGCATCATGAAGAGGTAGGTGTTCACTGTGGAAACAGAAAGGGACGGAAAGGGGGTTAATTCAGAAGCAGTCAGTAACAGAAAACACACCAAAAAACCGCATTACTCTGAGTTTCTTTCCTTTTCCCCCTTTTCTTTCTGAAACGTCTTTACGCGCTAAGGTTCTACAAGGCCATAACTTCTCTTTTCCATACTGGGTTCTAAGTTTTCAGGGCACTGATCTTCCTTGGGTAGCTAGTAGGACTTAGGGGAATATCTATCCATATTCGACAGCTTTAAAAAATTATATTCTACCTGAACTTCAAATACCCAAGCAGTGTTCTAGCCCTGATATGATCAGAAAGACCTTTTGGATCAATTAAAACATTCTGAAAAAGATCTCTGCTCTTTTTAAATTCACATTCTCAGACTCACTGGTTATCCTCAGAGAAAGGAAACCACCAACTGCCCTGCCTTCTGGAATCACTTAGATGTAGGTCTGGTCCTGGCTATCTTTTAAAAGCAGTGATGAAGGCTCCAGCTACTTTTTTTTTTTTTGCACTATTTGGAGAGAGAGAAGATAATGAAAGAATGCTAGCAAATGCTAGCAGTCCTCACTATCCATCCGCCTCAGCCCCAAAGTTCACAGCAATGGAAAAGGAGCAAGTGGCTTGATCTGGGTGTCAATTAAAACAGATTTCCTTCATGATACATAAAAACATCCAACCATCATGTTGTGCATCTGAAACTAAAAGAATGTTATATGCAAGTTACAGCTCAATAAAAACAAGGCGAAACAAACAAAAACATATACTCAACAGATTAACTGCCCAATCACCATCATCTTTGGAAAGCAACCTCCCCTCGGGTTTTCCTGAAGTCTCTCTACAGCATGAAATTAGCCCATCTCTAGTATAATTCCTGCACTCTGTCTGCAATCTCAAATGCTATGTATTTGAAAGAAACTGTAAGGTTTATAAACATAGCTTCTTCACCAGCCATTCTAATTTATTCACGTTTCCCTCACCAGTCACTGTGAAAGGGGCTGAGGGGACGGCATGTTTCTAAGTCTGGACTCTGGCGTGTGCTAGGGCTCGTCTGAACACTTGGCTGACCTCCAACCAGGCTCCAGGCAGGTACGCGACAGACAGCCCCGGCCTCTCCTCCAGACTCAATCCACACGGCCTCAGGCGGTCCTGGCTCTTCAGCAAGACATGTTTTGTGGACACTGTCTCATTATTATCACAGCGTCCTGCACATAATGGGCAGTAAATAAGGACTAAGTGGATGAAGCTTAGAAGTCAATTTATTTCCAGCTACGTGATCGGTGCTTGTGCTGGCGATGGGGGGCGGGGACGGACAAGTCATCCGGCACAAGGCTGGATGTGGAAAGCCCCAGGCAGCCCACAGTAACCGGGATCTAAAAGCTTTTGATCTTCTCTAAGGTAAACCCAGAGCCGTCGAATAATTAACGAGAGAAGTCAATGTTCAGAAATGAGGGAGCAGTTTCACATGAGGCCTGGCAGTGACCGGAAGACAAGGGCATGCTTAACTCTTGGCGTGGCCAGAGAGATCAGACACAGTGTTAACTCTCTTGTAGCATAAAAAAGTTTCCCGGGTCGGGGCGGCAGCGGGTGGGAGAGTGGGGGGAGGAACAGCTTCAAATCCTCAAAGAAAGTACAATGCTGTGAAGCCTCAGCAAACAAAGAGCAGCACCTCACTTTCTATTTACGAGAGAGCAGCTTGCCTGGCCACAGTAGGCAGGCAGTTAAATCTAAGATTTAAACTTCATCCAGTATCATATTTCTCATGTGGTTCTGCAGTAAATATATATTTTTTATCACTTAGGCTATATATTATGTATATTATACATATTACACCAAATCTTCCTTCCATCCCCAGCATACTATTAAACCAGCTGTCTTCAATAATATAAAGACAAATATTTATTGAACACCTGTGTAAAGCTGTCAGGCACTGCAAAAAATACACACTACCTCTTTTCCCCCAAATTTCATCTTCTCTGAGCTTTTTATCCTCTCCACTGTAAAGAATACCATTGTTAGCCCTTCTTTAAAAAACTCTAAACCTATGACTGATCCATGTTGATGTATGGCAGAGAACAATACAATATAAAAATAAATAAATGAGGGGGGAAAAACAACAACAACTCCCTCCCTATCTAGTTCTGTTCGATTCCCCTAGGGCTGTTCTCAAACCTTTCCCTGCCTATCGCCTGGAGAGCCGGTTCCTACACCTCCCACCCACCCCCAGACCCTAATTCCCTAAGTCTGAGTGGCGCCCATGAACTTGCACTTGTAACAAGCTCACAGGTGACACCCATGTGGCTGGGCAGAGGAGCACGTTTCCAGAATCACCGCTCTAGGTAGGGAACTTCAGCTACATAATCAGTAATAGTGAGTAACACATATTGAGCACTTAAGTCTTTATCTCACTTAATCCTCATAACCTAAGAGGCAAGTAATACTATCCGACTCAGGGTTGACTTCTAGGCTTCAGTTTCTCCGCCTTGCTTCTCCAAGGTCACTGAGGGATGGATCTGAACCAGGTCTAACTATGCTCTAACCGCTAAGCTTAAGAACTTGCTCATCCGTGTTCTAGCCACCTGTCCTTCAGAGATTTCACACCCACATGACTTAAACTATAGCTCTTAAGAAGATGGCAATCAAGTCTTTATCTCCTACACAAAGCTGCCGGGCGGATCTTTCTTAATTACAGATATACCCACACAGCTCCTCCTCAAAAGCCTTCTGCATCTCTGGCCTTCGTGCCTGGGCTTCTGCTGATCCTCAATGCTTCTGCTCTCCCTGTGGCCGTGCAAATCTCATTAATCCTTCAAACCCCAGTGTAGCTACTTCTCCAGGCTTCCCCTTCTAGGATTTCTGTGGTATTCAAAAATGTGCCTTTTGTTTATATTTTGTCTTAGTTTGCTAACAACTGTCTCATGTGTTCATCTTGTCATTCAATTAACAAATTACACAAACCACATACTATTAATGCTTTTTGTAAACTCTCCACAGGAATTAGCAAAAGGCTGAAAAAAAAAAAGCCAGAGAAGCAAATTTTTGCCAAAGAAAATAATCACAGATTCATAGACTCAGGGTTGGATGGGATTTTAAAGAACACTTTTCAATACCTCCTCAGACACACCACCCAAAAACTGTGTCTTCTGAGAACGCAGTCAGTCTGTACATTAGAGCCATCTTCAGAAAAAACTCTACCTTGGGTTGGGTCCAAAATGTTTTCCAGCCGCTTTTAAGCGCTGGTTCTCATCCTGCCCTCTGACGGAAGAGTCAAGTTCCTTTCCTACCCTTCAGATATCGGAAAACAGACACTATCAACCAGGCTCACACCCACCCCGCCTAACCTGTAACTTCATGCTAAACAGCCCCGCTTCCTCTGTTAACCACCCTACCCGCTCTCTTCCTGGAATCACCATGACTTCACTCACTGTCCTGGGCTGCTCTGGATTTCAGCCCAGGGGTCCACACTTGACGAAGAGTGTGTGGCCCATGCCGACAGTGAGCCAGGTACAGTCTGATGGGCCCAGAGCCATCTGTTACCAAAGCGCTGTCAACAATTCGAGCCCCCTCTTGGAGACGCAAATATGCAACAGCTCAGAGCCAAAGAAATCCTACAACAGAGATGCTGAATTACCTAATCCACCGTTGCCCAGGGCAGCTCCCTTGCCCTGTGATACATGCTAAAATAACATTTACTACAAATTCAGGCTTACTTGTAGCTTTTTTACACTTTCATGAGAAATGGTAATTACTGTCCTGCCCCCGCTTCTAGATTGAGGTATCTCCTGTGATCATAACTCAGCTGAGAGAAATAAGCCCCTTTCAGGTTTACATAATTGGAAATTTCCATCCAGGTGCCCATGGAGGCAGCCTTGGGCCACGGTTTTAACTGGAGGGCTTCCGGGAGCACAGCAGTGGGCACCCTAATGGAAAGGCATCCTCTCCTCCCTCCATCAGAATTCCAGGCGGCCTCCACATCCTTAGGAGTCAGGGAACACCGTTTTCACTTGAACACACAGGTTAATAAATGACTCTGACTCATAAAAAATTCCTCACTAGATAATGAAATCTGACATTTCGGCTTAAAAGCAAAATAAATTGACACAATGAACCCAAGAGGAATTGACACAATTAGAGGAGTCTATATACTGGAGTCTATATACTTAAAAAGCTCATAATTTTAACCTAAATGTGTATCGTTAATGTTCATTACATCTGGCTGGGTAAGGTAAACAGAATTAAGAAAGCCATCCCTTTTTCTTGACTACCCTTTAAAATCTGTGTCTTAACGCCAACACCCAACAGGTGTGTGTGTGCACCCCCCATTCCTTTCCGGCTTTATTCTTTTATTTAACATATGACACCTTTTCTTAATCTGTCGTGTTATCTCCCTCTAGAATGTGAGCTCAGTGAGGGCAGGATCTATGCCGCTGGTGGCAGGAACAGTGTGTCTGGAACACAGAGGATGGAGAATAAGTACTTGAATACATGAATATCTAAGTTGGGACAACGAACAGTGGAGCCTTCTGAACTCAGCTGTGCATGGATATGGGATTTCAAGCTTTTCTCTTGTGATTAGCTCCCTACTCCACTATGAGAGGAACTTAAAATGTTTTGAGTTAACCAGCTTCATTACATGAACCTGGTCATGAAGAAAAGTTCAGCAATTCCTTTGTACCAACCGAGCAGAGCTGCCAAACAGATAACATTTTCCCTAAAAATGTTCTCCGGTACTCTCGCTCCTGGTAGCTCAGCTGGTAAAGAATCCGCCTAAAATGCAGGAGACCCCGCTTCAATTCCTGGGTCAGGAAGATCCCCTGGGGAAGGGATAGGCTACCCACTCCAGTATTCTTAGGCTTCTCTGGTGGCTCAGCTGGTAAAGAATCTACCTGCAATGTGGGAGACCTGGGTTCGATCCCTGGGTTGGGAAGATCCCCTGGAGAAGGGAACGGCTACCCACTCCAGTAATCTGGCCCCAGAATTTCAAGGACTGTATAGCCAAGAGTCGGACTCAACTGAGAGACTTCACTTACGCTTGGTCCCCACTAAGTTGCTTGGTTTTGTAACGCTCCTTAACACACTGCACTGCTGCTGCTGCTGCTGCTAAGTCGCTTCAGTCGTGTCCGACTCTGTGCAACCCCAGAGACGGCAGCCCACCAGGCTCCCCCATCCCTGGGATTCTCCAGGCAAGAACACTGGAGTGGGTTGCCATTTCCTTCTCCAATGCATGAAAGTAAAAAGTGAAAGTGAAGTCGCTCAGTCGTGTCCGACTCTTTGTGACCCCATGGACTGCAGCCCACCAGGCTCCTCCGTCCATGGGATTTTCCAGGCAAGAGTACTGGAGTGGGGTGCCATTGCCTTCTCTGACACAGCCACTAGAAGAGATCAACTACAACTATATGCAACCACACGGATGCGTCTCTCATGCAACACATGAATTCTATGTACAGAGGGCCTGAAAGAGGCATGACTAATCTGTAGTGTCAGAGGTATCTAGGGCAGGAGTGGGGGTGTGTTGGGGGGGTGGTTTGGGAGGGGGCTTCTGGTCGCCTTTTATTTCCTGACCTGGATACTGGTTTCACAGGTATACTCCTTTTGGAAAAAGTCATCAAGCTGTTCATTTATTTGTGCACAATTTAATATGTATGCTATACTTTGATAAATTTACCAAAAAAAAAAAAAAAGGATTGAGGAAAACCCATGAACTAATTTCTAGGATATATTGTTACCTGGAAAAAAGCAAAGAGCAACAGCGTGTACGTATGTGTGTGCAGGTGCGTGCACATGCATGTATGTCTTATGCTGATACAGAAATACGGTGAACTTTTAGGCACATACATATTTTATAGGAAGAAAGAAATGAAAGGCAAACCAGGTAAACATTATACCCCTGCCACGTGCCAGGAACCGCCCTCTACTATGTGAAAAGAATGGTAATTATAAATAAGATGCAGTCCTTGCCAGAATCTTGAGTGACAGCCAGACAAGGAAACTGCAACCGGTGCTCACTGTGAGGGAGTCCGGGTGAGGAGCTATAGCTCATACCGTGAGGGTGGCGGGGTGTCAGAAAACACTCCCGAGGAGAGGTGACCTCTAGGAGATGATCTAGAAGTATGAACGCTGAAACAGGGAAGGGAAGGGCACAGATGCAGGGGCACACAGCGAGAAAGAGGCATCTGAGGAACGAAAAGCAGTTGGGTATGGCAGGAATGAAGGGGACGTATGGCAAAAACAGGAGGCTGGGGTAGGCGGGGTGGGGAGGAAAGCAGAGGGGAGCGGATCACAAAGGGCTTTGGCACTGTACTTAGGGGCCTGGCATTGAAGAAATAGTCCAGGATCAGATTTCAGGGGGGCCAACTAGTAGGAATCAGTCAAAACCAGCGAATACACACTCCCTGCTCAAACTCACGGCTCTGAATCAAAGACTGAGCTTTTCAGCAGACAGAACTCAGCTCCTTAACAGGAGGAACCGCTTTGGAAGAACTGAACAAGGCACCGTACGCAGAGTCCCATTTGGTTACTACAAGTTGGGTGCCAAATCTCACCAAAAATATATTTTCGCTCTAGATGAAGCAGCAGGAGGAATCATTCCTCTGTCTGCCAAATCTTGAAGTGGGCAGATGGAGGGAAGACGTCAGGATATAAAGCCAGTACTACTGATACCGGTCCCATCGCTTCATGGAAAACAGGGAAAAAGTGGAAGCAGTGACAGATTTTATTCTCTTGGGCTCCAAAATCACTGAGGACGGTGACTGCAGCCACAAAATTAAAAGACGCTTGCTCCTTAGAATGAACTCTATGACAAACTTAGACAGCGTATTCAAAAGCAGACACATCAGTTTGCCGACAAAGGTCCATCTAGTCAAAGCTATGATTTTTCCAGTAGTCACGTGCAGATGTGAGAGTTGGACCATAAAGACACTTTGGCTGAGTGCCAAAGAATTTATGCTTTGGAACTGTGGTGCTGGAGAAGACTCTTGAGAGCCCCTTGGACTGCAAGGAGATCAAACCAGTCAATCTTAAAGGAAATCAACCCTGAATATTCACTGGAAGGACTGATGCTGAAGCTCCAATACTTTGGCCACCTGATGTGCAGAGCTGATTCATTGGGAAAGATCCTGCTGCTGGGAAAGACTGAGGGCAAAAGGAGAAGTAGGCAGCAGAGAGCAGAGGATGAGATGGTAGAAAGCATCACTGACTCAATGTATATGAATCTGAGCAAACTCCAGGAGATAGTGAAGGACAGAGGAGCCTGGCATGCTGCAGTCCACGGGCTCACAGAGTCAGACACGACTGAACAACAACTCCTGATACACAGCTGGGGAGAGCTCGTGGGGGCGGGGCGCAAAGGTGAGTCTGGTGTCCAGTGTGGGCCCATCAGACTAGGCGTTTTCTGGGGATTGGCTCACGTCTGGCATCTTTCTTCTGAACACCTCCTACAGCCCACCCAATGTGTGATTTCTAACAGGGTCAAGTACATTCCAGGAAAAGAACGGAACAGATCTATGAACCAAGGCTTGTACCCCATTCACATTCATGTGACTTCAAAATAAAGGATGGGGAAAGGGAGAGAATATAAAGGGAACAGAGCAGAAAAGGAGTACATAGAAGAAGACAGGAAGGCCGCTCACTCCCTCTTCCTGCCCCATCCATAAAATACCCAAAGGAGACACAATAAAAATCAAGGGGAAACAAGGACTGAATATGTCACGGGAGTGCTGACGTCAGGAAGGCCGCTCACTCCCTCTTCCTGCCCCTGTCCATAAAATACCCAAAGGAGACACAATAAAAATCAAGGGGAAACAAGGACTGAATATGTCACGGGAGAGCTGACGTTTGATTTCTGTCATGCTAGATCAGCTGCAGAACTCGCACAGCCTTTTTGGACCACGATTTTCTGAGATAAACCAGAACCTGAAAAATAAACTGACTGCTCCCCCCCCAGATCAGATGGTCAGTGCCACTGCTCCACACACAGGTGTTCTGTGAAGAATGAGCCAACTTATTCTGCTCATAAAGAGATGGATTCCTGTAAAAAGCAATTCGTGTCTTGAGTCTGTGTGCCAGTGCCTTTCTAAACGCTTCATGCCTTATCTCATCTCATCCTCACAGTAAACGGAGAAATAGGTTATTACTCTCATTTCATAGATGAAGGGACTGAGGTGTGGGTAAGTAACTTGACAATTTGGAGCCAAGACTTCCCAACAGCTCTTTGCCTCCAGAATCCAGATTTTTAGCAAATATGTTCCCTTGTCTCCCAGGTTCTAGACGCCCAGGGACGCTGCTGTCATCACACTTTGCTCACTGATTCTTTCCATCTGAATCTTTACGTCAAACTCTTATAAGTGACTCGCCTCCAATATTCCACTTCAGTGGTGATACCATTGATTATGGCATAGTATGGTACATCCCCTAACATTTTATTAAAATTGTTACCAGTTTGAGGCTCAAGAATGAATCCCAAATTTCTGCTTTTCAGATCTACTTAAAATGCTGGATAATCATACTATACAGACAGAGATGAAGATCCAAAATTGTGGGTACAGTGACACGCACTGAAGAAGGAAAAGAAAGCTGTTTTTTTAAGACACAAGGAATTTTTTTTTTGACAATAAATTTACACCCTTTAGCACATCTATTTTAATGTTCTGGAGCAACTGTGTGACAATTTTCACACATAAAGTATTTAAAGAAAATGGGGGGCTGGCAACGAGACACATTAACCGTAAGGAATCCCAACAGTTATTTGAGGAGAAAAATTTCATTTGACGAATTTTTTGCTTTCCCGGTTGTTCCCACTTGAGGCAGACAAACCACCAAATCAAACACAGGTTTTGTTTTCCACCCTCTCTAATTATTATCCCCAGCTATTCAAAAAAAAAAAAAGTCCAAGTGGTAAAAATTAACAGCTTTGAAATACCCTGTAAACATTTCCACTGACCTGTTAGTCTGTTAGCTGTTAAATTATTAAACTGTACATGAGATTAGAAATGAAAGTGCTGCCTGAGAGATATTAGCTAGCTGAGTAGCCTACGGTGGTCGCTTAACTTCAGCTTCCCACCCCCAATTTTTCTTCTAAAATTTTAAGTTCTTAAAAAATAAAAAAAAGAGTATTTATTTATGTTACGGCTGTGCTGGGTCTTTGTTGCTGCGAGTTTTCTCTAGTTGTGGCGACCTGCTACTAGCACAGCTACTCGAGCTGTGGGGCACGGGCTTCTCGTGGCCACAGCGCCCCTTGCTGCAGCTCACGGCTCTGGAGCACAGGCTCAGTAGTTGTGACACATGCACTTAGTGCCGAAGCACGGGGGATGCTTCCCAGAGCAGGGATCGAACCCGTGTCCCCTGTGTTAGCAGGCAGATGCTTAACCACTGGACCACCAGGGAAGTCCCTCCCCCCATATTCTCAACAGCATGGTGAGTTAGCAACCTCCAGAAACACACACATGCAGGAGAAGCTGAGCAAACAAGGATGTCCAAATTTGTCTCAGAGACGATCAAAAATGACCTTTCTGGGGCCGTTGGCACTGGGTTGCCTGCACAGACTGTGGCCGTGCCCTGGGGGTAAATGTGCAGAGTGAGTAGACGTGTCCCGGGTGGGAGCCTGACTCTGCCCACCTCCTGGGCCTGAACAAGGCTCTCTGGCCTCAGTCCCACCGGCCAGAGAGCAGAGCGCCTCCTGTGGCTACTGACGCCTGGCCTCTGTACGAATGCGCTTGGGTGACACCTGTTCACGCAAAGAAGCTTTAATGGTGCTTTTCATTTTTAATGGCGCTTTTAATGGTACGTTTTCCTGGTACCATCCCACCCCCAAAACTAGTCTTGGGTGGTCTTGATTCTTTCCCAACTGATATATATAAACTCTTACCATGATCCCTATAAATGTGAGCTTATCTCTTCCAGCAGGCTATAAATTCCTTACCAGTACAGATTGTCTTACTTCTTCTCCATCTACAATGTCTGATAAATAGGAGACACTTATCTGTTTATTAAATTAATGAATTACAGCTCAGCACACAGCTTGCTGTTGTGGCCATTTGGTGGAGGAGCCTTGTTTTCTCAAGTTAGAAGCAGACTGGTTTTTCTGCAACCATACAAGAAAGATTCTCTAAGCCAGGAGATGACATAATGAAACTGATACCTGACAAACTTTGCTGGTGTGAGTGTAAATCAGTATAACCCTTTGGGAAAACTATTTGCAAGTTCAACAAAAAGCCGTAAAAATACTCATATTCTCTGATCTAGCAATTTTAAGGCAATTATCTGAAATACGAGGACATTCTACGCACAAAGGTTTTAATTCTGTTATTCCTAAAAACAAAAACTTGGAAAACTCAAAAACTCAAAAGCAACAACTAAAGAACAGATATATATACCTGGTAGAATCTTGTACAACCTTAAAAGTAAAATCTATGAAATGTTATAAACAGAATAAAGGTAGAAATTCTTGCAGTAACCAAATCTGTTCAAATTGACCCAAAATTACGAAGTTTCCAGAAGTACTGAGAATGCCTTTTTCACAAGCACCTATGTAATGTCTAGGAACAGCCTCCAGGAATGAATGCTGCCTTGGGACATGGTCTTTTTCTTTCTTTTCATTTTTGTAAACAATGATCGTACATTTATATGGGGTGAGGCGCACAAAAACAGAACCAAGCTTTTGCCTTATTAAGGATCCCCCCCTTTTTCCTGCTCCAGACCCAAATAATCTTCCCAGTTGCTGCTACTGCTGCTAAGTCGCTTCAGTTGTGTCCGACTCTGTGCGACCCCATAGACGGCAGCCCACCATGCTCCGCCGTCCCTGAGATTCTCCAGGCAAGAACACTGGAGTGGGTTGCCATTTCCTTCTCCAATGCATGAAAGGGAAAGGTGAAAGTCAAGTCGCTCAGTCGTGTCCGACTCTTCGTGACACCATGGACTGCAGCCTACCAGGCTCCTCCATCCGTGGGATTTTCCAGGCAAGAGCACTGGAGTGGGGTGCCATTGCCTTCTCCAGTACCAAACCATTATTCTACTTTCGCCTACCTCCAAATGATTTTTTATCATCCTAAAACTTCTGGGGCTTCCAGTCATAACTTGACCGAGCAAGCTCTCTCTATCAAGCCCACGACCCCAAAGTATTTTCCCGCAGACAGCCCTTTGGTCCCCCCTCCTGATCCTCTTTTGGAAAGGAGATTATTCTCCATGTCCCATGGGGATAATATACGATAATCATATTATTTTTAGCCTAGAAGATTGTAATAGACTAATAGGGTTATCTACTCTTTGGGAATTTAAGTGTTTCCAGAAGGCAACGTTCTAGCTGAAATGAGCACCCCGGTTGTCAAATACATGGAATCAGAGCCGTGGTTTCTACAGAAGGTCAAAAATTATCAAAGAAAGCACATGGAAATGCCTTGACTCGGAGGCATAAACATTCAGCAGAATAAGGTCTTTCCTTAACACTCTGTGGGTATGACACCCTTCCTCCAGACCAGATGGTCCGTCTTTAGCAAACTCAAACTGTAGTGCTAGAAAGGGGTCTTCTGAGCACTCATTTTCTGTCATCTGTAATAGAGGCTTTGTCTTTCGCTTGACCCAGGATGAGCAGACGTTAACTCTTCTTTCTCCAGCTAAGTGACGCTCACGTGCTACAGCAATGCAAGGCCCACCAAGTCCACAGAAACATGAGGGCCAACCCACTCCATGAGGGAATGCTGTAGAGTGTCAACTGCGGTCAAAGCTCGTGAGACTACTCTGGAACATTACACACACTTCCCACAGGTCACCTGATGGCTAAGGGCAAAAATACACATTTACAATGGGGAGAGCCGACCGGCATTCTTGACCAAGAGATCAAAGTGGGCATCGCTAACATTAAAACAAGGTAACATTACCTTTAAGAGTATTCCTGCCAAAAACTTTTAACCTACATCTAATCAAGAGTTCCGATCTTCCGGTTTATAAAAAATACAAAGGATTAAGGAACACATCAAATGGACACCAGGCAGTTCCAGATTGTAGGACATTCTATGAAACAACTGGCCTAGACTCTTCAAAAATGTACTGGAGGTTGAGGAGGGGACAGGCAGCTACAGACTGAGACCAAAAAGACATAATCGAATATGAAAATACGCGACTGGGGGGGGGGCAGCTGTAAATAATCAAATATGAAAATACGAGACTGGGGGAGGGCAGCTGTAAATAACGCTTTCAGCACCACTGGGGCAGTTGGGATATGGGTTAGACACTGGAAGACATTATGAAAGTACTGTTAATTGTGTTAGTTGCAGTAACAGTAGTGTGGTTATATAGGAGAATATCCTTATTTTTTAAAGAGATGTCTGCTGAGGTATTTAAATATCTTGATGTCTACTTACAATTTAATTTTACATGGTTCAGAGGAAAAAGAAAGCCAGAGTTAAATAAAAGCAAAGTGGTAAAAACTGTAGACTCTAGATGGAGGGTCATGTGTTCACTGTGTGATTCTTTTAACTTTCCTGCATGCTTGAATTTTTTTCATAATAAAAATTTGGGGGCAAAGTCTGATTTTGGATGTACCTAAAATGCCAACTAAATCTAAGTTATAGTAATACTGCACTAAGAATTCTCTAAACGTGTCATAAACTATAATACAGGGATAAATACCTTGGTAATGGTCACATACAAACTTAGAGCATTCAGTGGCTATTCTATGCCCTTCACTCCCCAATTCCTTATTTTTGGAACCCAAAATTGCACTTATTCTTTATCTCAGGAGAACCGAAGAGAAATTATACGTAAATCTTCCTGTTGCTCCCTCACTTAATCTCTGAATGGCTTTCCACAGCCTTTAAGGTAAGTTCTAAATTCCTTATGCTTAGGTGACTCAGTGTTCATAAAACCTGTCCCCTGTCGCTGCAATTTCAGATCTTGCCACGCCCCAATTCCAGCCACAAGGGACATCAGCAGTCCTCCAGGATCTCAGACAGGGCTGCTTCCACTGCCTGGACCTTCACTGAGAAAAAGCATGTGTTTGGGGTGAATAGGGAGGGGAGGAGAAAAGATTTCAGGGAAGACCAAACCCAGCTGTGCCTCCCCTCTCCCTTCACACATTGTGGCTCTCTTCAGTTATATTTGAAGGTTCACCAAATGAAAAATTGACTAATTTCTGAGATTGGATTTATTCTCTAGGCCAATCCCTACGCGTGCACACCCCACAATAAAAAAACTGCAGTTTTCCCCAAAGACCTTAAGACACTGACTCTCTGCTGTGAGAGTTGGATCATAAAGAAGGCTGAGCGCCAAAGAATTGATGCTTTTGAATTGTAGTGCCGGAGAAGATTCTTGAGAGTCCCTTGGACTGCATGGAGATCAAACCAGTCAATCCTAAAGGAAGTCAAACCTGAATATTCACTGGAAGGACTGATGTTGAAGCTAAGCTGCAATACTCTGGCCACCTGATGCAAAGAGCCGACTCGTTGGAAAAGACTCTGATACTGACAAAGATTGAAGGCAAAAGGAGAAGGGGGCATCAGAGGGTGAGATGATTAGACAGTATCACCGACTCTGTGGACATGAATCTGAGCAAACTCTGGGAGATAGTGGAGGACAGAGGAGTCTGGCGTGCTACAGTCTCTGGGGTTGCAAAGAGTCAGACACGACTTAGCGACTGAAAGACAGCAATAGTTCTGCTTGGCAACCATATAGGACTGAAATGTCATGAAAATTAAATTAAATTAAATTGTCCTCTGTAATAGATTTAGCACTTTAAGTATTAACAAGACTGCCAGAGGGAGTAAGTTTATCAAGGGATAGGAATCCTAGCAGAGGCCAATTACCATTTCCCACCATGCCCAACTACGCAGGCTCTCCAGGCCTTCGGAGTTGCTTATGACCCTGTGGATTTGTTAGTAGGTGCCTCTGATGACCCTGTGGATTTGTTAGTAGGTGCCTCTGACCAAAAACTATTACAGTGGATGCACTAGGGGTTCAGCGTACCAGGAGGAAAACCTGAACCGTGAGCGAGAACTAACTGAGCGAACAGTACTGCCTGGGTTTTCTTTTTTGGTCTTTTGCTGTCTGACAATCCAAAGCCTAATGTGCCCACTTGGTTTTCTGTCTCTCTTCTCACCTTGGTTTTCCCTTCTCACAGTTATTTTTTAAATCAGCAAATGCCCAACATTTGTAAACCGTCAGTGGCCATCTGTGCTTTTCACAATTAGATCCCTGTTAAAAGGAGCATAATGTTCAGCTCCAGACTTGACTTCAGCAATCGGGCAGATCATTAAAGGGGTGAGCGAGTGACTTCATCTTAAGAGTAGGGTCGCTGTACTCTGAGGCCACCCTGAAACAAACCTAGTTCTTGAACTCAACCATAGGCCCTGGATCTTTTGACTGAAGTTTTATTACTGCCTTGCCTCCTCCTACCCCAACTCTAGCTCCCCAGACAAAGTCTTGCACTTTCTGGATCCCTGCTCATAAAATGACTCAAGTCTACAGATGGGGTCACTGGCAAATTTTTAAGGAATTGAAATATTATCAGGTAAGAAGTGGGTTAAAAAAAAAACCAACACTTTTCTAGTAGAGCAATGAATTACATAAGAATAAAAGAAAAACTCACCCAAAAGAAAAGAAAAAAAAAATCCAGGAGTCCCAATGGTCACCTTCTACCCATATGACCTCTCCAAGTGGATCCACAGAAGAGTTTCTTAAAGTGTCTTCTGCTAATCTGTGGTTAGAGCACAACATGAGAATATGATGCTCACAGAAGGATACTAATGCTAAGTAATTTTATGAGATTATGCCTGCCTTTGCATTAAATAATTTATGCTGGGAGTGGTAATAAAAGCAGAGATGAAGTTAAGCTACTGACTGGAGATTGTACCAACTTTATCACCTTCGCCTGCCACCAAAAAAAAAAAAAGAGAGAGAGAGAGAAAGAGAGAAGGATGAATGAGTCCCTTCAAGACCCAGTGTTGACTGTACATGCGAACTGATCTCCTCCTTTAAAAAGCCCCGCTGCTCTCCTGAGCACACTGTTTGCCCCTGGCAGCTGCGCCGGGGCTGTGAGGTCTGTGAAGGCCCTCTGTACTAGCGCTAGGGCTGCCACACGCAGAACGAGTAGGAAGCTGGCTGGAGGGGAGGCAGGTGAAGGGACACAAGGCTATGACCAGCCTGTCCTGGCCCCATCTCAAAGGAAGGAGAGACAAAAAAGCCAAGTAACAATAGTCTTCACCCTTTAAAGGAACCACGATGGCATTCATTCTCCAAGATGACTAGTCCCTGCTGCTTTCTGGTGAGTAAGGAGGGAAAGTCATCCAGGAAAGCAGAGAATTATAGTACTTCCATGTTCCTCTACAACACAAAGGTATCATCGCTCTAATTCTGGGGCTGTGCCCTTCTAATAGCAGCCTACGAGGTGTGTGCGTGCCTATTTTTTTAAAAAAGATGCTTCAGTTTTGATGACGTCTTTTTTCCCAGGGGCATTTACGCAATCTTTTCAGAGGCACCTTGAAGAGTATCAGCCAGAAAACGCTATACCTTTCTGATGTCAGTCAGGGAGCATGGGCTAGAAAGGGAACCACCGGCTTCAAAGATGACCACAACCACACCACCTATCGTGCGAAGATGATCCACACTCAGCTCCAGCACAAGTTCGTCCTGGGTATGAGAACTCTTCGAGTAGTCTCCCTCCCCAAAGTCTGGCCCTGAGGTCACACGGTAGGCCCTCCTGGAAAAAGGTTCTCGAGGTCCTTCCACCCCTCCCCGCCCCCCAGCATGGCGACTCCACTCTAGTTTCCCCAAAGCAGTGTTTCCGACAACACAAATCTTCAATCCACCAGCAACTTCAACACTAACTAAAGTGCACTAACATTTCTACCTTTTTCTGAATCCCATTTCACACCGTTTAGACCGTAAACACACAAATCTCTAATCCTAAATGCTAGGTGGAAACCCTTGGTGATTATGTTAAAGTCAAGCTTTTTTAATTTTACTTGATCCTTGTCTGATTTCTGAAGTGGAACTGTCTACTGAGGAAAAGAGTTGAAACTTTTTTTTATTGTTATGCAGCCTTTTATCGTTTATTATGCACAAAGAATAAAATATAACCAGAACACGATACAAAATAAGTCACACTCTCCAAAATTACATACGGATTTGATGACAGGAGAAATATCTTTTAAAACAAATGTGATCATGTGCTTTAAAGACAGTTTCCACCCTAGGACTCAGAATAAACAAATTTTATTTCTTCAGAGCCAAGAACGGCCCGGTAGAGAATCAGACGGCACTGGAAGAGAGCCTAGATCTTACCCCTGCCCAGATGCCAATCAGATACAGCCGAGGGCTCCTGGGCTAAATTAGAAGATGAAGGTCAACTTGGTTACTAATTTCCCAGAGACAGCCCAAGGGAAGAAAGAAAGAAAAGCAGAACCTGGAACTCAGACAGGATGGAAGGCATGTCATGGCATTAATTAGAGCCCAGGACAGGTGGAATATAATTGGGCTGAAAAAGAGTTTAGGCCCTTTCTGAGTTTCTTCGCCTACTGTTCAAAGGAGGCACGTGCATTCCCAGTGTAGCCACCAGCTAGACGCCAGCGGGGCATCCTTAATGGATACACCCTTTGGTACTGGCGGGCATGCCTCTGAAGGGCAAGACTTATAATCAGCTGGCCACGAGGTCCTGAAAAATGCCTCCCAACGTAAGGCTGTTAAAACACATAATCGCTGAGCCCTGGAAGCCATCCAGGAGCTCCCCAGGTCTTTGGAAGGGTGAAGTGACACAGATGCAACAGGGTAAGAAGGACACACTCCCTCCCAAATCCCTCCTTGCACAAGCCTTGATCGAGAAGAAAATGAAGGGACCAGAGGGTCTCATTTCATTTTGATCAAGTAAGTATTAGTATTTCCATTTTATAGAAAAGCAACCTGGGAGTCCATCACTGCTCTGACCTGGCTTAAAAGTTCCCATTCATCATGCTACTAAGACGGTGGAGACCCTTGGCCTCCATATATTCTTCAACACACGCTGTTACTGCTGTTACTGCCAACAGGGGTAAAAATGAAAAGTTCTTGGGTTCCTGGAGCCCCAAGCAAAGGCCCCTCCAACCTGCCAGACACAATAATTTCATCCTTTGCCCACTTGATAAAAGAAGAAAAAAAAAAAAATTTAAAACCTAGGGCCAAGACCCTACTGGAGAAGGCAATGGCCTGGAAAATCCCACAGACGGAGGAGCCTGGTGGGCTGCAGTCCATGGGGTCGCTAAGAGTCGGACACGACTGAGCGACTTCACTTTCACTTTTCACTTTCATGCATTGGAAAAGGAAATGGCAACCCACTCCAGTGTTCTTGCCTGGAGAATCCCAGGGATGGGGGAGCCTGGTGGGCTGCCATCTCTGGGGTCGCACAGAGTCGGACACGACTGAAGAGACTTAGCAGCAGCAGCAGCAGCAGGGCCAAGACCCAAAGCCAACTACGATTCCAAAGGAAAGAACAATGGATACTTTGATCATCCTTTTCACCTCTCATCATAGCTGACTGTTTTCAGCACTGCTGGGATGAATTATGGGAAATGACCTGAAAGATCCGCTGTAGCCACTAAACTGGGACTGTGTCTTGAAAAAGACCTCGTCTCCAATTTTGTTCTTCAATTTTTTTTTAAAACTAATCTGTTCTTAAGGCTTTTCTGCAATTGCCAATTCTGAAGTCAAGGTGAACATTCATTTTCATTCTGTCCTTCATTGTTCTCTTCTATCTGTCATTCTCTGCTGCTACAGGCAGGAACATCACTGAGCCTTACCAGTGAGACCTGCTGCTGCTGTTGCTGCTGGCTGCTGCTAAGTCACTTCAGTCGTTTCCGACTCTGTACGACCCCATAGACGGCAGCCCACCAGGCTCCTCTGTTCATGGGATTTTCCAGGCAGGAGTACTGGAGTGGGGTGCCATCGCCTTCTCCGAGTGAGACCTAATGCTGGTTAAACAAATATCACCTTGCTCACATGTGGGCTGAGCTCGCAGTGGACTTAACCCCCAAGCCCAAAGGACAGCCAGATTCTTCCTCAATGCACACAGTGCCATAAACACTGCTGTCATCAGGCAAACAGTGAGGAGGTAACTCAGGAGACGTGGCAAATGACACTGTAACTGCTTTGACGGGAGGGGCAGGCTTACAGGACCTGCCCCCAAGCTCAGCAATTTGTCAGAGGAGCCAGTTGAAGAATTCCACTCCCTCAAATACCTCTCCACCCTCTTCCAGAAGGAATCTTGACCATTTCCTTTACAGTGCCACTTTTCTAGGTTTTCTATCTATTCCAAATGAGACAAGCTTAACCTGTGATTAAACATGCCATACAATATCATCAAGTCATGTTGGCCACAGAGAAACCGTCTCTAAGCACTGCCATGGTCACTGTCCTTCCTCTAGCACAAATAAAGAGGGCTGCACAGGCTGCAGAAGTCACTCACCAACCCTCCAAGTTCCAGACACAGGGACCCTGGGTGTTCTGGATGGTAAGGATGGGTTTCGAGACTGCTGTGCAGCAAAGAACTCCTCTTAGAAATAAGACTCAGTACAAGAAGTCTGTATTAACTATTCCAAGAAGTTTCAAAAAGTAATAACAGCACTGACACGTGCTATGACAAGGATAAACCTGGAAAACATTCCACTAAGTCAGAGACAAAAGCACAAACACCGTATGATCTGCTTACATGCGGTACCTGGGATAGACAAACTCAGAGGAACAGAGTGGAAATGTGACGACCAAGGGCCCGCAGAAAGTGGGGCTGCGGACTTGTTTCAAGAGTGGAGTCTCTGGGATGATGAAAAGGTTCTGGATATGGACAGTGGTGGTGTCTGCACAATACTGTGAAGGTACTTAATGCTGCTGGATTTTATACTTAAGGAGGTTACAACAGTAAATTTTAACTTTGCTTGTATCACAATTTTTAAAAAGCCGTATGTAAAAAAGCAGAATTATAACAATAAAATTATAGGTGATAAATAATAAACCGAACCAAAGGGGCACAAGTTTTCTCTAAAATTCATTTAAGGTCAATGAAGGACCCTCCCTACTGTATACCACAGGGAAATATACTCAGTATTAGGTAACAACCTATAAGGGAAAAGAATCTGAAAAAGCACACACACACACACACACACACACACACACACATAACTGAATCACTGTGCTATACACCTGAAACCTACAAGATACTGTAAATCAACTACACCTCAAAAAAAAAATTTTTTAAACAATATTAAAATCAAATCATTTAAGAGTTGAAAGAGTCAAAACTCCCAAAGTGTCGAAGCAGTGCAGACAAAGCTAACTGCTGCTACCATGCTGCTTTGCTTATCCAGCCTCAGGACCTCACACACCACATGTAAGTTCAGCCTGGAACGCTCCCTGAACACCTTGTTCGTATACCAATCGCATCGTCCACGTCTCCACCTGGATGTCCAAACTCAACTGGTCCAAAGCCAAAGCACGGTCGTCCCCCCACGAACCTGCTCCACTGTGGTCCTCCTATCCTGGTTAATGGTAACTCTACCCTTTCACCCTCATCACCCCTTCATAGGCAGGGATGTCAAGGCAGGCAGCAGGATCCTTTTGAAACAGCAGTCAAATGATCTCACTCCTCTATTCAAAGCCCTCCAGTGAATTCTCATTTCACTGAGAAGAAGTCCAACTCCGGACAATGGTCTCCAAGGCTCTAAACCAGGAGTCAGCAAATGTTGGGGGCCACTGCCTGTTTCTATAAATGAAGTATTACTGGCACATGGCCAGCTGGTTTCTGTATTGTCTATGGCTGCTTCAGTGCTACAAGCTGCAAGGCGGAGCGGAGTGGCTACCATAGGGACCACAAGGCCTGAAACTCACACACTTGGCCCTTCACTGAGTCAGTCGGCCCATCCCGGCTCGCAAAGACCTGCATCTCATCGTCACCCTTCTGCCACCATCTCTTTTCACTCTCTGCCTCACTCACCGCGGCTTCCTTGCTCTTTCAAGGGTACCAGGCAAGCTGGCCCCTTGAAGCCCTGCCCACGTGGCTCTCTGGTGGGGCTGCTCTGCAGCAACCACACGGCTTGCTCATCCAACTCGGGCAGGACCTGCCTGAACCAAACTTCATTTCAAATGGCAACCCTCCCCGTCTCAAAAAACCCCCACATATCCACGCCTTCCCCCCCACCAATTATCTTTCTCCATATCACTAATCATCTGATTCATGATTTTCTTTTTTTGTCTGATTTGACCAACTACACATTAGAATATTAGCTCCATGAGGGCAGAGATTTTTTTTTTGTATGTTTTGTTTATTATCCCAATGTCTACAACAGTGCCTGGTATACCGTAGCAACCCAATAAAGATTTTGTTAAATATGGTTCAAAGAGCAGGTGTGGTACAGTTTGTTAGCCTATGGCCAAATTCAAGATTTCTGTTCTAATCGTTGGGGGTAAAAATCAAATAATTAACAAAAGAGATGGGGGGAAATTAGGATCCATACTTTAAAAGAATCTGAAACACAACATTGGCTTCTAACATTTCAAACAGAGACAAATACTTCTAAAGCTAAATTTCTCAATAATCGAAACACCAGCCTAGAGTTTCAATTAAGTAATAAATACCATATGTGCTCACAATTCAAAACCTGTTTTAAGCTGTAAATCTTCAATTTATTCATATCCTATTAAACAATTTTTAAACTTCAAAAATCAACATCTTAACTTATACATTTCTGGTTATTCTATTCCAATAGCCCATTAACATTGCTTTTCATTATCACCCTTTTAGCTGAAATGACCAGAACTAGAGGAAGAAAAATCCTGTTTTAAAGAAGTAAAGAAACGACGTTTGCCAAAAAAAAAGAAAACCAACAAAAAAATCGACCAACCCTGTGCTAACAAAATTGGAAACTCTAGTTTTTATAAGCAATATTTTAAAGAAGAAAAATGCATCCTGCAAGTAAAGTTTAAAATGTTAGAAAGATGGTAACTTTTTTCCCCCACTATCAAAAATACCAAGGAAACCTGAAATCTGTAAGAACTCCAGGTTTTGAATTTATCCAGTAGCAAACCAGCCCTACTGGTAGAGGGTTTAACAAACAGTTTTGATATTTAACACCACTAGCATACCTGAAATGACTCAGCAGTTTGTATACAACAGATAAAAATTGCCAACTAAGAATGATTAAGGAAAGCAATTATCTTAGAAATAAATTGTTTTCATCTCACAAAAAGCTAAGGTTCAGATGAGAAGCTGCAAATTATCTACACGCAGACGTGTTGTCTGGCTGATCAGACGTCTTCTGGTTTTCCTTTCACTTTCGAACGTGATTTAACTGCCAGACAATTTAGTGGTTAAAAGTAACAATTTCAGAAGAAAACTACCTAGGGATAATTGCCAGTCAGCTAAATGACCTTGGGCAAATTAAAAAAAAAAAACACAAAAAACCATTCTGTGCCTCAGTTTCTTCATCTATAAAATAAGGATAATAATACTCCTATCTCATTTAGGATTAAATGAGTCAACATTTGTCACATACTAAGAATAAAGCCCAGAACATAATAAACACTAGATTTATTTAAATATTTGCTATTATTATTATTCAATCCAGATTTCTAGATTCTCTTGAAATTTCAGTGCTGCGTAGCCTATTGGCTATCCCCTTTCAACAGAATACATCTTCTAAATTGACTCTAATCCTCATCAGGGCCTGTCCAGTCCTTACCAGCATTTATACCCTCTCATCTACCTGAAAAAGGAAAATATGTTCTAAAATCAGAGTTTCATTCTCCCCAGCCTCCAAGGAGTTGCTTTTATATTCATTAACTTTTTAATCTAACCACTCATCAATATTTAAGCTTCTACTACAAAGCAATGGGGATCCAAACACATTAAAATGGGACTATATCTTAGCATTTAGGAGCCTGGCCTCCAGAATAAGATAACCTGGGCTTGCGTGCTGACTTTAATCAAGGACTCCTCTGCCTGCCAATGCAGAGGACACAGGTTCGATCCCTGGTCCAGGAAGATCCCACATGCTGTGGGCAACTCAGCCCGTGAGCCACAGCCACTGAAGCCCGAGAACCCTGGAGCCCGTGACCCATGACAAGAGAAGTCCACAAGTGCAACAAGAGCCCGGTGCACGGCAAGGAAGACCCAGCACAGCCGAAAATACAAGTAACCAATTAAAGAAGAAAAGAACCACGGTCAAGTTACCTAGACTCTGTATACCTCAGTTTCCTCACCTGTAAAATGAAGGAAATAACACCTACCCCATCAGGTAAGGAAGAGGAGTAACACCCACAAAGCTCGAAGAGCAGGACCTTGTGTATGGTTGGCACTCACATGCTAGCTTAGAATTTCTTTTAATTAAAAAAAAAATTGGTCCCTGAACTGATGGAGGCCACATACAACACCAAGAACATGAGCGTGCAAATTAATGATGTGCTGTGCAATATTATCGGTGCTATAACAGAAAGCGGTCAAGGCTTCCGTGTAGACTTAAATGACACACTGAAGAGCCGCTTGTTCAAATAACGCTATCTCCTTTCTCTGTGAACAGAGAGGAAGCGAAATGGGGTAGGATTAGCCTTCCATTCAGCTAAGACCAATGGCTGAGTCTGCACCCAGCTCGGCCGTGTGGTCTGCAGCTCAAGACTGGGCATCTCACAGGCCTGCTGAAGGTTGGAAAGAACAAATCTCAGACTCCAAAGTTAGCGATTAGAACGGAGTGGGCCTTCCGCATGAGTCCCAGTTGTTATTTTCGTAAGCCTTTTGTTTTAGGATAATCTTCCAGAAAAAAAAAAAAACTGTGATGATTATTTGTGAGTTTACACTCGAGTATTCTTTTTATCCATATTGTTATTTCTGATTGTGAAGAGAGGTAAATAACTTCTAAGCTACCTTTAAAACCCGGGGTAACAAAGAGGACGATCATTCTGGGGAAATCAGCATTTAAAAACGCACCGCAGCGGGTCAATAAACTGATTTAACGAGTTTGTTCAGATGTGTCGTGGTTTAAAGGCTGACTTGAGAAAGAGGCTGCAGGGCATGTCCAAGCCCTCGCCAGCCCTTCCCCACGTGACTGCCTGCACCAGAGCGGCAGCAGGTGTGCACCCTCGCTCTCCCCTCCACCTGTACCACAAACCCCGAAGCTTCCACAGTTTCTCTGTTCGCAGAGCCCATACCAACACGGCCACTTCCTAACCGACCAGAAATAAAACTGTGGCCCGGACAGACCTGCCTTTGACAACCACAGGCACAGCAGTGGCTGGGCTCTCAAAGGTCAGGCTCTGAGTGGCCATCCAGAAGGCCGTGGGCTGGCAAAGGGCGGGGAGGAAAATGTTGGCTCCAAGCCTGCACCCGAGTGCTCCCCGGGCAATTAATTACTTGTCCCGTTCTTTTACGTCTGTCTGACTCCTAGCAGCTGCCTATAAAAAGGTTAGGCGAAAATATCATTTTAAATCGTACAAAACAGATATCAGGGATCTCAGGATCGACGTATCCAGGCAACAGCTAGAAAAGTGCTGAAATAAAGGACAGTATTGTCCCAGAAATCAAATGCAGTTCACATTAACATTCAGACCAATTTTTTTTTCTTTTTCAGACCCAGCTTTTTAAGAGCTCTCAAAAACCTTCTGTCATAGACATTTCCGGATAGTTCAGAAAGCCTTTAAGAGAAAGAAAAGAGCAACCTCTGAACAGGAGGTTTAGAGTAATTAAGGTGAGAGCGGCTACAGGGAAGAGGGCAGCCTTTGAGCACCGCCTCGGGGCTTCTCTCCACGGCGCTGAGCTGCCGCAACAATCTTCTCTGACTCAGCACCTAAGAGGCTCGATGGGCAGGGAGTACCAGAAAAAAAGCCATGCATTATTAATAAGAGCCTTGGCATCAAAGCAGAATGAACTGGAAAACAGTAAAATGTCTGCAAGTAAGAGAAAGAGAAGCAAAAAGCTTAAGTCATTTTTGCCAGTGTCAGAAAGTCCACTCCAGCTCACTTTTCTTCTAAGCTGTCTTTTCTACTTTTACCCCTTAGTTTCAGCCCTAATTCTGATCTCTTTGTGCCCTTTGTCCCTTAGATTCTAAAGGGCTGTTTACATTCTGAGCAGACTTCTCCCTGTTAATTTGCTCCTGTCAGATTAGACTGGCCACGTGTGAGATCACAGTTAAAACCACGTGTGAGATCACAGTTAAAACAGACGGCCACAGTACTGTTCTGCAGAAGCCCAAGGAGCCACCACACACAGGCTGGACCCCTTACCATCACCTGCAAGTCAAGAGTCTGTCTTCAGGAGTGACCTATGCTCCCAAGTCACAACAGGCAAGCCAAGGGTGATAAAATCTATATATTCTTTTTCTTTTTTAGGTGGATGTTCTTATTTTTTATATTTATTTTTAATTGGAGGATAACTCCTTTACAATGGTTTGTTGGTTTCTGCCACATCAGGACCTAAACCAGCCATCAAGTATACTTATACCCCCTCCCTCTTGAACATATTTCTTCTTATAACCATTTAAGGGCCCCAGGGTCTACCACTGAATGATTAGGCAAGAATACAGCTGGAAAACAGTTCAGTGGTGAAAGACAATAACTCCAGTAAATCAAAATTCAATTCCACTTCTCTGGCAAAATATCAAATTAGGATAACTAAGCCCTCCTCTTAGACCAGTGGCTCCCAACCAGGAGTGACTTTGCTCTCCAGGGGACACCTGGCAGAATCTGGAGACATTCTGGGTTGTCCAAGCTGGGGGAGGAGGTTGCTAGGGGATCTTACTAAGTAAAACGCCAGAGACGCTGCTATACGTTCCAAACTGCACAGAACAGCCCCCAGCAACAAAGAATTACCCAACCCAGTATGTCACTGGTGCAGGTATTGAGAAACTCTGCCTTACATAAACCATTTAACTTGTTTGTGCCTAAGACTAATGTTTCGGAGAAGGCAATGGCAACCCACTCCAATACTCTTGCCTGAAAAATCCCATGGATGGAGGAGCCTGGTAGGCTTCAGTCCATGGGGTCGCTACGAGTCTGACACAACTGAGCGACTTCACTTTCACTTTTCACTTTCATGCATTGGAGAAGGAAATGGCAACCCACTCCAGTGTTCTTGCCTTGAGAATCCCACGGACAGGGGAGCCTGGTGGACTGCTGTCTATGGGGTCGAACAGAGTCGGACACGACTGAAGTGACTTAGCAGCAGCAGCAGCAGCAAGACTAATGCTTATAAGTGTTATAAAACATTTATTTTCTTTTTTTATAGTCAAAACTATGGTTTTTCCGGCAGTCATGCAGAGATGTGAGAGTTGGACCCTAAAGAAGGTGGAGCACCAAAGAATTGATGCTTTTGAATTGTGGTGCTGGATTAGACTCTTGAGAGTCCCTTGGACTGCAAGGAGATCAAACTGGTCAATCCTAAAGGAAATCAACCTGAATATTCATTGGAAGGTCTGATACTGAAGCTGAAGCTCCAGTACTTTGGCCACCTAATGAGAAGAGCTGATTCACTAGAAAACACCCTGATGCTGGGAAAGACTGAGGGCAAAAGGAGAAGTGGGAGGCAGAGCATGAGATGGTTAGAGAGCATCACTGACTCAATGGACATGAATCTGAGCAAACTCTGGGAAATAGAAGAGGACAGAAGGGGCTGGCATGCTCCACTCCCTAGGGTCACAAAGAGCCAGACAGGACTTAGCAACTGAAATAAAACACTTTTAAATTAACCATTAATACTGTTAGACAAAAAGCACGCTAGTGATGAGAACTTACTTATATATTCACTTTTAGATTAATCAACAGGTCATATTTCTTTTCAATTCCCTTTGAACTGGACATGTCTTCCTTAAACGGAGCAAAGACTAATACCATCTTTTCTACAAAATAAAGAAAAACCACTTGAGCAAGATTTATATAAACAAGTGTCTGCTTCCAACTATTACTAAGTAGCTACTTCAGACCAGGAATTCCTCAGAGAACAGCTAGAAAAGTCAAAAGAAAAAAAGAAAAAGAAAAAAAAGTTGAAAACTTCAGAGAGTTGCTGAGGTAACCAGGACTCAAGGAGACAAAATCCTGGAAAGGGGAGAACCCCTTGGCAGTGTGAGCCCAACAGAGTGAAGCTGGTTTGTTCTTCAGGGTATTTGCCAATTCTGGGTACCAAGAACACGGCTGAAAAAGGAGGCAGACAGTCTGGGCAAAGGAACGAAGACACCACGAAGAGGCAGAGGGAATCAGCAGAGCTCCTGGCTGTTATCTCAGATCTAAAGAATCGAGTCTTAAGGGGCCAGGATCCCAGTGAAAAAGACTGCACCAGTTTTCCCTTTAAGAGATTTGCACAGTAGAATCCCAAAGGTGCACAGGTCCAGAGGCTGAGAGATCAGAAAGCTTCTGAAGAGCACAGCTGGGTTTTTATCCATCCCCTCTGCTGAGGATTCAAAGATCAAAGTTCAGGCCACATCGTGGAGGACGGGCCAAGGTAAACAGCCCAGGTTCTCAGCTGGAACTCCTGCAGGGCTACGACCTAAGAGCAGGTGAGCAGAAGTAAACCCCACCCTAGCTGTGGTCAGCTAGGTACCCGGCAGGATAGTGGGATCAGCTCCCATCCGCTTTGCCTAGCAAATGAAGCGAGCCTTCTCTGCTGCTGCTGCTGCTGCTAAGTCACTTCAGTCGTGTCCGACTCTGTGCGACCCTATAGACGGCAGCCCACCAGGCTCCTCCATCCCTGGGATTCTCCAGGCAAGAACACTGGAGTGGGTTGCCATTTCCTTCTCCAATGCATGAAAGTGAAGTCGTTCAGTCGTGTCTGACTCTTAGTGACCACATGGACTGCAGCCTGCCAGGCTCCTCTGTCCATGGGATTTTCCAGGCAGGAGTACTGGAGTTGGGTGCCATTTCCTTCTCCAGAGCCTTCTCTGCTGCTGCTGCTGCTAAGTCACTTCAGTCGTGTCCGACTCCGTGCGACCCCAGAGACGGCAGCCCACCAGGCTCCCCTATCCCTGGGATTCTCCAGGCAAGAACACTAGAGTGGGTTGCCATTTCCTTCTCCAATGCATGAAAGTGAAAAGTGAAAGTGAAGTCGCTCAGTCGTGTCCGACTCCTAGGGACCCCATGGACTGCAGCCTACCAGGCTCCTCCGTCCATGAGATTTGCCAGGCATAGGATAAATCATGTAAGGCCAACTACAGTTTTTTACACACAACAACCAATTTTCAATTGAAATTATCAGGCATGCCAAGAGACAGGACACCAGATGATTGAATATCAGAAGAACCAGACAACAGGAAAAATAATCCACAGGGGATACAGGTATTGGAATCATCAGTCATGAGTTTTCAAAATAAGTACATTTGAGAAAAGAGAGAAAAAAAAATTAAGAAAAAAGATGGGGAGAAAAAAGAATTTCACCATAAATTGGAATCTATTTTTTTTTTAAGTATAAAAATTCAAAAACTAAGAAATTAAGAATTTACTATGTGAGTTTAATATTGGATTCAGTTCAGTTCGGTCGCTCAGGCGTGTCCGACTCTTTGCGACCCCATGAATCACAACATGCCAGGCCTCCCTGTCCATCACCGACTCCCAGAGTCCACCCAAACCCATGTCCATTGAGTCGGTGATGCCATCCAACCATCTCATCCTCTGTCGTCCCCTTCTCCTCCTGCCCCCAATCCCTCCCAGCATAGACACAGCAAAAACAAAAGGAGAATTAATGAACTAGAAGTCATGACAACTGAAAACATCCAGACTGAAGCTTGCAAAGTAGGGGAAGAGACTAGAAAAATATAGGTTTGAACTGAGCACTAGCCTTAGAAAGTGCCTTAGCAAAGTAGTGTTTATGAACCCACTGGATATTATATGTAGAAATGAACACTGGTGCTACCTTTGACAATTATACAGTGTTTATGTTACTTGGCCGTTTCCAGGACAGTAGGATAATCAGAAAAATAATCTGTGGACTCAGTGAGAGAGACTGTGAGTGCTTTCATGTGGTGAAGACACAGAGGTTAACAATTCTTCACTTGCTCTCCGTCGGTCTCAAAATTAAAATCATCAAGTCAGTGGTCAGATTCAAATGGCTCCATTTCTGCCCTATGGTAACTACAACCTTAAAAATACCAATTTATAACATTTCCAACCAATATTTACTGCAAAAAATTTCAAACATGCAGCAAAGTTGAACTTTACAGTGAACACCCAGATACTCACCATCTTGATTCTACTTTTTTTTTCTTTTGAAGTATATAGTTGATTTACAATGTTATATTAGTTTCTGGTGTACAGCAAAGCGATTCAGTCATACATATATACATGCATATATTCCTTTCCATTATGGTTTATTACAGGGTACTGAAGATAGTTCCCTGTGATATACAACAAGGTCTTGCTGTTTATCCATTCTCCATATTATAGTTTGCATCTGCTAATCCCAAATGCTCAGTTCATCTCTCCCCTGCCCTCCCTTACTCTTAACTTTCTCATCACAAATACATCCATCTACCTATTCATCAATTCATCTTATTTTTTCATGCATTTCCAAGCAAATTACACAAATCAGTATACTGCCCTCTAAATACTTCAGCATACATATCATTAATAAGAGATCAATATCGACATAAATATTCCATAAAATGAGCACACGTCACTTGCTGAGTTCTCACAGATGCACATACCTGTGTAACCCAAATCCCTATTAAGATATGAAACACAACCATCACCCTTCAAGTTTCCCTGAGACCCTCCTAGTCAGTCCCCATGCTCACTCCCCAATCCCAGAACAACTGCTACTTTTAACCACTATTTTTCAGAACTGCATTTAAAACATCTTCAAAAGCTTCTAGTGTAAAGAGTCAATCTTAGAACAGTAATGTTTTAAGGACAAAAATTAAAAGGATGAATATTTTAATTATACAATATTAAATGGAAGCACATTCCTGAAGTTAAATGTATCTACACAAGTAGGAAAGAAAGTGATATCTTTCAATTCCAATAAACTAAAGTGTGATATTAATAATAGCTAATTTACTGCCAGTATCTCTCAGTATGATCATATTTAGCTCCAAAGAAGACACACTGATTGCCAAGTCCAACGTATACAGCCATTATTTAACAACTGTTCTTGTTTTCTAAAATTCTACTTTTATGAATCTAGGGAAGCACAAAATATTCTAGGGAAGAATCCTTACCATCAGACTTCCATTTTATCTATAATGTACATTCCATGAATATTTGGCTTTCCTTTCTGCATGTGACCAAAATGAATTTCTTGTGGCAAGAACTGATTGCTCTCTCTGCTGTGAACTGGCGTTACCTGGCGGTATCTGGCAACCAGTTAATTTAACATAAATTAACAGATTATGCTTGTACTCTGGTCCTGGAGTATTATTAGACAGATAGCAGACAAGAGCTGAGCAAGTAAGTGACCAAATGGTGCCTGCTGAACCAGGCAAAACTTCCTTGAGGATGATTATCTTTTTCATTTCTGAGCCTTCCAATCAGATCAGATCAGATCAGATCAGTCGCTCAGTCGTGTCCGACTCTTTGCGATCCCATGAATCGCAGCACGCCAGGCCTCCCTGTCCATCACCAACTCCCGGAGTTCACCCAGACTCATGTCCATCGAGTCAGTGATGCCATCCAGCCATCTCATCCTCTGTCGTCCCCTTCTCCTCCTGCCCCCAATCCC
>NW_011494610.1:3548888-3553757 GCF_000754665.1 Bison bison bison
AGGACTGGTTGCATCTCCTTGCAGTCCAAGGGACTCTCAAGAGTCTTCTCCAACACCACAGTTCAAAAGCATTAATTCTTCGGCGCTCAGCTTTCTTCACAGTCCAACTCTCACATCCATACATGACCACAGGAAAAACCGTAGCCTTGACTAGACGGACCTTTTTTGGCAAAGTAATGTCTCTGCTTTTGAATATGCTATCTAGGTTGGTCATAACTTTCCTTCCAACAAGTAAGCGTCTTTTAATTTCATGGCTGCAGTCACCATCTGTAGTGATTTTGGAGCCCAGAATAATAAAGTCTGACACTGTTTCCACTGTTTCCCCATCTATTTCCGGAGGAAATTCGAGTCGTTCGGATAAAGGCGAAGGTGCAGTACAGACAGGCCACTTCAGTCGTCGCTACTGTACGCAGCACCCAATAAAGAATGTTCTTCCACGCCAGGTGGTGAAGTCCAGATTTCCTCACAGGACTGAGACACAACAGCCACTTTGCTTCTGGATTGTTTTAACACTTGAAGTTAGTATATCAAACTGTACATATCATATGAGGTCGAATATGTTTTTAAAATATTACACACATACAAAAAAAAAAGAGAGAGAGAGAAAGAATAGCACAAAATGTTAATAGCATTTTATCTTTGGGTTGAGATCTTAGGCTGTCTTTATTTTCTTTGTGCTTTGCTGTATCTTCCAGATTTAAACAGTGAATGTATTAGTTTTACAATCCAAAATACATACATACTTAAAAAAATAAAACAAGCAAAAACTATAGCAGCAACTGACCTGTAACAATGCCCCATCTCACCCTGGTTACAGACCTACAATGCCCTTTGTATCTGTTTTATCTTTCTGCTCACCTGCATATAGCCTGGTTCTCCCAGCAGCAAACCAGTATGACGCCCTACCTAGCCCATGTCTGTAGGGGCAGCAGCGATGCACCTGTTTTACACCCATGTTCCTCTGCAGTCACGCTTTCTATCTTTGGTGCAGTCCACCTGCCAAGTTTTTTTGTTTTTTTTTTAACTTATTCACTGTAGTCTGCATTATAAAAAACAATAGGTATGTTGAGTGTGCTTTTTCTATTTATATACAAACCTCTCTCTGCCTCATCCCCCACCAAAAAAGAAAAAGGAAAAAAAAAAATCCTGGTATCATCATAGTACCATCATTCAATGCCATGTTTATGAGACTCCCTGATAAAACTGATGAAAAGTCCCCAGAATTACGAGACTGAGAATCAGCTCTAGTCTTGGTATCGCAGAGAGACTGAGTCAACCTTGTAACGTCTCTCAGATTCCATCCCCCACTTGTGCAACACAGAGGCTGCTGCAGTGACCTTGAACGTCCTCTCCCACTCTTTCACGCTGTGACCCTGTGACTGTGACTTAGTCCAGAAAACACATCCAAGATTACCATCTCCCAACAGGCAGACTATCCACCATCGTAGCCGGTTAACATTTATTGGGCATGTTCACCATCGCCAAGGACCTCACTAAGCGCTTCACTGTGAGGTAGGAAACTGACATTATCGGGCGAGGAAACTGAAGGAGGTACAGAATGTTCAATAAACTGGCCTGAAGTCACAAAACCAGCAGACTGCAGAGGTGGGGCAAGAGCTTAGAAGGTGTGACTCCAGAACTCATTGTGGGTTTATATCTCCCGGGGCAGGCAAATTCTCCTCCTCCTAAACAGGACACAACGGCAGGCGGAACAGTGTAACTGTTTCTAAAGGCCTGTGAGAAAGATGACTGACTGGCTGATGGAGACAGACAGGGAGGCGGGAGGGAGGAGCAGTAGAGTGAAAGAGGGGGAAAGAGAGGAGAGAACGAATTCTGTACCTGATTGCCAGCGCTCTAGGAATTCTAAGTATAAACATCCTCACTAGTCTCATGGTTATACATTATCAAAAAACAAGCTTCCTTTCCTCACCGTCTTCCAAAAGCCTGACTGACTTGACTGTGCTTGTGCTCTGCCGTTAGACAGCAGTGCAAACGAGGTTACGGTGCCAGTCTGACCCCCAGGGCAGGCCTGCAGCTTTGCGGACAGAAAAACTCTGAGCAGGAGGAGGAGCCTGGGGTGCAGTGCTGTGCTGTGCTGAGTTGCTCAGTCGTGTCCGACTCTCTGCAATGCCACGGACTGCAGCCCGCCAGGGGATTCTCCAGGCAAAAACACTGAAGTGAGTGGCCATGCCCTCCTCCAGGGGATCTTCCCCACCCAGGGATCGAACCCAGGCCTCCCTCATGGCAGGCAGATTCTTTACTATCTGAGCCACCAGGGAAGCCCTAGGGGAAGTCCCCCAGTTCCTGACGTGTTCCTCATACTTAACACCAGTCACGAGGGAGAGCTAGAGTATTGGGGACAAAGGCACAAAACAGTCTCTGTACCTGGAAAATAACTCAAAACCACAGGACGGAAACCCACTGTCAACCTGACAATTAGCCACATCATTCCATTCGCCAAGAAATGACGGCACAGAGATGGCCTGATAAGTAAGAAGTCTAAGCTGCTCTTCCTTAAAAAGCAACAGACAGTTTAAAGTATACTTTGAAGACCTTAATTTTCACATTAGTTTCCAAAGAGAAGTTCAAGAAGTTTTGATCCTCCTACTTCAAAGTCCCTTTCTAAGTACAAAGAGATGAATTGTGCCCAGATCAGGGGGAAAAAAAAAAGGGCTTATCTAGGCTTCACACCCACCACTTCTGTGGGCCTATTCCAGTAATACAGTCATTTAAGTGTCAGTATTTCCACACAGCTAATGACATCTATTTCTCTTCTTCGAACTATAAAAAGTTCATACTTCCTCCTCCTAAATCAAAAGGAATGAAAAACGATGACTGGAAAACTCAGTATAATCAAGTTCATCTTCCTCCTCTAGGGGCAGCGTCACGGCTGCTGGGTATGTCGGACTCTGGGACCCCACGGACAGCGGCGCGCTGGGCTCCTCTGTCCTCCACTATCTCCAGGGGTTTGCTCAAATTCATGTCCACTGGCAGCGTGGGATTATCCAAGAGCATCACCTCTAAAGAAAAAGCAGGCGTGACCTCAAAACAAGTTCTATGACCTTGAACAGATTATTTAACCTCTCCAAGCCTTGGTCTCCTCATTTCTAAAACATCTATGTCTCATGGAGCTAGAGTGTCAATTAAGAGGACAATAAATGCAAAACACTTTTAGAAAGGCTCAACAAATGGAAGTGGCACCTGCTGCCATGTGGCTGGGAGACAGAGAAAGACGGACTGCTGAGCTGGGAGACAGTGAGCCAGAAACACAAGCTACTGCAGAGATAGTCACTTCTGCAGAAGACGGTTTCTCCAACACCCAGCCCCTCAGTCAGAAGAAACACTCAAGAGGGAAAGAAGAGTCATCACAATTACATGGGCTAAATGTCATTTCGTCAGCCTCTAGTTAGCTACATATGTGGAGTCTATAGGAAGAAATCAAGAGTAGCTTGTGCGTCAAGAGACATAGAAAATAGTCTAAAAAGAAATCCAGACAGGTATAGTGACACCATTCTCAGTATGCAAAACTCAGGTGACATGGTCAAGGCAAATAATTTTTTCCAAAAAAATGTGAATTTACTTATCAAGAAGTTTTATACCGTGCCGTCTCCTTTCCCTTTCCTTCTAAAAAATAAAAATAAAAAAAATTTCAGTCCTAAGGGAAGCCATTAGATGGGGCCAAGCTAAATGGGACTTCCCAGATGGCACCGTGGTGAAGAATCCGCCTGCCAGTGCAGGAGATGCAGGTTCCAATCCCTGGGTCAGGAAGACCCCTGGAGAAGGAGACAGCACCGCACTCCAGTACTCTTGCCTGGGAAATCCCATGGACGGAGGAGCCTGGTGGGCTGCAGTCCCCGGGGTCACACAGTCAGACACGACTGAGCACCACCACCACACCGAGCTACGTAGATGCCTGTATCAGGGACAGACAGGGGAGACACAGAGGGATGTCTGAGCCGAGCAGGGTGCGGACACTGCCCTGAACGGAGTGTCAGAGCCAGGAAGGGTGAGAAAAGCATCCAACAGAGGAGAGGGGACGCCAGGGTGCGGTTCCAGAGTCCAAGCAGGGCTGGAGGGGTAGCCTGGGGCAGACTTGTAGAGAACCCTAGTGCGATGATGAGGGAAGACAGCCCAGCCAAGAGAGAGAATTGAACTATGTTCAGGGTGAGAAACATGTCCAAACAGGGACTGGACACAGAGGAATATAGGGTTACATAGTGATAGTGAAGTCGCTCAGTTGTGTCCGACTCTTTGCGACCCCATGGACAGTAGCCAACCAAGCTCCTCCATCCATGGGATTTTCCAGGCAAGAATACTGGAGTGGGTTGCCATTTCCTTCTCCAGGGGATCTTCCCGACCCAGGGATCGAACCCAGGTCTCCAGCATTGTAGGCAGACGCTTTACCGTCTGAGCCACCAGGGAAGGCCAGGGTTACATACAGGGGATTAATCAAATAAGTAAATTTTAATAACAGCAAGGAAAACGGGAGTTAGGACTCTCACTGTTAGAGAAAGGAGTTACAAATATGGAAAGAAAAAACAAAACACACACACACACGGAGAAATAAATACAGATGTAGTGTGTGGGTGTGTAACAGTGTGTGTGTACCTACATGTATTCCAGAGCTCTATGCATCGATAAGAAAACCTAGAGGTCACAACACTCCAACAGCAATGAGTGCATCCAGAAGCAGGATCTTGGCTTCTAAGAACCCATTCTCCATTAAAAAGCACCATGTTTTAGATAAATAGCTGATTCCAGGTCTGGGATAAAGAAAGCACAAAGTGTGCCTAGAACAACTTGTTATTCCGGAAAGGAAGGAAGTACTCGAGAATGAGAGAGACAGAAGGACCGACACCAGGGCAAGGG
>NW_011494610.1:3553857-3558306 GCF_000754665.1 Bison bison bison
TGGCCTGATCAGACAATTGAGCATGAATACAAACGATAAGAGTAAACAGATTAAAGCCACACGTCCATGCTGATAACACATTTTTATATATATATTTCATGTATATTTATATAAATAAATACATGGAGAAGTCTGATGAAGAACAATATTTATATAGTTTTTTTCCTTTCTCTTCCTTTAAATTTATTAAGGACCTTCCCACAAAATACATACTGAATACTAAATACAGAAGGGAAGAGAGTCACTTTATGGTGGAAACCCTCCTCAGAAACCTCCTCAGTCGAGGGATAAGAGCAAACATCCTCGGCGATGGGGCAAATCACATTCCTGTGTCCTCCGACACCCATCACAGGGACATTCACACCACTTCTTCGATTTTACCGCCAAAGATGCAGACCCTGGATCTAACCACAAGGAAACATCAGACAAAGTAAGAGACAGGCTACAAAAGAGCTGGCTTGTCATCCTCAGAAGTGTCAAGGTCATGAAATTCAAGGAGAAACTGAGGAAGTCTTCCAGATCTTCCTGAAGGAGACCAAGGCAACGCTGCGTGGACCACAGTGGATGATGCTGAACTGCATCCTTTCGACACAAGGGACACGACTGGGGCCGCCTGGCAAAGCCTGAGTGGGGCCAGGGAGTCGATGGCCACGGAGGTAGAGCGTCAGTGTTCACGGGTGGACTGTCCTTGGCTGGAATATCCTTCTTTGTTGAAAAACACACTCTGCTATTTGGGAGTGAGGGGACATAATGTCACCAGATGGTTCAAGAAAAAGTCACTAAACTACACATGCAACTCTTTTGGAAGCTTGAGATTTCAAACCGTTTTTAAAACCATATTTTTAAAGAATGTCTGTATGTGTATAACTGAGTCACTCTGCTGTGCAACAGAGACTGGCACAACATTGCAAATCAACCGTACTTCAATAAAAAATCTTTTTTTATTTCACATATTTATTCAAATCCCATCGTTATTTTGTCTTACAGTCGGTTCCGCTATCAGACTTATTTTGAAAGTACACATTTGTTCCAACACAACTGACGTATTTGGGAACAACCTGAGGAAAGCTGGAATTCTGTGTTGCTTATGTGCAATTTAGTCCATGAGCGATACCCAGAAAACGACAGCCGACTGAACAGACACACACCTATGTCTAACATCTGCCAGCGACCTCGGTTCATCTCAAGCGAGCATCCCATACATGCTGGATGTTACACCATCCGATGCTCTTTCAGCACACTTCACAGGAACTCTGGAGCTGCAATTCTTCGGATTGCCCACTTCCACCAGCAAATTGCAGGTCTTTTTCAAAACAAAGTGTCCTATTTTTCGGTGTTTCTTAACCATTTAACCTGTGTAAAACTGCTGGTTTCATTAGGTTCCGTATTTTTTTTGTTAATACGACACTAATTTAGTTTTTAAGTGTTGTGTGCCTAACCCTATCTTGCCCATAAGCTCTATGGTTTTTATTCAACAGTTTTGTACAGCATAGTGATTTTTAGGAACATGTAAGTCATGTTACAACAGAACTAACTGCATTTGATATAATCATCTTTACCAAAAAGAATAAATTGCGTGACATCAATGGTGTTCCCCTTATGTACATATAGGAATGGGGGAAAAAAGAGGGTGGAGAAAGAAAGTTTGGTTACTCTTGACAAACTGGAGAAAAAAACATCAGACCGGAGGAAAATAACCAAGTACAAGTAGGGTTTTTCTATATATCTTTTACTTATTTATTTAGTTGGCTGCACTGGGTCTCAGTTGCAGCACGTGGGATCTAGCGCCCCGACCAGGGACTGAATGAACCAGGGCCCCCTTCATTAATGAAGAGTGTCTGGACCACCAGGGAAGTCCGTTAATAGGTTTTTAAGAAAGATTTTATTTCTGTTTTGTAGAACCCAATCAAAGGAGGAGACATAGCAAATATTACGCTTTCCCATTAAATTAGCCACATTATAACATTTAATAAAATGTGAGGTCCTTCTATTTTAACTTTATTAATAGTGTTTAGGAATGAGACCACACTGATGTGACGTCACAAGGGCTAGGACTTCCCATCAAGTTTTCCACACGTTTTCTTCAGAGCTTTCAAGAGTCATCTGCCAGAAATAATCTTATATAAAGACGTTATGTTTAGTTAAAATGAGAGAAACAGAACTAACCAGGAAAAGATATTACAGCAAAGAGATGGTACAAGATTATTCCAACACAAACACTCAAAGCATTCATTTAACTGCCGCCACCCTTATAACGTCAATTCTCTCAGCCTAGCAACTCCTAAGGTATAAAATTTTTAAACACCTGTTCGTGTATATAAAGAGAAGGAAACAATGACATGAAAACACTTGGGATGAAAAGATGATTATGAATAAATTACGGTAAACTTATTTATCATCCTTAAAGTTGATTAAATAGCTCAAAAATATTGCTCAACAGAACAAGGGTGGTAACATTTGTTAGATCCTAAAAAACATGATTCATTCTGGAATGCTTCTGATGACACAAGCTTATTAAAATAATCTACTGGTGAGTTTGTTCAAAATTCACAATGAAGAGTCAGTTCTTCACACAAACAACAGAACCCAAAACTATGGCTTCACCTATGCCGACTGTTTTACTCTTTTAATGACAGAACTAATAAATTAATATAACTAATATTATAATTAAACCAGTGGTGGTGTTTGTGTGTGGTTACTGGAGAATGTTACTAAACACAAATCACAAAATCTGTGCCAACACAAGTCCTAAAAGTACTATTTTTGCCATTCGTTCCTTTGTGAGGTTGGCACCTGGCTTTGGTCAAGTTCAGTTCAGTTGCTCAGTCATGTCTGACTCTTTGTGACCCCATGAAATGCAGCATGCCAGGCCTCCCTGTCCATCACCAACTCCCGGAGTTCACTCAGACTCATAAATAGCTGCTGCAAACCCCAGCAATATATTCTCAGAAAAACAGGCCAAGAGACCCACAAGAACACAGGTGGTATACACGTGAGCAGCAATCGTCTGCTCCCAGGGCACCTCGGAGACTTCAGCATCCTCAACCACACCACCAGCTTCTCAAGCTCAGCGCTGCCTTCGAGGTATCACCAGAGCACAGAAAGGTCTATTGTTGGCAAAATCTGACCTCTGTTCTTCCAGCTCTAAATATCCAGGGTTTGAAAGAAGGATGCGATAATAGAAAAAACAGATAAATCCTCTGGAAACTGCACTGTAACCAACTCTCTACTGGGTACAAGTTCACCCAGTGTCCCTTCCCCCCTCTACTCCAGTTGAGCACTGTTTGAGGAACTTTGAGAAGGCAAGGGGACAATTATCTGTTCAGCATCTACCTGGTACCAAACCACGCAAACTCTGACAAATACTCTCTCCTTTAATCCTCTCAATAAGCCTATATTTATAAACTTCTAGTCTTTCCTTTCTATATATCAAGAAACACTCATTTAGGTAACTGGATCAGCAAACAACTGAACAAAAATGAAACTCAATTATCCAAAGGTTTTAAAAGTACAGGTTATTAATTAGCCTCAGCTTAGGCTTTTGTCTTGTTGGGGGAAGGGGCCATTTCACATTCACATTTTTCACAAATATAAAGGTCACATCGAAAATCACCTTTGTTCATGGGAGTCCATTATACTATGTACTCTACTTTTGTATACATGTTGTATTATGTACATAATGAAATAAAACAATTAAGGGAAAAAATATCTTCGTCATTCAGTTCAGTTCAGTCGCTCAGTCGTGTCTGACTCTTTGCGACCCCATGAATCACAGCACACCAGGCCTCCCTGTCCATCACCAACTCTTGGAGTTTACTCAAACTCATGCCCATCGAGTCAGTGATGCCATTCAGCCATCTTATCCTCTGTCATCCCCTTCTCCTCCTGTCCCCAATCCCTCCCAGCATCAGGGTCTTTTCCAATGAGTCAACTCTTCTCATGAGGTGGCCAAAGTATTGGAGTTTCAGCTTCAGCATCAGTCCTTCCAATGAACACCCAGGACTGATCTCCTTTAGGATGGATCAGATCCTGGTTGGATCTCCTTGCAGTCCAAGGGACTCTCAAGAGTCTTCTCCAACACCACAGTTCAAAAGCATCAATTCTTCGGCACTCAGCTTTCTTCACAGTCCAACTCTCACAACCATACACGACCACTGGAAAAACCATAACTTTGACTAGATAGACCTTTGTTGGCAAAGTAATATCTCTGCTTTTCAATATGCTATCTAGGTTGGTAATAGGCTTCCTTGGTGGCTCAGAGGATAAGCGTCTGCCTGCAATGCAGGAGACCTGGGTTCGATCCCTGGGTTGGGAAGATCCCCTAGAGAAGCAAATGGCAGTATTCTTGCCTGGAGAATCCCATGGACAGAGGAGCCTGGTGGGCTACAGTCCACGGGGTCTCAAAGAGTCGGACATGACTGAGCAACTTCACACACACACAGATTGGTC
>NW_011494610.1:3558406-3560792 GCF_000754665.1 Bison bison bison
GTAAGCGTCTTTTAATTTCATGGCTGCAATCACCATCTGCAGTGATTTTGGAGCCCCCCAAAATAAAGTCTGACACTGTTTCCCCTGTTTCCCCATCTATTTCCCATTAAGCCAACCCAAACAGTAACTCTTACCTAAAGTTAATTTCCCACAGTGCCAAATGAAAGTCAATTAAATCCAAACCTTCCAATTCACACAGACCTGAAGATTTCTGGATACTTAAAAGCAGAATGAAAAAGCCAGGCATGCCAAGTCAACAGCGAAACAGAAAAATCAAGCCAATACCAAAACTAAATGTTTCGCTTCCTCCCACTCACATTCACACACTCTCTCTCTCTCTCTCTCTCTCTCTCTGGGATTCCAGTTGTCCCTTGCAGACAAAGCAAATGATGGGTGCCAGCCTAACACAAGTCAGCTCAAAATAACCTTAGCAACAGAGGCAAGGTTATTTCCACCTTCCACCCATCAGCTGCTTAGGAATAACACACTTACTTTTCATAACAACCATATGGACTGCCAATTTCAGAAAGTGTTTCTTCCTTATCACTCCTCGGAAGAAGTAAAATATAAAACAATTTCTCATTGCCTAGGCAAAAACTACCTCTCAAATTAAATGCTGATGCGCATACTCAAAACAAAAAGTATAGCTTTGATCACAAATTTGAAAACACCAAAACCACTAACCTAAATATTTTTCTAATTCAAAATTAGAAACAATGCCCTTAGCAATATACAAGAAACTGTATCTACTTCTTCCTAAATCAGGACTGAGTGTTTTCCTGTTTATCGATTTTTATTTTATCTTCATTTTTTTGGCCATGCCATGTGATTTCAGGATCTTGGTTCCCCAACCAGGGATTGAACCCAGGCCCACAGCAGTTAAAGGGCTGAGTCTTTACCACTGAACTGCCAGGGAATTCCCTGTTTATCATTTTTTCATCTAGATTTCAAGTTAAGGAGCAAGACAAACCATTAATACATTCATTTGTGATGTGCAGGTTCGAAGCGTTATCCTACACATACCATGTAAGATACGAAGCCTCAAAGGGTTAAAGTCCACACTGAACCTCAAATGGGAAACTTTAGAGCCTACTCGTCATCTATACTGAACCTCAAACAGGGAACTTTAGAGCCCACTCGTCATCTGCCCACAAAGCAGCACCCACCCACACCCCCCAGCTCCAATCAGACATCTGACTCAACTGGGCAAATTAATCTGCAACTCAGCTAGGAATCATACTTTCTATTACAATTAATATCTTTACAAATCCATTGTGCTTTCATTTGATCCTTTTTAATTCTTCACCTTGAGGTCTTAATAGCACAACATGCCCAAATGAGCAGAGAATCAGCTAATTGTACTTTTTAGGACCGCAGATCTGTCCACCCCCACCTTACTTTATCAATTTAACAAACAGTATTTATTGAGAACCTACTTCCCTGATGTCTCAGACGGTAAGGAATCTGCCTGCAATGTTAAGAGACCCAGGTTCGATCCCTGGGTCAGGAAGATCCCCTGGAGGAGGGTATAGCAACCCACTCCAGTATTCTTGCCTGGAGAACTCCGTGGACAGAGGAGCCTGACGGGTTACAGTTCATGGGGTTGCAGAGGATCGGACACGACTGAGCAGATAACACTACAGTGTGCCAAACCAACATTCTAGGCAGGGACACAACAGTGAACAAGAAAGACGAGGCCCGTGCATCTGACACCGAATTACAGATCCAAGGACAGGCAGGAGTATTTGCGTCAGCCAGAGAAACGCTTAAGGGAAGAGCCTAGTCTTTGCTGGAAACCAGGCAGGAAGTCCATGGGGCTGGAGGGAGAGAAAAGGCATAAATGAAACTGAAGAAGAAGGTAGAAGCCAGACTACAAAAACTTTTCTAAGCTACCATAAGGAGACTGAACTTTATCCTAAAAGCCATGAAAGCCACTGAAGGGTAGAAGACAGACTAATCCTTATCTGACAAATGCTCTCTGAGAACTTTCTCTCTATGGCACTGAGAAAGTACCAGACGTCTGTTCTAAAACTGATACTTCCAGGTGGAAAGGAAGAGACCTCAGCATATAAACACATCCTCCCTCTGCTGGTCGAGAGCATCTAAGAAACTTCGTTATAAGAAACGAAGTGGTCACTGCTCACCTCCATCACCATGACTCTGTTCAGGAGATAAACATCAGAAACATTCCATGTTTAAATATAAACACCCCGGGGTGGCTCAAGGGGAAAGAATCTACCTGCATTGCAGGAAATGCTGTCTCGATCCCTGGGTTGGGAAGATCCCCTGAAGTAAGAAATGGCAACCCACTCCAGAATTCTTTACTGGGAAATCTCATGAACAGAGGAGCCTGGCAGGGCTACAGTCCACAGGGTCACAAAAGTCA